>NC_137822.1:14472392-14512392 GCF_963921795.1 Nannobrachium achirus
TTTCTTTCTTCAAAGTGTTAATATGAATGCTTTGCTTTAGGTGCTTGATACACACATCCCATCCTCATTCAAAATAGTGCCAGGTTTTAATTTTGCCTACAGTCTTGGATATCTGCAAACAATATCAAATATACATGACATCTTAATTAAATGATATGCATACGTGGCGGAGAGAGTCTCAGGCCCAGCCTTGAAGCCTCAAAGGTCTAGTATCTCCCTCCATAGATATAGCTCTTTGGAGCAATGGTTAAGATATTGGACTTTCGCGTGGGAGGCCCAGGTTCGAAGCCCGGGTGGGGCGGCACAATGGTGCTTTGTCCCGGATCGGTCTTCCCCATAGGAGGAGGTCTAAAGGGGGGTGAATGTGGCGGAGAGAGTCGCAGCCCCAGCCTTGAAGCCTCAAAAGTCTAGTATCTCCCTTGTTCCATAGGGATATCCCTTTGGAGCGATGGTTAAGATATTGGACTTCGCGTGCGAGGCCCGGGTTCGAACCCAGGGTTACACATAGACAAATGACCCTATCTTGTTCTATTTTGGCATGACATGTCATGCCAAAATACTATTTCATACCAAGATTTGATTCTAGACAACCTCAGGTTTCCAATGGAGCCAACCTTGCCATGCAGGTAAATGCCTAATGATTCAAAGATAGACAACATTTTGGTAAGGGATGAACGGCCATCACCAATTTCCAAATGGACAATCGAGCTTTCACCTCGATTTATGTGAACGGAAATGTGTGAAAGCCTTCCCTGTACTGACATGCCACATTTAGGACAATCCCATGCAGTGTTGGGTAAGAACCATGCCGTTTTTTAATCCAGTAAAATATGTAATAATGTATATCTGTTTTAGACCACATACATTAACTACTGTAGTGTCTTTATAGGGGCAACATAGCTGAATAGTTGGGGAGCCTGCCTGGGGAACCAGAGTCCCTGGTTTTCCCAGGTTCGATTCCAGGCAAGGGTAGCAATGTCGATGTGTGTGGAGGAAAATATCTATCTATCTATCTATCTAGACAACTGCACTGCATCTCACGTCAACACAATTAAAAGCACATTTCTAAAGCACATTTAACATGACCAGGTCACCCAAAGTGCTGTACAATTAAAAACAATAATAGAAAAGACATAACAATGCAATATAAATAGCATAGAATATCAAAATAAACAAAAGCAAAACATTAGCATCAGTAAAGGAAGATCGTGGACTGCCAGTCTCAGCTAAAGATCAGGCAGGTCTTTAATAAAGACTGCAGCTCTGATGTGTAGGGGCAAGCTATCACAGAGCCTGAGGGGTCCCAGGCTGTCCTGCATAGACCACAGTAGTGTATCTTTTGACCGCTGTACTACATCTATAGACCACTGTACTACATCTATAGACCACTGTACTACATCTATAGACCACTGTAATACATTTGTAGACCACTGTTGTGATCTGTAGACCATTCTAGTGCAACTGTGTGTTGTATTCTGTTTACCACATTAGTGCATCTGTAGACTACTCAAATGCATCTGTTGACCAACAGGGGTTGACACTAAGGTCTCAGAGGCACTTGCCCATCGGGCAAGTACAGGTCATTTTCTACTTGCCCGAAGGTAATGCCCACTTGCCCGAAAAGTATATCGTCCATTATAAAATGATGGGTACGATTTTAATTACCGCTCAATTTAACACTTATTTCTTTACTTTCTGGGGCTGTGCGATAAAATGTCATACCTCAATACACCTAAATCCAAATACTTTAGCTATGATTGAATATGTCTATGGTTTCACACTTGTTATTTTATTTTTTTAAATGTAGCAACAGTAAAAACAGCACATTATAGTAAATAGTGCTCTTATTTTACATTCCACAGACCAGAAGACACAGCGCACTGGCCACGTTCAGGTGTTTAGACAGATATCTGGTGTTGTGTTTATAGACATTTGTGTCGCCTCTCAAATGAGCACTTGCCCTGTCGGGCAACCTGAAAGCCAACTTCACCTGCCCTGACGTTTTATTTACCTGCCGGGGGCAGGTGGGCAAGCCTTAGTGTCAATGCCTGACCGATGTAGTGTCTGTAGATGTAGTACAGTGGTCAACAGATGCACTACTGTGATCTATGCAGGACAGCCTCTGGCCCCAAGGCTCTGTAACAGCTTGCCCCTACACATCAGAGCTGCCCAGTCGACTGATATTTTATCTTATATTAAAGACCTTCCTGGCAGTCCATGATTTTCCTTTACATGCTAATGTTTTGCTTTTGGTATTCATTGGTATTTTATGCTAGGCTAATGTCTATTTATACTGCATTGTTATGTTTTTTTTTACTGTACAGCATATGGATGACCTGGTCAATGTGGTCATGTTAAATGTGCTTTTAATTGAGTTGAGATGCAGTGCAGTGGTCTATATAGATAGATAGATACCTATTTTCCTCCACACAGATCAACATTGCTACCCTTGCCTGGAATCGAACCTGGGACAACCATTCAGCTATGCCGCCCCTGTAAAGAAAGTAGCCTACAGTAATTAATGTATGTGTTCATAAACAGATTTACAAAAGGCGTAAATTACATATTTGTACTGAATACAAAAAACTGCATGGTTCTTACCCAACACAGCATTAGATTGTCCTAAATTTGGCATGTCTGTACAGGGGAGGCCTTCACACGTTTCCATTCACATGAATCTACGCGAAAGCTCAAGGGTCCTTTTGAAAATTGGTGATGGCCGTTTATCCCTTGCCAAAATGTTGTCTATCTTTGAATCATTAGGCATTTACCCCCCCCCCCCCCCCCCCCTGCCAGACAAGGTAGCATGACAAGGTTGGTTCCATTGGAAACCTGAGGTTGTCTAGAATCAAATCTTGGCATGAAATGGTATTTTGGCATGACATGTCATGCCAAAATAAAACAAAATAGGGTAATTTGTCTATGCATCATTAATTAAGACATGTATATTTTAAATGTTTGCAGATATCCAAGACTGTAGGCAAAATTTAAACCTAGCACTATATTTTGAATTGGCGATGGGATATGTGTATCAAGCACCTAAAGCATTCATATGTATAACAATTAAAAAAAATGAAAAAATAAACATAAACTCCTTCATTTGTATTGGTAAATGTCCTCTGTCCCAATTCCGCCTATTGAATTGTCTGCATTTTAGGATTTATTTGAGTATTGATGATCCATAAATGTACAAAATTATGTCACTAGCCATCTCCCTCAATGCCTCATGCCAAAATGAAACAGACCACTTGGACATTTGTCTCAGAATAATGTATAGTTAAGACCTCATGTAAATCCGCCTATTGAATTGTCTGCATTTTAGCATTTATTTGAGCATTGATGATCCATACATGTACATATTATGTCACTAGCCATCTCCCTTAATGCCTCATGCCAAAATGAAACAGACAAATTGGACATTTGTCTCAGAATAATGTATAGTTAAGACCTTATGTAGATTTTACATTCTCTTTTTTGCATTTGTAAAGATTCACTATAGCAAACACTATGCCAGAATAAACATACATGTGTCAATATTTCAAGTGGGGAACATCAACATTTGTTTACTACACATCTTGAAGATTGTAAAAATGCAAATGTTAGAAAAAATATATCATTTGGGTGCATGGGGGAGGAGTTGTTGTGATCCAGTTTAGGCGAATTTTGACTTTTTTTGTGTTTATTTGGGTTTTAATGCACTAAACATGATGGAACCATGGCAAATCTTCATATCAATCAATTCATCTTGCAAAGACGAACATAACATGGGGTGAATGGTTTCTGTCGGATGTATGGTTCAGGAGCTATGTTGATTTAAAGTCATTCGTTTTCACAGCCAAAAATCCAGGACGGACACAACATATGGTTAAAAAAAACATATATGGGACAATAATTGGATCTGGGAACATCAAAATTCATTAACTAGACACCTTAAGGATTCTAAAAAGGTAGGTTAGAAAAATATATCTCTCGGGTGCGCGCGAGGCCTATCTTCCTACCAGACTATATAACTGGGTGCAGAATCAGCAAATCGACACTAGCAAATAAAAAGAGTGTGAAGGTTGTTCCGGTGTGTCACAGTAGCAGGACACAACAGCATCAAAAGAAGAACACACTGGATCAGCTCTGACACTAGTGTCTTTATTAACATTACTGAGGCTGATTGAGTGTTGATTTTGTCGACTAAAACTATGACAAAAAATGTTTGTCGACTGCGTTTTTTTCACTGTCGAAAACTAAATAAAAACTAAGCTGTGATGACTAAAACTAAGACTAAATATATTTGTCAACAAAATAAAAACTAGACTAAAATGTTGGGGAGGGACTAATGGAGAAGAGAGTCATTTTATGTTTGGTTGCTCTCCGGTGTTGCGTGCTGAAAATAGCAGATCTACAAGCTCACAACGCATCACGCTGCAACGCGTTGTGAGATTGTAGATCGGCTATTTTCAGCACGCAACCAAGTGTAAGATCAGTCATTACTATGCCATCAATGCCTGCCAAAATACATTTTAGTTCACTAAATCAACTGTAGATTTAGTCGCCTAAAATCTTATGATATTCAGTCAACTAAAACTAGAATAAAACTAAACCTTTTCAGGTGACTGAATTATGACTAACTAAATTACATTTTATTCAAAAGACTATGACTAAAACTAAATCAATTTGCTATCAAAAACAACACTGCCTGTACTAGATAAAAGACTGACGTTTTGTTGCTATACATCTTCCTCAGAGTCAAGTTCACTAGTGTTTAAAGAAGTTGTAAAAAATAAAACACATTCATGCGGAAGTGTCATCGTGAAAAATATACGTCTGTGAAAGATTACATAAAACATAACTTTTGTTTAATTGAAAGAAACACACAGTATGACTTTAAGCCTGATTTATACTTCATTGAGTGCCGGTGTTGCGTGCCAAAAATAGCCGATCTACAGTACAAGCTCGCAGTGACATTTTAACTCAAATGGATGAATTAACACTGACAGATGCCATGAACCAGTTCGAAAAAAAGAGAAAGCCATTAGAATGGAAGCAGATGTTTGTGTAGAGATTAAGTGTTCTGTTCCACTGTGTTCCTCACTGTCTCTCACCATGCAGCTACTACCTCTTACACTCGGCTAAAACCCAAGTGTTCAAGTTGCAAAAAAAAAAAAAAAAAAGAAACGTGCAATGCATTGTGAGCTTGCAGATGCGATGCAATGCGCTGTGACCTGGTAGATCAGTTATAATCTTTTGGGACATTTTCTATAAAACCTTTCAAAAATCGATGCCAAAATAGGCATCGATTAATAATTGATTATTTCATTGAATCCGTTAACTCGATGGATTACATTGATAGCTCTTGTACCCATAGTTAACACTGAGGGGAGTCCTCAGTGTTCAACCAGTTGTTAAACTGTCTCTTCTCTCACTGATTTCTCTCAGCCTCACTCACAACAACCCCTGTCGTTATGCTGTGCTGTCTGCAGAAAAGAGAAGCATTTACTGTACGTACTTTTGCTCATAACTTTCCATGTCTAATCAAGTATCACATGTGCACCGAATAGAATAGATGCATGTTGGGCCAAAGACAACAGTGCCACCGTCTCCACTGATGTTGCATAGAATGCAGTGGTACAGTTACATAATGTTACCATGGGTTGGACACATGATACCACTGCACTGTATACTCCTCTGTCATCACGCAGTCCATCACTCTGACTTCAATGTATGTCCACTCCGAGCGGACATACACACATCACACGTGCGCGTGAGTACATGCACGCACGCACACATGCACACACACACACACACGCACACTAGAGATATGAAAATGTCATATAACGATTAAATCGCGATTTACGATATTATCGTGATAATCAAATTCCATTATCCTGGGGTGGAACATTTGCCAAAAAATTGCCGATCTACAAGCTCACAATGCGTCGCGTTGCGCCGTGTTATGAGATTGTAGATTGTGTATTTTTTTGGCAAAGACATTTGATAGAGAGTGAAAAAAAGACTGTATCAAGTACGTATATTATAAGTACCGTTTACCTATTATATAGAGGGTTTAAGTGGTACCGGATATGCAGCTCGGCAAATAAAAGGTGAATTGATCCCAGTGCATGACGGAGCACAATATCACGATAAATTAAATCTCCACGATACGATTATCTTGAGTGTTTTTTAATCACGATAAACGATAATATCGCGTATCGTCCCATCCCTAACGCACACAAAGTAAAGATGTCGAATAAACGTTCATTGAATTCACATACCGGTACCTGCAGTTATCCAGGTGTCCATTCCATCACACTGTCTGTGTTACTGTGTGTGTGTGTGTGTGTGTGTGTGTGTGTGTGTGTGTGTGTGTGTGTGTGTGTGTGTGTGTGTGTGTGTGTGTGTGTGTGTGTGCGTGTGTGTGTGTGCGCGCGCGTGCGTGCGCTGTGTGCTTGCGTGTGTGTCTATAGCATCTGAATGCACAACTGTTAATGTATAATGAGTTGTGTCCAGGGGCCTGGGTTCATTTGCTTACATCCCATAAGCACAACACAACGCAGGAATGTAGGCCACCAAACTAAATAACAGTAAACATCATAAAAAGGCACTGAATATTTACACACATTTCAAACAACGTACAAAGAAGACAAACCCATAAACCACTAGGTTCTCTATGTGGGGCCCGGGGACCACCAGAGGTCCAAATGGACCCTTACAGCTCTGGGAGTGTATAACTGGTCCATAGTACACCCCCTGAATTACAGTAACTAACTACACACTGAGGATTTTACAGTAGGAAGATTAAAAATAACTTAAATTAAATAAAAATGATCCTATGGGGGTCCGTGAACTAATGCATATCAAACTGGGGGTCGTAATCTCCACTGTACAATCTGTGTTAAAGGAAAAGTCCTCCCTAAATCACTTCTGAACTAATTTTCCTACATATATTGATCCAAAAAGACTGGGGTCTATTAGGCAGAAAATGCCCCTGTTTCCCCAGCAGTTCTCATAGCATAGAGTGGAGTCGATAAGCATCTCGCTTTTACACTATTTGTTGTGGTCAAAAGTGTTTTTATTTTTCATGAATGTGGTACAAGTTGTCATTACAAACTCATTCATGTCATTGTTGTCCCACACAAGCCATCACGCTCTGCTAAACAGATGTTAGGCTTTTATGTGTTTTGCCAAGTCCCGGAAAAGATGCCCTGTGATTGGCCAGTACAGTCACTTTGATTGGCACTTGTGCCGAATGCTCACCCCAAAACATTATTTATGAGATTGTGGTGGCTTGTGTGCAACACATTCTCACCTCTAAAGCGTCATACAACCGACACGTTGTGAAGTACGAAGCGTCGGACGATAGACGCTTTGGGATTGCCTATACTGTTTCAAGGGTTGGACGCATTGGGTGGTCTAAGAAGAAAGGAAAAAAAAGTAGTTCCCGAAGCAGGATTCAATACTGCTCTGAAGGGCTTACCGGTTTACCAGCCACCCGTCGCTACCGCTCACGCCACTATAAACGACGGAGCCGCGCCGTCTCAGGCGCCGATGAACGCCGAGAGACGCCGCCGAGGGAGCAGTAGCGAACGGTGTGAACGGCGCATGAGCCGACTCAGCGGCGTTACCGAATTATGTGCCGTTATGGACAGAATAGTAAATTTTGACCAGGGGACTGCTTCTGCGTCCGAATACGGCTCAAAGAAGGGACTACGTTATCATCCACGTTGTCAAAGATAAAAGCACAAAAAAAAAGGAATTTCTCAGTCGTCTCGTTAGCTCAGTCGGTAGAGCATGATGACGCTAATCCAGAGACCCGGGTCGATTCCCCGTCACGGCCGTGAGTGTAAAATATTCCAGTAAACACATGTCGGCGTACTAAAACTCTCCGTGCTCGTCCGACCGTAGACACAGTAGACGTTCCAAAGCGTCGCACGGGTGAAGCAGAAAGCGAGTTGGGAATGCGTCGGGAGGGTGAAGCAGAGGAGGTGAACGGGTTGTTGTGTGGGACAACAAAGGCATGGATGTATTTGTAATGACAACTAGTAACACATTCATGAAAAAATCACACCCGTGTGAAGTGGAGCTGTGTGTGTGTGTGTGTGTGTGTGTGTGTGTGTGTGTGTGTGTGTGTGTGTGTGTGTGTGTGTGTGTGTGTGTGTGTGTGTGTGTGTGTGTGTGTGTGTGTGTGTGTGTGTGTGTGTGTGTGTGTGTGTGTGTGTGTGTGTGTGTGTGTGTGTGTGTGTGTGTGTGTGTGTGTGTGTGTGTGTGTGTGTGTGTGTGTGTGTGTGTGTGTGTGTGTGTGTGTGTGTGTGTGTGTGTGTGTGTGTGTGTGTGTGTGTGTGTGTGTGTGTGTGTGTGTGTGTGTGTGTGTGTGTGTGTGTGTGTGTGTGTGTGTGTGTGTGTGTGTGTGTGTGTGTGTGTGTGTGTGTACCGATTTTTGTGACATTTGAAGAAAATATGTAGGAAAAGGAGCAAAAAGTGTGTTTTGGAGAAAATTCAAGATGGCGGAAAATCTATCCTGGCGCAAATGGGCGTGGCCTATATGGGGAGATGCGTCTTGACCCAGGGAATCCAGGGAAAAAATAATTTTAATTTTCCGATCTACGGTTCAAGAGTTACGGGGCAAAACGTAAAGTGGGCCGTTATAGCGCCACCATGAGGCCGAGTGATGTAATTATTTTTCGATTCATTCTTAAAATCATTATGAATCTCCTCTCCGAGGTTTGAAACTGTAGCTCCTATGGTTTACGAGAGAAAAATACTTGAAAGTGATTTCTTGCATTGTCCCATTATAAGTCAATGGGGACAATTAAGCGTCGTTTTTTGCCGATTACGTCGGCATGGTAAGGCGGATCGGAACGAAAGGTAATAGAACACCATTCCCGGCCGAGCCGCACATTTTGATGTATATATTGCGCGAGTGGCGTAAATGGTGCGGCACTAGTTACGCGCCGAAGTCAGGCTACATACACACAGACAGACACACACACAGACAGACCCACACAGCCACGTATAGGGAGCTGCACACAGCTCCAAAAATAAAACACTTTTGACCACAACATTAGTGTCATAGCGATAGGCTTATAGGCTCAACTCTATGCCATGACAACTGCTGCGTTCTGCTGGGGAAACTGGACAGCAGGGGCATTTCTGCCTAATAGACCCCCCATGGACAGTCTTTTGGGATCAATATAAGTAGGAAAATGAGCCTAGAAGTGATTTAGGGAGGAGTTGTCCTTTAATTTAAGACAGGGAGTACAAATGGAAACAAAATGACCCATAATGGATCCGCTTGGTTCCCCACGTCACTCGCTGAAAATAGCAGACCTACAAGCTAGTGGATCTACTATTTTCGGCATAGTAGATTGACACGTTGTACAATGGGACTTTTATGTGCGCAAGAGAGGAAATTGCAACCTCTGCATAGTTAACCAAACATCTCCCGCTCAGCACAGCACCAAACGTGCCATTAACACGGTTCAAGGGCCATGCATGAGAATATAGTCACACACATTTCTTTTTTTAAATTGTACACATATGGGGTGCTACAGCAGTTATAAAAGTGTTCAAGGTTTCAAATGGTCATAACCCGGTGGGCATTGATCTTCTGATTAGCGCAATATAGGACTAGATGCGTCTGATTCTCAATTCCTAAATTGTAAATTGAAGATGCGAGGGCCGTGTAGTGGCCTAAAATGTAAAAAAAAACCAGTGTGATTAAAATAGCCTTAAGTTCCAGATTGCAGCTTAGCTGAGGGCAAACAGACAGGTATACAGTATGAGTGTGATGGATGTACGGAAAAGGAAAGAGGGGTTAAGGATTTGGATGGCATGAGAGGAAACATGAACGAGGAGGAGTTCAAATGGATTCAGCCGATAGTAGCAACACAGACGTCTAGTGGTTTAGTCTCCTGCAGTCCTTTAGGTCATGGTTCCCATCAAGCCGTGACGGAGGCACTCTAGCAGCAGTCTTTATTCACCACCACCTTCTTTTACGTCACTTTACCACGTACGATAGAGGCACAATGATCCTTTTATATTATTACAGTGCCAACGTTCCATGCCGTTTGATCTTTACACTGCAGATTGTGGATGCTAGGGTTTTTTTTTTTTTTTAGAACTAGGTCAAATGTAGGTCAGGACAAGGACAACTTATGTCATAGTCTTTTACTTGGACAGACTGATGAGCACCATTGACCATATTCCTACTGTATGTAAGTGCTTTTCTCTAGGTACTCTTAACATCTCTCTCTCTCTCTCTCTCTCTCTCTCTCTCTCTCTCTCTCTCTCTCTCTCTCTCTCTCTCTCTCTCTCTCTCGTGTAAATGTCCTAAGTGCATTTCTCTGGTCCTGCTTTCTGTCTGTCTCCGGCCATCTCTCCCTTGATGATAGACAACCAAAGGCATTACATAAAAGGGGGAAAAAGGCAGAGAGGACAAAGTAAACACTGGTTGGAGAGGAGAGGAGTGCAGCGGTATGTAAGTTGAACATTAGTGAACAGTCACAATGCATTGTGGGATGAGTCCACTATAGAGAGTATAATAATCACGATACATTCACACATCACTACAAAATAACGTAATCAAATGCACTACACAGTGATTGGCATTATGTTCTGCTTGATGGCCAGTCTTTATGCCATATTCGTTTTTTCATTCTTAAGTACTATTCAGTATTAATTTATGGCCACTGAGGAGTGATTTCTCACTACCCCGTGAAGATAAACAAAAGCCATTCAATGCTCTGAGCAACACACTTGTATGCCAACCTAAAAATGAATGACAAATTTCTAAGGGAGCGACCGGGGTGCATGTGAAGTGGGTGATTGGCCAACTGTCTCTCTATTCCCCTAGACTACTGGCAGTCTGCAAAAGCATTCAGACCCCAGACATAAGGCCCGACTATACTTGGTGTGTCCGCATAGCCGCGAGGGTTCCGCGGACTGCATGTAGTGCTGTTGCTGCAGACACGTTCAAGAGCAGGTGCATTGCACTGGCCATGGCTGTCGTGTTAGGTGGTCAGATGGGTGGGCCACGGACACTTTCAGGATTTTCAAGTGGACCCTGATCCAGAAAAGGTTGAGAATCACTGGTATACAGCGATGGTTCTCAACCTGTTATTTTGGGGGGGTCCCCAGATGATTAACTTAACATTGTTTCACTCACTCAACAGTAAACAAACCAACATAAAGTTTAATTGTGTAGACTAGACTGTATAGAGGGTATCACATTTCTAAACTGACAATTTAAGGACTTTTTAATACAGCTAAAATGACAAATTAAACATTGGCCAAATTGTCAAACATTAGAAACAGAAATGGTGAAAATAGTAGATCTACATGCTCACAACGCCTCGCAACGCGAGATCTGCTATTTTCACAATAGAACCGTGTCATGCAAAATGTAATGCCTCAACTCTCAGTGCTCGTCAGGGTGTGAGGGGTCCCCAGTTCTACCACTTTTTGTGGTCACATGTTCAGATACTGGATTCTGATTGGCTTAAAACAGTGGTAAATCGCCTCGTGCCACAACCCTGAAACAGTGGAAAATCAGCCAACAACCCACTCCCTCTCATGGTAAATGGCTTACTTTGAATATGGTTATTTTGGGGGTCGTGGCATGAAAAGGTTGAGAATCACTGGTATACAGTATCACAGTTTTTTTGAGTGGTGCTCCTGGAAGGAGCTAAGCTCCAACATCTGGCTTTGTTCGTTTGTCCAAATGCTTCACGGGACACGAAGCTTGGCCTACATCTTTGCACAAAGTTTGTTGTACGCCCAGGGTCACATTGGCATTGACCCTGGGCGTTATTTTTTTTACATTGCATTTAAAGGATTACTTCACCACTTTTCAACCTATCTTCATAGGTCCCCACTAATGTTAATAATAAATAAATAAAATAAGAAATCTACTCTGTCCAAGTCTCTTAGGAGAGCTGTGGGAAGTTCAGAAATCCATAGTCTTGTGACATCATCAATGGGGAATCCAAGCTAATAGAAAATGCAGGCTTTCTATTCCTGAAAAGTTGCAATGTTAAAGTGGAAGCTATTGTTCATTCACGCGATAATAAAAATCTAAAATATTAAAAAATATATATTGTTTAAAAAAATAATCTGTCAAACGATGATGTCACAAGACAAGACTATGGATTTCTGAACTTCCCACAGCTCTCCTAAGAGACTTGGACCAAGTAGAATTTTTGCTTGCAATTTTATTATGAACATTAGTGAGGACGTATTATATGAAGATAGGTTGAAAAGTGGCAAAGTCCTCCTTTAAGTATTCTTTTATAATGTGTTTCTTCTTGTCTTGTCATATCGCTCTGTCTTAATGTCTCAAGCACATGGAATTGCCTTGCTGTTGCAATGCTGCCACACAAATCAACTTTAATTTCCTAGTATGCAGGCAGGGCCACTGCCACAGCACTTGAAACTTTGCCAGTTCGGGTTCGGGTAACATAACTGGAATGAATCAAACTGTCATCCCTTCCAGCGGACGTCTGTTGGTGATGCTGCTGATGCGGAGGGCGCATGACTTTTGTCTGAGAAACGAGATTACGTCCGTCCGACGGACTGGAAATGAGCACCTGCGGTAATTGGGCTTTGTAAACATTGACCTTGGGAGGGCGTCGTAGAGGCGACGCATCGTACGTACGCATGGAGGCTCATTTGTGTATGGACGTGTTAACAAGCCTTTATTGGCCTTGTAAAGCTCACTGGGTCAAAAGTTATGCACACACATACACACACCCACCCACACACATCTTCTGTGACCTAGAGATGTCATGAGATTAGTGCACAGGGAGGAGAAGGAGATAGAGTCATTCTAAATAATGGAAACACAGGGCCCTAAGGAGCTGGGCCCATGACGCCAATAGGTAGTAAAATCACCCTTGAATCTGCCAAGACCAATAGGCTCCAGTTACTGCCTGCTGCATTCCTCTAGTCCGTCCTGCTCAGTGCTCACACACACACACACACACACACACACACACACACACACACACACACACACACACACACACACACACACACACACACACACACACACACACACACACACACACACACACACACACACACTGCCATTTAAGGCTTCTTTGCACATCGCTGACTGGCTTGGATGAAGACACAGATGAGGTGGAGTGGTGCGCCCTCTACTCTTGAGACAACGGAGTGAACTTAAGCCTTACTTTTGTCATATGATGGTGTCGTGCACCGACGATAGCGGTTACATAATAATAATAATAATCTAATAATAATCTCTTTTTTTTTGGCTACACTGGTTTTACTTACAGGAACTAATTAAGCCCCCACAAACTCAAACACAAACTTCCACCCGTACCCTCAGATCAGTAAACAGATTCCTCCCCTGGTACAAACCTATGCACCATGGAGGACCGGGCCTTCTATTCATGAAGGCCTTTTCGTGCAAAATTATCATCTATTTCCTTTTTCCTGTGCTTTTAAACCTTGCTAAGGTTATATTATTGATTAGGCTAGAATGTTTCTTTTGCAAGCACTCCGAGATTCCCTGTGAATGAAAAGTGCAATAAAAATAAAATGTCTTGACGGAGTACATGTATAAATTCTACAATTAACTCCTACTGGAGCAGCAATTCCCAACCTGTGGGCTGGGGCCCACTGGTGGGCCATGAGGGTATTGCAAGTGAGCCTACAAAATAATTGGCAAATGTGAAAGAAATCATGTTAGAAAAACAGCACGGTAACTTTGCTTTAAAACCTTGATTTTTTATTTCATAGTGATACCAAATAGGAACTTAAAGGTCTTATGACATTTTTATTTATATTCTTAGGCTTTATTTCATGTTTCCTGACCTCAATTAGGCCTACACCATTAAAAAAACTGACCTTTCAACATTCAGTGTTTTTTCTGTAATCTGTAGTTTTTTGAATAATTAGGCTGAATAGGCTCAGAAAGGTGAGTTCATTTGTCTCTGGACGTACGCATCATCATCCAGGGGAGGGTGTGGTTGTAGGGGATGGTGTATCACCTTTCCTGTTACTTTACATTGTGTTTGCATCGGTCCAATGCACCATTTACCATTTCTTTCAACTGATTTGTTGCTTATTTTGTGACTTAACTACACATTTTGTTATGAATTTCAATGCTATTGGCCCTGCTTGGCGGTTACTTGCACTTACACTGATACCTTGAACGGCCACCCAGAGTTTTATTGTTCTATGTGTTTTAGGTTATCACGTTTTTTTATCTTGTGTGTTTTTATGTCTTCTTTGTGACTCATGTCTGCCTCTGTTATGTCTTGCTGCAAACCAAATCGCCCTTCAGGGACAAACAAATAAAGGAACTTGAACTTGATTATTAGCATAAACATGCTCAGAAAATGCACGCGACCCACCCATGAGATCACATCACCAGGCAGACATTCGGCTGCAGAGTCAAATGGGCTGAAAAGATTTTCAAGTGGGCCCCGATCCAGAAAAGGATGGAAACCTCTGTCCTAGCATGCATGACTTTGACTATGCAGATTAGTATGTGTGCAGAACCTGCCACCAGAGTGCCCTTGTCACATATCGTCGTTGTCGGGGGAGAAAACCTTGTATGTCCAAAACCGTTCGTTTTGCATTTATCATTTTAAAAATGATTCAAACTAGTGAAAACAGACGATCTACAAGCACACAACGCCTCGCACTGCGAGGCGTTGTGTGCTTGTAGATCTGCGGTTTTCACTACTTTTGAGCGACAGTCTTATATGATGAAGCATGCAGGGCTTTACTTTATGAATAAAAAAACATACAAATTTGAAACCTGGAGATACAAGGTTTCTGTCCGACAGTGACGATATACTTCTCTGTACTTCCAAAAGTGTCAGAGCCAGCTGCGGGATGTCACCATACCCACCAGCCACCACAAACCTATCATAGTCCAACATGCAAATTGGCCACTCGCTGAAACCTGGTTTCGGTGGTGATGGTGGATTACCTTCCAAAAAGCGAGGCTTCTTACATTTGCATATTTTAATATTCATAGATCCAGAATGGATGTGCTGCCAGCCGTTTTCAGAGTTTTGGAAAACGATGTTACAACATATCAACCATAGAGTATTTTACATTCTTAAAAAGTATCTGGAGGGAGTAAATATTAACTCTAATTATTTTGTTTATGGCCTCTCTTCTGTAATCTGTACACAGTAAAATGATCCATTTGTAATTCTGAGAGTGCGTAAATGTAACCAAATTGACTATTAGAGCTCCCTTTATGGGTGCAAATGGATCGATTCAATTAACGCTGATGACTTTATTGTGTGCTCTCTTTCTCCATTAGTCCAAATCACTGTCTATATTTTATATTAAATAAGGCACATCTGCACTTACAGCAGTATAGTTTAATGACCTACCATGCAATGCACGTTTGTATTGAGCTATCCAGATCAAACTTGCTCTAAGGAGCAAGTATATTCGAATTTATGAAGATTTCATGTTGATCTTCTCTATCATTCATCTTCAACTTCTGCCGTTTGTTGCCAGCTTGTGTTGTACTGCATGTCATTATCCTATCCTATCCTATCCTATGTGCATGTAAACCACCAGGGATAATACAATTGCTGACTGATAGATTTGAGGCCGATTCTAAAGCCTTCCAAATCCTGAAAAAATTACAAAGAGAAATACGTTGCTATATCCACCTGTTTCCATGAGAATTTACAGTAGCATTATCTGCGGGACACTTCCGGTTAACAGCAGACATACAAGCTCACGTCGCGTTGCAGATGCGACCGTTGTGAACTTGTAGATCACACTCGGCTGCGGCGCCGGAAGCTGCCGCACACCTTCTGCGCAACGCACGATGGGATGTTGGAAAGTTGTGGATACTGTACGTTGTAACAACAACCCCAAAAGGGATGAAAGGTTACGCATATGGGGTTTCCGGTCTAAATGGGTGAAAGCAGCAGATCCTGTCATTGTGTAAACGCAAAAATAGCACTATAGAAATGTACAAATCATTTAAATGATTGACAATTCAATTAAGAATAACTAGCAGTTGACTGGCGATCAACAACCAACATTGCTATTCTAAAGAATGCATGGAATGCTATTCCCATTTTGACCACTTGGTGTCACACTGTCTTTGGAAACGAGCACAAATCAGCATCTGCACACAATCCAAGCACTGTCTTTTTTTGCTTGCAGGAGATGTAGAGCATCTTTCCTGTAAGTCATAGCAAGCATACAGTATATGACATAGCCTGCATGATATGTGGCCGTGTGAGATAATACAGAGGTGTCAAAGGAGCGCCAGTATGTCCAACCCTCAGCTTGTAGTACTGTGTGCCTGTGTGCGTGCAAGTGCATGTGGTGAGAAGGGGAGGAGATGAGGGTGAAGTGGATGTGGAAGCAGTGGTTCTCCCATAAAGCCCTATTCGCATGGGACTTGCATATTGCAAGGGGAACAAATCGTCGTTGTTGGGTGAAAACCTTGTATGTCCAAAACCGTTCGTTTTGCATTTATCATTTTAAAAATGATTTAAACCAGTGAAAACAGCCGATCTACAAGCACACAACGCCTCGCGCCGCGAGGCGTTGTGTGCTTGTAGATCTGCTGTTTTCACTATTTTTGTGCAACGGCCTTGTATGATGAAGCAGGGCTTTACTTTGCGAAAAAACATCCAAATTTGAAACTTGGAGATACGAGGTTTCTGCCCGACAGTGACGAAATGTTATTTGGAAATTGGCCCCCGATGTCCGTGTTCTGTGCTCTCGCACGGAATAAGATATCGGATGTCCTGTATTAAAAATTACAATGGTCACACCAGCAGCCAGGTTAGGGGCCCATGCACAGTCACATGATAGAATAGTACCCCAAAAAAACGTGCACACATGGGGCACTATACAGCAGTGTTACAGCAGTGTCTTACATTTCAAAAGGCCAATGTGTCATGCTATAATCACCATCTTTTTCCAAGAATAATTCACTGCCTTCGGTGGACGCCCCGGTCTGACAAAATTTTAATGCATAATACTGCGTATATAGGCCTACTCATGGGTTAGGGCAGTGGTTCTCAACCTGTGGGTCGGGACCCCCAGAGGGGTCCCCAAATTATTTTGGGGGGTCCCCAGATGATTAACTTAATGTGCAACATTGTTTTCTCACTCAACTGTAAACAAATCAACATAAAGTTTAAGTGTATAGAAGGTATCTATCTGCACATTTCTAAAATGACAATTTAAGGACTTTTGAAGGTCAAATTGTCAAATAGTAGAGGCAGAAATTGTGAAAATAGCAGATCTACATGCTCACAACGCCTCGAGGCGTTGTGAGCATGTAGATCTGCTATTTTCACAATAGAACCGTGTTATACAAAATGTCATTCCTTAACTCTTAGTGCTCGTCAGGGTAAGGGGGTCCCCAGTTAAAATACGATTATTTTGGGGGTCACGGCCTGAAAAGGTTGAGAACCACTGGGTTAAACAGACCCCATTCTGTTTATGGGGTCTTTAAGCTTGTTAGATGGATAACTACCATCTCACTATAGTATCTTTTGCCCTCCATGATGGATAATTAAACGTGTTCTTTCTGTGAATAGGTCGAAAGTAAAGTCCTAATGTAGACTAATGAAACCAAATGGACCTGTAAAGGATTTTTATAACACCGACTCTTATATGTCCATTGGGTCCCGGTTGAACACTCTCTGAGCTCACACTGAGGATTTTACAGTCCATCTTGAGTAGCGAGATGAGACAAATTTGCAGCCAAATCGCTGTCAAAACTCCAGCCTCCATAATTCTCGATTTGGAAAGAGGGTGAAAAAAGTCACAGAGAAAACATAAAACCTTCCCAAAACAAACGTTTACCCCAATCGACTGAGATGTCAGTTTGCACAAGACTAGAATTACAGTATCAGATGACCCCTGTGATTGCTGAAATATGACAGGTAAGGTAACAAACATGCCCTGGAACTTTTACTTTACGTTATATGTACATGTCCGATTAGCACACGAGTAAGATCACACACAATCAACCTCCGCAATTATCACAAATACAAATAGAAACTGTAAATGTGAGAGTGAAGGTCGACACAGAGAAGGACAGAGTGATAACCTCCAACTGAGATGTTTAACAGTGCTACACCAAACGGAGATACCGTGAGGTCACATTTCGTGGGGATCTCATTCTCCACTGCTGGCTCCAACAACAGCATTCTAGTGAAATGCTTTATGGCCTTTAATGCACAATAAAAGGCCACAATTTAAGTGTTCTCAAATGGAGTTGAATCGCTTGGATTCTGACATGCATTAACTGAACACAATAATGTGTGTGTGCGTGCGTGCATGCGTCTAATTTCTGTAGATGTATGTCATCAATGTGTAATGGACGAGGATAATGTAACCTTCTTCTGATCAGTGTTTGGATCTATCTGTATTGCGCTTTCTGTGCAAACAAAATAATTCAATTGTGTGTGTGTGTGTGTGTGTGTGTGTGTGTGTGTGTGTGTGTGTGTGTGTGTGTGTGTGTGTGCGTGCGTGCGTGCGTGCGTGCGTGCGTGTGTGCGTGCGTGCGTGCGCGTGCGTGCATGTTGTACGCAAGTGCGTGTGTGTGCACACATTCGTCTGTCTGTCTGCCTACCTTCCTCCCAGAGAACAGCACGCACAGCTGATGCATGGAGCCTCCGTTCTTGGTCAGCTCTTTCTTCAGGGTCTTGGGCGACGGGAGCGTCCAGCCGCCCTTGTGGTGGTGGTGGTGGTGGTGGTGCGCCTCCTGGCAGTTGATGGCGTTGTCGGAGGTGAAGCAGGGCGTGCGGGGGTCCTGCAGCAGGCTGCCCTCGCTGTGCGTGCGCCGGCGGAGCGAGTTCTGCACGCTCAGGCCGCCGGCGCCGTGCTTCTCGCAGGTGGCGCCCTCCACCATGCTGCGCCGCTTGCTGTCGCTGCGCTGCAGGTAGGCCTCGTCACTGTCCTCGTCGTCCTCCTCCTGCAATGTTGTCGAGTGTTTAGTTAGAGCAAGTGGTTCTCAAACCTTTTTAGGCTGTGACCCCCCAAAAAAACATATTTGAACTGGGGACCCCCACCCTGACAAGCACTTGGAATTGTATTTAATGTGACTCGGTTCCACAGATAAATATTGTGAAACTAGTGAGCAAGTAGATCGTCTATTTTCACAATTTCAGCCTCTAATCTTACAATAAATGCGAGAAGTCTCTGTGAGTGTGCGTGTATGTACTGTATGTATGTAATCTTTGGGTGGCCAAGATTCTAGTATTTGACAATTTGGCCAATTTTTAATTTGTCATTTTAGATTAGTAGTTAAATTAGTATTAAAAAGTCCCACTTTAAAGTGTCACTTTAGAAATGACCTTATATGTTCTTTTTTACAGTTGACTGAGAAAACAATGTTGCACATCATCTGGGGACCCCCCAAAATAATTTGGGGACCCACAGGTTGAGTACCACTGCTGTAGAGGAGAACACCATACCTCCTCGTCCTCCTCCTCGTCCTCCTCGGTCTCCTCCTCTTCCTCGTCGTATGCCTCCTCGTCGGTGTTGGTGGAGGAGAGGCCGTCGGCGCTGAAGGACCGGTCCAGGCGCAGCTCCGGGATGACGAAGGAGGAGGAGGAGGAGGAGGGAGGCGCGTTGGGGTCCGGCGGCTCCTCCGACGCCGCGTCCTCGTCCGTGGTCCCCGCCGGGTTCAGGTTCAGCTCCGCCCCCTCCTCCTCCTCCTCCGCCTCCTCCGCCTCTCCTGGCTCTCCCTCCTTCTCCACCTCCTCACTCCCGGCGTTCTGTAGATCCTCCTCTTCCATGTCCCCGTCGTCGTCAGTCTTCCCTTTCCCTTCCTCTCCTCCGTCCCTCCACATCTCCAAGTCGGTGCCTTAACAGATAGATACCTTTATTATCCCAAGGGGGAAAATCAGTCGCCCTGAGGCAGCACAGCAGTTTAAGGATATTTACAAAGTCACAGAGAAGTTTAACAGTGTACAGTAAAGAGCAAGGAACATCAAAGAAAGGGGACGAAGAATATATACATAAAGTGTAAACAGTCAACGCTCATAAGTGTAACAGTAAAGTGTAACCCTCCCTGGAAAGGTCCTTAGAGGTCAGAGTCAGTACAACAATAGTTCCAGTTAAATAAGGCTACAGTCGTCCTAGGTAAGGAAGGTAGTCCTTGCCTTCTTCCATGCTCCTGCAGTCCTCGCCCTCGGTGGAAGGAGGCGGCGTCGGGGGCACCTTGTGGCGCTCCTCGGACCCCAAGGATCCTCCCAGGGGGCTGTAGACCTCCTCCAGCTCCGACGGGTGGGGGCTGCCGAGGGTGGGCGGCTCCGAGGGGCTGGAGGGGTACAGGCTGCTCTCCTCGCCCTCCGAGCTCCGTGGGGGCAGGTGGAGACCGCCCACGCCTCCGCCCAGCTCGCAAGAGGAGGCATCCACCTTAGGCTCCAGCATCTGCAGGGAGTACAAGAAGAGGAGATGATTGTTATTTCCACGAGCGCAACTATTATCAGGGGTGTTGCACCAAATTCTGGGCCCTGGGTACTTTAACTATTGAAAAATAGCAGATATACAAGCTCACAGCGCGGCACTCGATCTTCTATTTTTGTGCTTTGAATATTTCAAATCCTACGTTTAAAAAAAAAATAGAACCTCTGTTCGAAGTGGAGCTGTGTGTGTGTGTGTGAGTGTGTGGGTGTGGGTGTCTGGCCTGGCCTGAACAACAGCGCCCTCGTGTGGTCACAAAAGGTCCTGTAGGCTACAGACAGACAGACAGACAGACAGACAGACACGCAGACATACCCACACACACGGCCACGTATAGGGAGCTTGTGTTCCACACAGCTCCAAAAACTATGTTTCTATGTCAGTGCACGGTGCTCAAACCTTTTCATGTGAAGGACCCCCAAAATGATATGTATTTGGCCACGGAACCCCATCTCAAAATATTTCGTTCCAGGGACCCACCAGAAGCAAAATTTGAGTTACAAACGTTTAAAAAATACATATAATCATAGATTTGCACATGTTTTCACAACTTTTCAAAAATAGTAGATTTACAAGCTCGCAGCGAGGCATCCGGTGCCGCACTGTAAGCTTGTATATCTGCTATTGTTCAATAGCTTAAGTATAAAATAATTCCAGGCCCCTCCACCTTGGGCCCTAGTAACTCAGTCCCACTTCCACCCACCCTACCTTTTATTATACAACCGCACAAAAACTGCATGCTCTCTTGGTCTGGCACAGACTGATAACATGGATGGGCCGGTCATTTTCTGATTTCTCCCCCTCACTCCCTATGTGTCGAAGTCTGATACCGCGGAGGAACGTGTGAGTGAATCCATGTTATCAGTCTGGCTAATACCCGACCAAAAGAGCATCACCACAGTTAACAACAGTTAACAGGTTTAAGGAGATACTGTAATGTAAAGTAGGTTAGACAATTAATGTGGACAATGTTTTGGCATGGATAGGGGCATCTGTGCCAGAGATAAGAGTAGGGCCAAAAGTGTGACGTGATGTGACGGACAGACGAACTGACTGACTGACTGACTGACTGACTGACAGACAGCCGGTGGAGCTTTTCATAGTAACTTGCGACCTTACGGTCGCAACAAGCTATTTTCAAAAGCAAGCAAGTACACCAGCTAGAAGTAGGTTCTGTGCTGATGTTTAACCACATGAAGATGCATTTTTATGACAGAAAAAAGGGGGAAAAAAGGTCTTAAAAAAGGTATTTAGAAGTAGCATTCGTCCTCTTTGTCCATCAGAATAAAATGGCGGATATGGTTGATGTGAATGGTGCCTGACTACGCAATACAACAGATTAATCTAATGTCCGATTACCACGGGTAATTGGACATCAGCTAGATAGCATCATCTTTGGTCAGAGTTGAATTAAGTTTGTGTCCAGGGACCCAGCAGTGTTCAGCTGCTTTTAACGATGTCAGTATATTCTCATGTAAAGCCCTGACCACAAATCCCCGACTGCCTGCTCCGATAATGAATGTCGGTACAAATCTATGGCCCCCAATCACACTATCACTAGGCTTCCCTATACCTCAACCTTCAGCCTATAGGCTGTGATTTCCATTGATCTAGCACCACTTACTGCCTTATATCTTATTTCCTGCAACCTGTCTTGGCATAGTGAGCAGTGCACTACACATTAGGCCATTGTTAATGGTCAGTTGTCTTGCTTCTGTCCATTAAAAACTTGGTCCAAAACAATAAATGATTAATTTGGGATGAGCCTGTCTTTCTCAAAATTTCACTACATTGAATAAAATTTTAATGGGACTTTTTGACCTACATTAGCACCCACTGGATGTTTGGGATGTGCATGCATTTCGTACAGGTATTTCATACGGGTTTATGTATGATGCAATCTCAGGTATTGTATTAATGGTTCATCAATGGTCCAACGGTAATTGGTCCATCATTTCTGTGCTACAGTTGCAAAGTTGGGTGTAATACCCAGGAAAAATCACAGCCAAATAAAAAAATAAAACACCATTAAAATCAACAAGTATAATATCTCTACAGCACCAATGGAAAGCAACTAATAAATACCTCTGTACGTCTGTAACTCTGAGTGTATAAATGATCGGTCCATTTGGTTCCATTTGTACACTCTCAGACTCATGGTGGTCCTTGAAATTAAAACGTTTGAGAACCACTGACCCTATAAAATAATTATTAGAGGTTCCTTAAAACTTAATACGCACGCATACAAACATTAATTCCCATCCAGGAAACACCCCGTCTTTCACTCTCGCCCCATGGACAGATCGAAAATAAACAGCTTCTTCTCCATAACAGATCAATACCAGCAGAGTGAGGGCCTGCCACGAACAGCCTGCCTCCGAATTAGCACAGACCTAAACCCCACTATCAACATCAATCTGCTCCCAACGTTATCGAGCGGTGGGTGTCAAGTGTGTGCATGTGCTTGTTTGTGTTGTTGTTGCGGGCCTGCCCTAGAGCGTGAAAGTCAAAGATGCAAAGCAAGGACACGAGGTAATTGGGTCTGGGGTTGGTTCAGCCCGTATTGACATAACCTAAAGCCAGACGCAGAGAGCAAATTATGATACACAAGTATGTGTGTGTATTTTTGCAGATAGGCCTACGCAGGAGGATCTAATCAAATAGTTGCCTGCACTGAGTTACAGTGAGCGGTGACAACAAATGAACCCGCAGTGAATCTTGGGAGCGGAGGGTGGGCGGATACAGGATTTTCCAGGGCAAAGGCATCAGTCCCTATTGGCTATGATGAATGCCCCCATTTATTTTCCTCAACGACAAATAGAAAATGATTTCTCATGAGTCATAGTTACGGTTCTGGAGATTTACCGGTCGTTATTGAACAGATATGGTCATAAATAAACCATAAAGGTCTCCTGTGGGTGCCTGGTGGCTCCGCCAGTTAGTGCACAGACCATAACACTCCTTGTGAGCATGAGGACCAGGGTTCAAATCCGGCCGCCGTCTCGTCTCGCTGCTCGCATAATGTCTCTTTTCTCTCTGCCCTTAGTTTTTCCTGTCTCTCTACAATGAAGTATCTGAAAATAAAAGCAGTTAAAGAAAATGCCTCGGGAAAATCGAATAAAAATAAAGGTCTTTCATTCATTCCGTCTAATGGTTACTTTTTCCCAGAAATCTCATCTACAGTGCTCTGTTCCTGGGGAATCTACCGGTAGTTGGTCCTGTCCATTTTACCTCCAAAGGCTACTAGTGATGCTTAGTTGTATCACAGTGAGCTTCCCTCCGTCCAGGATACAACGTACCCTGTGTCAACAAAGCTTGTAGGCTCCTGAGAGACCCAAGCCAAGAACCATGCACACAGACCAGTACCTTCAAGCACCTCAAAGTATGCTATGACTAGTGTTCATAACTTGACTTTGTCTTACTATTGGTGCCATTCCATATTGCAGGGGTTTTTAAACTTTTTTGACTCAGGCCAGGGCACCCCCTGTAAATAACTTTTTCATCCACGGCACCCCTGTTCATTTACACACTGTTAATTTTTAGAATCTTACATAAGCAACGCAAATATGCACATCTTCCCACCTGAGATACAGTAGGCTAGGTCAGGGAGAAATATCGGTTTCTATCAGAACTGACTGAAAATAACTTTATACTTGACGTTTAACCACTTGAAACCCAGTATCCCTATTCCGGGGGGAAGGTTATCAAATATCATCGAATTATTCTGAGGCACCCCTGGACTGCCGTCACGGCACCCCAGGGTGCCCCGTCACCCACTTTGAAAACCCCAGCTATATTGTATCCTTGCTGTTATAATGTTGAGGAACCAAAAAATTAATTTCAGTCAGACAACTCTGACTGAATGTACCTGTACTTGCAAGACAACTGAAAAACAAATATATTGATACTAAACACCTATGAGCATAACTACATACATTTTGGCATCAAGGCTCTGTCTCAATTGTATTCATTCCCTGCTAACATGGAAATACGAATAATATATTTAATCTGCCAAAATAGATATTACAGGGAATGAAATGGCAAGATCCCCAAAGGGGATCATAGAGACAGAGCCCACAGCTGGTTTGCAGGGGAGGCGGTGGGATTGCAGAACTACTCCATGAGGCAGCACAGCAAGCAGCAGAACAGCACAGAAGAATAGCAAGATAGCAGAGGAAAAAAGAGCAGTGACTGATATTGGCCTTCTAATACGTATTTTATTTTATTTCATTTTTCTTTTCATTTTTCTTTAAAAAAAATGAAAAAAATCTAATACCGATCATAGCGATGCACCAACCAAGAAGAGACAACAAACGCAAAGGGAGAAGTAGCCGATCAGAGCGCTTTGCTTGGCCCCTGTGATGCGAAATTTAGATTTTAAAAAACTTGTTGATTCACTCGTACAACAAAATGTGTTTTACTTGAAAAAAAAAGCTTCTCAGGTCAAATATCGATGTGCGATTAAAATGTGATTAATTGCGATTAATTAATCACAGAGCCTGTAATTTATTAGATAAAAAAATGTAATCGCATCCCAGCCCTAATATATACTGTGTGTGTGTATATATATATATATATATATATATATATATATATATATATATATATATATATGTATATATAAAACATGCATTAGGTTAGATGGCCAATACAGTATCACTCACCAGAACCAAGGACATGGAGTTTGAGTTACAATGGGTTTATATACTGTAGGAAGGGGGCGTGTCTGATGAAATTTATATCAAATATCTGAATACTGAATCAAGCAACTTAACAACTGTCTGGAGTCCTTGCAAAAGCCAGAGTAGACGTTAAAATGACCCCAAACATGTTAGAATGTGAAATATCCCTTTAAACCACTGGTCTTAGAGACTTAAGTTACAACTGTAGGCCTACTTGATTCACTTTTTTTCCCTGTCTACACCGAATCTCTTCACCAGAAATAGCAGATGTATATCATCATTAAATGTCACATCGCAACACCTGATCTCTTTGTGAGACTATTTCTGATGAATACCCATACACAGTAACACTGGGAAACCACCAAAAAAAGCATCGCTCACACGCTTTTATTGTGAGTGCAATCTGACCGTTCTCGCCAAACCCGGCCACATCTGGTCAATGCATTTCAATGAGAGGAAAAAAGTCTATGTCCATGCGCTGCCAATGAAAACGGCTGCATTCGGTAACACTGGAGCGGAAGAAAATAAGCATCCTTATGTGGGGTTATGCTTAGGGTTTCAAGCATAAGGCTGTTCTAAAGCATGTAGTAATGTCCCAGAAAAATGACAGAGGACATCACTCAGACTTTTAAATCTGCTTTCACATCCCTCATGCCCAAAGGTGGAAAAAGTACCCACATTTTGTTAAAGTATCAATACTTCACTGTAACTAACATTTTGGACATTTTATAAGTAAATGTCCAGAATTCAAAATGTACTTGAGTAAAAGTATGAAAGTATTGGCATTAAAATGTACTTAAAGTACCAAAAGTAAAAGTACTAAATGTTTGAAAATAGCAGATCAACAAGCTCACAAAGCCTCGCATCGCGACGCGTTGTGAGCTTGTAGATCGGCTATTTTCAAATAGCCAAGGTATAAAACAACTACTAACTAAAGTTTTCAAATAAATTTAGTGGAGTAAAAGTACAATATTTGGATCAGAGATGTAGTGGAGTAGAAGTAAAAGTGCTGGAAATTGGAAACACTCAAGTAAAGTACAAATACCTCAAAATTGTACTTAAGTACATTACTTAAGTAAATGTACTTAGTTATTTTACACCACTGCTCATGCCCCCATACACTCACGACATGCACGCACACGCACAGATTGTTCTGCTACCCTTATTACACACACACACACACACACACACACACACACACACACACACACACACACACACACACACACACACACACACACACACACACACACACACACACACACACACACACACACACACACACACACACAGCAGTGAGAAGGGCCCATCACACACTTTCACTCTCTGTCAGTGGCTGTGCATCACTGACTATAGCTATCCTACATTGCTTTGTCAAGTACATTCCTAGATTACATACTGTAGCCCTGGCATGGCTCAAGATCAGATTTCAAATGACGTTGACTTTTTCACAATGACAGCTTGGCTTTTGTATGATGGTGTTGTACCCTCCTCCAAGTGTTAACTGTGATGTGTGGAGCGATATACTGCATAAGGTGCCCCATTGTGCAAAACAAGGCCTCTACTGATAAACAAGGAGAGTTATGTAGTTGAGTAAAACAAGCTAGACCCACCACACACACAAAAAAATATACACGGTAGTTCTTTGGGATGAAGTGATGGGTCTATAGCTTTAGATTAGCTTTGAAATCGTTGCTAAATGGCACCAAAAACATAGCCGATGCGAAAGAATGAACCGTCGAACAGATGCTATGTCGCAATATCGATATAGCTTCAAGAGTAGAAGGCATTTGTAGAATCAGAGGTAATCCCAGTATAGAAAAATGAGCTCATTGCTATTTTACCATTACCATGAGGAATAACATACACAACGCTTGCTCTTATTGCGATAATGTTGGCTTCCAGCCATATCAGTTTGACAGTTCAAGTTTTCTTTTTTTCTTCTTTATTGCGACCGTAGGTCGCAGTTACTTGCACACTATCCAAACCTCCACCGGCTGTCCCTCCGTCACTCCCTCCGTCACTCCCTCCGTCACTCCCTCTGTCACACGTCACACGTCACACTTTTGCCCTGCTCATATCTCTGCAACCGTTGCCCCGATCCATGCCAGATTTTGCACACACACTCCTTGCCTGCCAAACTACAACCTCCAAGGACCCCCGGAGTTTCGGGGACCCCCAGGTCCCTGGGGGACCCCCAGGTGTAAAAAATTACCAAATGTGCAAAAATGACCAAATGACCACCCCAACGGGGCTGCTCTCTCTGTGTCACACACACACACACACACACACACACACACACACACACACACACACACACACACACTCTCTCTCTCTCTCAAACATAATGTGTGACCTGCCAAGTGGCAAGGAATGTTGCCACTGTCCTCTCTCTCTCTCTCACACACACACACACACACACACACACACACACACACACACACACACACACACACACACACACACACACACACACACACACACACACACACACACACACACACACACACACACACACACACACACACACACCCCTTCACACCAGGGAGTCCAGGAAGGATGAGCCTCCATGCTTAAATAAACAGGTCACACATTATGTTTGAGAGAGAGAGAGAGAGTGTGTGTGTGTGTGTGTGTGTGTGTGTGTGTGTGTGTGTGTGTGTGTGTGTGTGTGTGTGTGTGTGTGTGTGTGTGTGTGTGTGTGACACAGAGAGAGCAGCCCCGTTGGGGTGGTCATTTGGTCATTTTTGCACATTTGGTAATTTTTTACACCTGGGGGTCCCCCAGGGACCTGGGGGTCCCCGAAACTCCGGGGGTCCTTGGAGGTTGTAGTTTGGCAGGCAAGGAGTGTGTGTGCAAAATCTGGCATGGATCGGGGCAACGGTTGCAGAGATATGAGCAGGGCAAAAGTGTGACGTGTGACGTGTGACAGAGGGAGTGACGGAGGGAGTGACGGAGGGAGTGACGGAGGGACAGCCGGTGGAGGTTTGGATAGTGTGCAAGTAACTGCGACCTACGGTCGCAATCAAACATATTATGCACATGCCAAATGGACTCTAATGCCTGACAACATTGTCCTCGGTTTGATTTGACCCGACCTTTTGGCTGCATGTCCCTCCTCTCTCTCTGCAATGTACTAATTAAACTCTATATAAAAAAGCCCCGAAGAACACTTTGCCAAGAAACACACAACGTGCAAAAGGAAGAAAGAAAACTCAACTTTGAAATTAATTCCCCCTCCATATAAGCACATGTAATGAAATTAATTTACAGTGTAGGTATTTTTAGATATCGCTCTGAGCTACGTGTAATAACTACAACAAGAGAAAAGTTCTGCTTTAGAATCCAATCGTCTGACAGAAAATGTTTAAAGGATAAAAACCAGGAAAGCATCTGTATGGTTACACAGATGTTTTAAACATTATTTTATACTTGAGATATTCCAAAATATTAATTGAAAAATATTGAAAATGTGGGCAAATCTGTAAATATAATATGCATGCGTCGCCGCCATGGAAACAATGCCCAAATTTGGAGATGACTGACATCTGTCTGGGTTCTCCAACATTATTTCTGAGACTCCTATATTCAATCCCTCATATACTGACACTGTGCACAGTGCACGCCCCCGGGCAAGGAAAACCACTGCATTAGAGGACAGATAACACCTGAAGCAATTTCACAAATGACCTTGGAATTCAAAAGCAATTATGAGTGTTTGTACTGAGCCGGAAGGCAAAGCTCTCTGTCTACCGAGCAATCTTCGTTCCTACTCTCACCTATATGGTCATGAAGTGTGGGTCATGGCCGAAAGTATAAGGTGCAAGCGGCCGAAATGGGTTTCCTCAGACGGGTGGCTGGTGCTGTATCTCCCTTAGAGATAGGGTGAGAAGTAAGTTCAGTCACCCGAGAGAGACTTGGAGTAGAACCGCTGCTCCTACACTTGGAAAGGAGTCAGCTTAGGTGGTTCGGGCATCTAGTACGGATGCCCCCCCAAGCGCCTTCCTCGATGCACGTCCCACTGGCTGGAGACCCCGTGGCAGACCAAAGACCAGGTGGAAGGATTACATCGCCAAACTGGCTTGGGAACGCCTCGGTATACTCCCTGAGGGAGTAGAGGAAGTTGCTTGGGATAAGGAAATCTGGAAGTCTCAGTTGGAACTGTTACCACCGCGACCCGATTCCGGATAAGCGGTTGAAGATGGATGGATGGATGGATGGATGGATGGATGGATGGATGAATGTAGTGAATAATACTAACCCTAAATACATGTGCGCCAAATACTATATACTGTAGTCAACAGGTGTGTATAATATGGTGTCAAAAAGCTATTCTAGATGGTGGTCTTATTGCCTTATGATGTAAAATTGTAATAGCTTTTGAATGCCATTTCTGAAGTAGCTTCAAGTGTTATCTATCCTCTAATGATAATGACATGTACCTGATGAAGACCATTCAGGTCGAACCATCAGTCCTGCACCTGTTTCAATTATTGTGGGGAGTGCATGTAGTCTATAGGAGGACTGCATCACAAAAAAAACAAGAAAAAAAAAACATTGGACCCACAACTTCAACAATTTCAGGACTGTTTCTGATCTCCGCTTTCAACTGCTTTGTGTCATATTCAAGATAGGACATTTGGTGACACTAAAGAACCTCCTCCTCTAAAAGATGTTGTGTTGGGCTCTGGGAACTGTTATCCGTGCCTTCAACACATCTTGCTTAGTCTACTGTAATGCTCTGGATTTGGGTAATATCCCTTGTATGCCTCCAGCTTGTTCAGAATGCACAAAGAATGGTGATATATATCTCTGTCCCTATCCTGGCATCCCTTCACTGGCAGCCTGTGTAGTGCGTTATGCTGTCCAAAGAACTGATCCTGTAGGGTTTTTGTGCTAAAATAGTTTTAGTTTTTTTTTTTATCAGAAATTGATGGGGGTCAAATTTTCCAGACCCACACCCCCTTTCTGGGGGGGGGGGGGGGGGGGTCATCTATTTTGAGAGACAGTACGCCAGCCAGTTAGTGTCCAATTTTCATAATATTATAGTAGTTGTTTTATAGGGTTTTTTTAATATTCTGAGTTGATTTATTACACTTTTAAAACAGCCAGAGGGATATTTTCCTGACTTTCGGTGGGGTCTTTCCTCACCTGGCTTACACCTGACTGACCCCTATGCCCATCTTAGTCTTAGTTTTACTATTATTCTTTCATGGGCATCCAGTGACAATTAATACTTTATTACAGCAGGTGTAGACCATTCTGAAAGATATGTCATGTTCTGGTGAGTGAACAAAGGAATAAACAGCAACCACAAACTCACTAACACTGCAAGTATCTCAAAGGTTTCTGTTATGATTGTATAAAACCAAGGGTTGAAACATGGCCAATGTACTGTATAAGCAGAATCCTTGTTAATTCCTTTCATTTGTTTAATTTCAGACATGCTCGTAAAGAATATGAACTAAGCCAATATTCAAGCTAAAAACCCTTCAAGGTGAAGCTACCTGGTGAGACTGGCCAGGTGCACTCCCCACATCTTAAACCTTCAGTGAATACGACATGCGCACGCACACACACACGCACACACACACACACACACACACACACACACACACACACACACACACACACACACACACACACTGTATGACATGAAACTTTAGGACAACCAGTCCTCTTGTTTTATCTGCAGACATGAAAAGGACTAAATGCACTGTGAGTAGTTGAACATCCTTCTTCATTTCCAAGGCCGTTTTACCGTTATCTCAGTTTCACTGAAGCCAGAAGTCATTAATGTTGCGTTGCTCTGCCATTTGACAGCACTTAAAGTGCATGATCAAAAGGCTCAAGAGGGAGCTAATTATGAGTTATTATAAGCTAAGATTATGTGGTGTGTGTGTGTGCGCGTGTGCACGTGTGTAGCTCCAGAGCGGTCTCAATTTCAAGACCACATTATAGTGCCAGGAATGTGACTCTTACACTCTGTCTCAGAATAAAAGGACTCGATTAGGATATAAATGCATTCTGGTCTCTGTAATGGATTCAGTTTCACCACACCCTCCTCACTTTAGGTGGTCTTGAACACAGCACGATGATGTGTGCACACGCCTGCATGTTTTTGTGCATCCGGTCACCGCGGTGTAAAAAAACAAAACAAATGCACTCAACAACTGGACAAGGTCATGGATGAAGCAAAAGAACACAACCCCACACCATCACCACTGTCAGACTGCAACTGCAAATAGCAGCAACACTAAAGATGGGAGGATGGAGGGGGGAAGAGAAGAGAAGAGAAGAGAAGAGAAGAGAAGAGAAGAGAAGAGAAGAGAAGAGAAGAGAAGAGTTTACAGCAGACACTTTTAATCCAAAGCGACTTACAATAAGCAGGTAATACACATCACTATAATAAGCAAGATAATACTGTATGTCAGTACATTAACAACAATCTATACTATAATTTTGCGAATGTCTGAGTGAGTGAGTGAGTGAGTGAGTGAGTGAGTGAGTGAGTGAGTGTCTGTCTGTCACAGCGTTTCTCCTCAGTGGCTGGAGCAATTGATCTGAAATCGCATCACCATAAGCATATGAACACACCTGACATAACTGTGAAGCCCGTTTGTCACTTTCACAAATCGTATGCTGTATATTAGCATTTTTATGGTGTATCTACAATCTATTCTGCATCTAGCATGAGGCACATCTATTCTGCATCTAGCTTGAGGCAAAATGTTTAACCAGCTCTGTGTGTGTGTGTGTGTGTGTGTGTGTGTGTGTGTGTGTGTGTGTGTGTGTGTGCGCAGGCAGGCGGGTGTGTGTGCAGGCGGGTGGGCGGGCGGGCTGGGGGTTGGGGGGGGAACAGTATCTCTGTAGCCATTAAACGAAACGGGTTTCTTACATTGATGCTCCTACATCATGCAAGCACCAGTTAAAGTTACTTTCCATCCCTCATATACTGTGTGCACAGTGCACATCCCATAACCCACACACTGCACATCATTTTGGAGCTCATATCTTTGAACGGGTAAGGGCTAGTATAACAAATGCATAGGAATATCAATCTAGGAAGAGAAGAGAAGAGAAGAGAAGAGAAGAGAAGAGAAGAGAAGAGAAGAGAAGAGAAGAGAAGAGAAGAGAAGAGGATTAAAGTTACTAAATTATAGTATGTGTGGTATAGACATTTCTCTGTCCTATAGTGTTTTTAAACATGGCATTTCATTAAATAAAATAAGTCGTATCCTTCCTTTCTTCTCTTGCTCTGATGGCATTGGGTAAATGCAGACGATATTACATTTGCCAACTCCAGCCCCACCCTCCTTAAATCCAATTAGATTCAATTAGCCTGCCTGTTCCTCTATTGTATTACCAAACAAAAGCACATGCTTTCTCTCTCATCCTCTCTCCTACTTGGTCACTCCCCTCCCTCTCTTCCTCTATGTATCATAGCTTGTGGCTACTAATGGATTCAAATCTTAATAAAATAATCAATTTATGAGGGGAAATGTGTTTGTTTTTTACTGAACCATAAGCATCATAACTATGTTTGTGGAATCATCAGCATCATAGCTACACGTTTATGGAACCATCGACACCATAGGAACTAACAGGTGTTTTTGCGTGATGCAATCCCCCAGACAGACAGGCAGGCAGGCAGCTAGGAACACTCACACCTGCCTACTAGCTTCATTACAGCACTGAGATGTTTTCCTCAGTAAATTATAACCTCATGTAACCAGTGGTGTAAAGTAAGTACAACGTGTCGCGATGCAACGCGTTCGCGTTGTGAGGTTGTAGATCTGATATTTTCAAACATTTTGTACTTTAAGTATATGTTGATACCAACACTTTCATACTATTACTCGAGTACATTTTGAATTCCGGACTTTTACTTGTAAGGCTGCACCCACACCAAGGTACCTATGAGAGTGGAATCCCCATTCCGCCAGTGCATTTCAATGGGAAGGGGCGGTTTCAGGCCAGTAGACTGTGGGCCAGAGACCACTGGTGGGCCATGAGAATGGCCCCCAAATAATTGTCAATATTAACAGTAACAATTTATGGAAAGAATATATTTAATAATAATTGTATTTCTTCTTTGAAAACGTAAAGACAATTGTGATACAGATACATTGTGATACAGATAAATATGAACTTATATGAAGTATATTTAGTCATTTATTGTCCTCTAGAAGTACAGAAGAGTATAACATGGCTGGCTGTATGAGGCTGACTTTATAGTCGCCAACACCATGACGTAAGCAAAGCAACTGCAGCTCATAAAGTTAACTAGAAGTTCGGGCCGCGAAGAGGTCGGGCCGCTGCACGGCCCTCTCAGTTACGCTAGTTATGTAGTGAGCAATGAAGGTGTTGGTTTGAGCAGCTGCTCTCAGGGCAACTTAAATAATAAACATACAGCAATGTTAAATTGATGCTCTGAGGGCACTTTCTTAATGCTGCTCTCAGGGAAGCTTAAATGATATGCATTCACCAATGTTAAATTGCTGTTCTGAGGGCACTTTGTCAATGTTGCTCTCAGGGCAGCTTATAAATGAGACCTGCAGGATAGTGACTGGGTGCATCAAAACAACCCCCATCCCCTGCCTTTATGCCCTCTCTGGCATCGCTCCCCCTGACATCCGCAGAGCAGTCATCGCCAAAGCAGAACGCACAAAGCAGGCCAACGACAACCGGCACTTACTTCATGAACAATATGCCCCCCAGAAACGGCTCAAGTCCAGGAGCAGCTTCTTAGACACCACCGCAGAACTGGAGACCACACCACCTGCTTCCAGGATCACTGAGTGGCACAAGCAGTGGAACAGCCTGGGCAGCCGGACAACCCATTGGACAGAGAGAGGCATCACCCCAGATGAATGCCTCGCTATACTGGCCATGGCCAACCTTGGGCTGTCTGGAAAACATTCAACCGCCTGTGGGTCGGCGAAGGACGCTGCAAGGCATCCATGAAGAAATGGACATTAGCATCTTCTGATGCATGTGCGTGCGGCGAACCACAAACTATGGAACACATCATGAGATGTAGATATGCTTCACAATGTAGTGGACATGACCTGGCCGAGCCAAATGCCGCTGCACTCGCCTGCGCCACCCACTGGAAAGACGTAATATAGATGATGGCCAGACACGAGGAAGAAGAGGGCAGCTTAAAGCCTTCTACAGGTATATGGATGCAACAATGTTAATTTACTGCTCTGAGGGCACTTTCTTACACTTTGTTACAATCGTACAACAGTAGGAAGTTTCCCTTGTGAAAGTACTGCAGATGTACATTAACAACTCCCCCATGTGTACAATCGTACAACAGTAAGAGCTAAGAGGTTTCCATTATGAAGCAGTAATTAGGAGCATCTGTGTGTTGTTTTGTGTATAGTTCACCACACAAAGGGATGTTCTTGTAATCCTAATGATGGAACAAGGGACATATCAACATCCTGAAAACCCATAAGTTATTGACTATATTTGGGGAAAGTTTGACTATTTCGTGCTATTTTTGTCTCTCGGACACATATAAGGCACATGCGTGCATGCATCTGACCTGTGCATTTGTCCCCTCTATGCAAATATTACAGGAGAGATGTGTTGCACACACACACACACGCACACACACACACACACACACACACACACACACACACACACACACACACACACACACACACACACACACACACACACACACACACACACACACACACACACACACACACACACCACATCTATTGGCCCATTTATGGCCTATTGATTTATGAATGACAGGCAAAATTGCTTTATACAGTATCAATAGAAGAGTCTGAGGATGGAACCGTATCAGATCAATCTGTGGGTGGTCTCATTTAGGGATGGGACGATATGAACATTTCATATCACGATTATTGTGACCAAAGTAATCGCGATTTATGATATCATCGCGGTAATTAAAATCCATTATCCTGGGGTGGAACATTTGACAAAAAAAAGACGATCTACAAGCTCACAACGCGACGCGTTGTGAGCTTGTAGATCGGCTATTTTTTGGCAAAGACATTTGATAGAGAGTGAAAAAAAGACATATATATATATACATATATATATGTATCAAGTACGTATATTATGAGTACGTTTTACCTATTATAGAGGGTTTAAGTGGTACCGGATGTGCAGCTCGGCAAATAAAAGGTGAATTGATCCCAGTCAGTGCATGACGGAGGACGATATCACGATAAATTAAAGCTCCACGATACGATTATCATGAGTGTTTTTTAGCACGATAAATGATAATATCGCGTATCGTCCCATCCCTAGTCTCATTACATGCACCTCCATGTGCTGCGCTTGGCTCAGCCTCTCTCTCTCTCTCTCTGTAATGTTCATTTATCTGCCAGGCCTCTCCATTGTGATGAAGGGAGGAAAGGGAGACGGTAGTGAAAAATGAGTTGAACATCAACGGTTCCCAACCTTTTCTTGGACAAGGGCCCTCTGGAAAAAGCTCAGAGGCGTTTACGGCCCACTCATCTGACCAAAGTGGTCAGATGCTGGGCTTGTAGCTTGTTTGGCAATGCTTCGGTTGTTCAGACGTTCATCACTTGCCTGATGAAGGTCTGAACGACCGAAATGTTGCCAAATACATGTAAGTGAAGACAGCATGCGGGACTCCATTCCTCTATTCGTCAAGTTCACTGTTCCGACGTACTGTAACTGTCCCTGTAGGTGTGCAAAAGGGCTTTTTTCTTCATTTCTTCTAATAGTTAAAGCATAAAATAATGGTTGAAGTAGTTAAAATCTAATCCACAGGCTGCCTTTTATGTCCTACCAGGGATTTGCGTGAAAGACCACATTTCTACGACGAGTATGCAGTTAATCGAGTCAAAAGAAAAGGAGAAAAATATCCCTCTTCAATTGTAAAACAGTACCATGAGCAGAAAGAAAGTTAGTAAACTCTTGTGTTATGTCTCAACTTGTATTATAATTATCATTTGTGTTATGTTTTATGGGCCCTGTGCTGCTTTAAACCCCAGCATCCTTATTCTGGGAAAACCTTCGCAGAAACTCAATTGACAAGCTCACAACACATTATGTTGCGACCAGTCTATCGGCTATTTTCAGCTAATTTCATGCAGAGCAAAAACACGAAAGTGACTGGTATAGAGCCCTGAGGGACTTCGCTCAACAAAATATGGAGGTTCAGTGGTTAAACATTGATGTGACTCCATTACAGGTGGCAGCTTGAAAAATGACCATCGTAAAAATGCCTTAATACACAACTAGGAGGAGAGACAAGCCGGCAGTAATGAAGAGAAATAATACATTCCCATTCATCAAAGGAGCATTTTGACAGCAGGTGAAACCTGGAGCATATCAGCTGCATTTTATTTGCAAACACTGAATGAATATTTTAAGCTCAAACTGGGCAGAGTTAGAGTACAGGGCACTGCGGTGTGTGTGTATGGTGGTCTGTATGTGCGTGCGTGCGTGCGTGCGTGCGTGCGTGCGTGCGTGCGTGCGTGCGTCTTTGGTTTACAAATAATGTGTGCACCTATATCCCATGGTACTGCACGATATCCTCATTCTTCATTGTGCAAAACTTTGTCAGATTCAGATTCGTTTGGGGCAGTACCAGGAACTAGTGGTCTAAAGTAACTAATTACATTCACTCAAATACCTAAGTACAATTTGAGGTGCTTTTACTTTACTTCAGTATGTCTATGTTGTATATTTTATACTTCTACTCCACTACATCTCAGAGACGACTTTACTATAGTTACTAGTTACCAGTAAGACTCCCTAATCGGGAGATAAGCGACCGTTGGTCGCTTATCTCCACAAATAGGCCAAAAGTTTGTTTTACCAATAATCAAGACATACGGGCAGTTGACAGTTTGCCATGGTTACTCATTGAAGTTGTATCTCCATATATGGAGATAACCTACGCATCACACTAAGTCTGACCTCACCAGCCCATATTTGGGCATGAGCAACTTATGTCTCCATATATGGAGATATGATGACATCACACAGTCCTCAGCCGATGATGTGGCGTGATGTCATACAATACACAAACGAGCCCTACAGTATAAAGGGGCAATTCTTGCCAGGAAAGAAGCATTTCTTCGACTCAGACCTTATCGCCAGGGTTGGCTTATAGCAGCTGTCGGTAGGACCATATATGGATTCTGTTAGTGTGGATCTCCTAACAGGGCATCATCTGGGATACAATCCCTTTTATGCCCATATATGAAGATCCCTAACAGAATCCCTTTCATGCCCATATATGGAGATCCCTAACAGAATCCCTTTTATGCCCATACATGGAGATCCCTAACAGAATCCCTTTTATGCCCATATATGGAGATCCCTAACAGAATCCCTTTTATGCCCATATATGGAGATCCCTAACAGAATCCCTTGTATGCCCATATATGGAGATCCCTAACAGAATCCCTTTTATGCCCATATATGGAGATCCCTAACAGAATCCCTTTTATGCCCATATATTATGGAGAAATCCCTGCTCTGAGTATCTGACATCAGTGTGATGTCACCTGTTTATGCCCATATATGGAGATCCCTGCTCTGCGTATCTGGTTGCTATGGTAAACAGTTGGTTGCTAGGGTAAAAAAAACATGGTTGCTATGGTAAACAGTTGGTTGCTAGGGTAAACAGTTGGTTGCTAGGGTAAAACCATGGTTGCTAAGGTGGTTGCTAACGTACACTAACAAACCAGCAACAACAGACTGTTGCCACAGCAACGTACACAAAGGTTTGTGTACACATGTGGTGTGATGTCATACTGATGCGGAGATATGAGCAGGGCAAAGGTGTGACGTGTGACGTGTGACCGACGGACGGACGGCCGGTGGAGGTTTTCATAGTAAACTGCTCCCTGACGGTCGCAATTATTTAAAAAATATATGTTATTTATTTTTAGTTTGGGAAATACTTTTTTCCAAACTAAGCAGTGGTGTAAAGTAACTTAATACATTTACTTGTGAGCTTGTAGATCTTCTATTTTCAAAAGATTTGTATGCATTTATACATGTGAAAACATACATGTATGAGTACTTTCTACTTTTGGTACTTGGTACATTTCGACTGCCAATACTTTTGTACTTTTACTCAAGTACATTTTAAATCCCTGAGTTTTACTTGCAACAAAGTATTTCAACATTGCAGTATTGATACTTTTACTTGAGTAAAAAATGTCAAGTACTTTTTCCACCGCTGCATTCAAAACGTTGAACACAGCATTTACTTTCCCCCCGACAACGAGGACAAGCCCATCTGAGTGGAGGTCAGAGGTCAACTGTAAGGACATTAAGGGACTGTGTGCGAGGGGTCAGTGAGAAATGTCAGCGGCAGGGACTGACGTCACGTCCCTGTGACGGCAGGCTGCCCACCACAATGTGACCACTGAATTACACACACACCATGGAGAGAGGGACGGGGGGAGGGGTCCTTTGTGGGTGGGTGGCGGAGAGTGCGTGTGTGCAGGGACGTGCAGAGAATGTTAGAGAGGCAGGGGCTGAAATTTCTGAAAGGGCCTTTTGGTGGAAATATCGAAAATAGCAGACTTCCAAGCTCACAACGCGCTGCGCTGCGGCGCGTTGTGAGCTTGGAGGTCGGCTATTTTTCGGTGCGTTATACCACACTGAACTAAGCATCATCAAGTCAGTACAAGAGATGTGGTTCAGGAGAGTTTGGACAAGTCAATTCTCTTGAATGCTGCAGGTATGGCATGGAAAGGGGGCATTTGCATTTCTTTCACCATAGTAAAAATTGCATTCATGGTCTGGAAGAAGGCACTTTTTACAGACGGGTAAAAGGGCAGGGGCTCAAGTAAGTACACTTACTCAAATTTGTTTAATCATTGCTCTCGATATTGCAACACATTCATCGATATGTTGTTGCAAAATCTGGCAAAAGCGAGCATGGAACATTGAAATAATCCGAGTGCTTGTACTCTTGATTTGAGCAAGTGTGGATGACGATTCGAGAGCGTGTAAATTCGTATGCAAATTCCGAGTTACAACTGCGCGGATATTCAAGTACAACTGCTCAAATCGCAAAATACACAGTATGATAAAGATACATAATCTAACTCCATATCAAGCCCCCTTTGATGTCTATGTGTGCATGACTGCACGTGCCTGCGTGTATGCGGGTGTGTGTGCACTGGGTGTGTATGTCCGTGTCTGTGTGTGAGAGTGTTAGTGTTCTTGGATTACTATGCAAATGTGGGACAAATGTCCCCACAAGTATTAGTTAAATTAGAGCGGTGGTTTTCAACTCTTTTCATGTCAAGGTCCATTATTTACTGGGCATTTGAGCCACAGACCACCATTGGATGACATTTAGCCAACAGTCTACATTCTCTAATTGTGTAGACTTCTTACAAATGAAGTAAAGCCCTTTGCACACAGGCGCGTTTAACCGCACGGATAAAACGGACAATATAATTTTTTGAAAAGAAAACAATGATTCTCTATGACCTCATGCACACCGGCTCCGAATTAGCCGTGCGACGAGTGGCTGCCGCCGTGCGTTTTTTTCTCGATCGAACCCAGTTCGATTCGTGCGTCTTGTCGCATGCGGTAAAAAACTCATCACTCCTTTCATGACTCCTTTTTGGATCCGCAGCGCCGATTCCGCACAGCCTTGCACACCAAATCCAATGCGTTTTATTCATGCCGCAAACGAAAAAAAACGCAACTGTCCTGTGTGCAAAGGGCTTAATGCAGGTGTTTAACAATAATTTAACTCTTGAGATTGTAAAATGAAACCAAATGGACCCGTTAGGGTCCATTTTCTGTGATGAAAAAAACAAACAAAAAAAAAAACTAAAACAACTAGAAAATATTGTTCCTTTGTAACAACTGTGGGCTCGCTTCAA
>NC_137822.1:14517392-14682392 GCF_963921795.1 Nannobrachium achirus
AGCATAAAGGAGGGAGGGAGGAGAGATAAAGAAAGAGGAAGATAGCTGACAAATGAAACGAGCAGTGAGAAACTCACTGCATGTGCTGTGCTGTGTGTGGTCAAATATTTGTCTATATGTGCGTCCAATGTGTTTATGAGTGTGTTTACGTGTGTGTGTGTGTGTGTGTGTGTGTGTGTGTGTGTGTGTGTGTGTGTGTGTGTGTGTGTGGTGTGTGTGTGTGTGTGTGTGTGTGTGTGTGTGTGTGTGTGTGTGTGTGTGTGTATGTCGTACATGTGCTCGCATTCGTGTGCGTATATACATCTGAGCATACAACCATTAAAAGGCTGACCGCCCCGCCCTCTTTCCTTTGCCAAGACATTAAGGAAGGCCATGCTTGCCAAAGTCCCACAGGACTCACAAAGCCATTAGTATCCATCACACAAAGCCCCCTCCCAACACACACACACAGTCACACACACACACACACACACACACACACACACACACACACACACACACACACACACACACACACACACACACACACACACACACACACACACACACACAGTCACACACACACACACACACACACACACACACACACACACACACACACACACACACACACACACACACACACACACACACACACACACACAGTCACACACACACACACACACACACACACACACACACACACACACACACACACACACACACACACACACACACTTAACTTTGTATCAGACAAACATCTGCAAGACAGACAAACATGCACTCGAGGCTGAATCACATCGTATTGACATGTGGTGCACACCAAAAATAGCGGCCTGCAAGGTCACAGCTCGTCACGTCACACAACACATCTCATACGTCACCCTCGTAGCCTGCATTAAAACGTCAGAGAAGTGTGTTTCGAGTACGAAAGATATATGCATACGAAATGTACACAGATAAATATAAGAAAATGATAGAATAGAATAAACGACAATCTTTCGGACAAAGCGCTGAATGTCGGGAAGATGGCGCAAGTGTGAATCAGTCAAGCTTAATGATCGATAAGATAGAGCTATAGATGTAAAATGGGGTCCCTAGTTTACAATCTCTGAGTTCACAGCTGTGACCCATAACTTTTATGTCCGACCGATGCAGGTCTCAAACCCAGGTGCAGCCCCGCACAAAAGACCACATTTGTACCGCTCACCCAAGAGGCAATCCCTGCATTGCCTGGGGAAACCATGCCCTTATGAGCTCCGGGCAGTACTACTTCCCAACCGACACCAGGGTCTAGATATCACATGTGCAAGAGTAGGGAGACCACCTCCGACTACTAGATCTGTATTAGGTATATTTTGGTAATAACATACCATACAGACTGATTCAAATTACATTTATTCATTAAAATAAGTTGCAGCTTCAACACAAAATTCTGTCTTTTTCATTCTGCCTCCCTCCCTCTCACTCTCTCTCTCTCTCCCCCCTCTCTCTGCCCTCTCTCTCACGAATCACAAACCCCTCCTGATTCACTGCAAACTGTAACAGCTCTGCATTGTGTTCAACACCTCCAAGCACTGGTTCTCAACCTGTGGGCCGGGGACCACTGGTGGGACGCGAGGGTATCCAAATAATTGGCAAAAGACTAAGATTTGAATGATAATATAACATATAAAAAAGTGGAACTTAAAGGAGTAGTTCACGCCCAAAATGACTTTTCTTCTATTGATTACTCACTTCATGGAGACTGTTGAACTCAAGTCTCCATGGCGTGAGTAATCAATAAAATCAAGAAAAGTCATTTTGGGGGTTAAAATATACTATGTTACTTCCATTGAACCAAGGTGGAACACTATCAATTGATCGTTAGAAGGAAGATGCTCGGAAAATGCACGCAGTCCACCCTTCTGACCGGCACTTAACACAATAGGCTGCCATGTTAAGTGGTCGAGATGGGTGGGCCGTGAATGCTTTCAAGATCTTCAAGAAGTATAGGCCCTGAAAAGGTTGAGAACCACTTCCTCAAAGTATCATCATCATGCAGATGTTTGTTTTCAGCCAGGTACAAAGAAACTCTCAGCAAAACACGGCCACAAAGTAATGTCCATGAAAAAAGTTTAGAGCCGACAAGCCCGACATAGTTAAACATTTTTAGATTGATAAAGAAGTGATAACGAAAAGGGCAAGATTAGATTACTCAGACACAAATGCAGCAGAACATTTACAGTGACCACGCTAACAGAAATAAAGACATGCATAACCTTCAAAGCAATGATGCAAAATAAACATGTTTTTTCCTGTGTACTTTACCTTAGACACTGGCATCTGCTCTTGCCGTCTGCGCACAAGAAGTATGTGTGTTTATAATTGCTGCTGTGTCTCCCAGGGGACTGAACGGACGGACGGTGCGTGCTCTGTATGCGTGCGTGTGTGTGTGTGTGTGTGTGTGTTTGCACGCGCGTGTGCGTGTCAGCACAGTTAATCCACTGTACACACGCAGACGCACACCCTCATGCGTGAGCAGCAAGAGCACCGCAGATGAGGGCTGAAAACCAAATATCAGCGCATATGATGATGTGTTCCCCTGTCCTGTTTTAGTCTGTTCTGACACAGTTTCTGGTCCTGTCCCGGTGTGGTGTGGTGCTGCGGTCCTGCTGCCTCTACCCGGCTGTTTTAGTAACGTGTGTGAGCCGTGAGCGTGTGCCAGTGCAATATGTGAAACAGATAGTCAGAGAGAGAGAGAGAGAGAGAGAGAGAGAGAGAGAGATGGGGGGGCAGAGGGGGATAGAGAAAGAGGGACATAGAGCGAAGTAGAGAGAATGCAAGAAAGAGAGAGAGAGCGAGAGAGAGGGAGAGTGACAGAGGGGGAGAAAGAAAGAGATATAGAGGGAGAGAGAGGTAGAGAGAGGGGGTGAAATAAAGGGAGAGACAGAGATAGAAAAAGGGGGCAAGGAGGGGTTTGCAAAGGAGACGGATATTAGCAAAGAAGAGAAGGGGTGAGAGAGAGAGAGAGAGAGAGAGAGAGAGAGAGAGAGAGAGAGAGAGAGAGAAAGAAGGAATTGAGCGGATGAGGTCCAAGAAAATGCAGGGGGTGAGAACAAATGCTACTTACTCTCTAGAGACCAAAGCAGCATCATTACTCTCTCTCTCTCTCTCTCTCTCTCTCTCTCTCTCTCTCTCTCTCACCCTCCTCTCTCTCTCTCTCTCTCTCTCTCTCTCTCTCTCTCTCTCACCCTCCTCTCTCTCTCTCTCTCTCTCTTTCCCTGCCTGCTATTTTTAGAAGAGCCTATCGTGAATCAAAGCATTGAATCAAAGCCTATCAAAGTAGAGCAGCGTGCACGTCTTTCACACCTAATAACACTCACACACAAAGGTATGCATGCACGAACACAACACACACGCACACGAACACACAACACGCACACAGTTGTTCCATGAAGGCCCATCGGCTGGCTGAAAATGTAAAGTGAGCTGTATCAGCTCTTGTAACTAAAAATGGCAGTTGAATCATTTGGGAGAGTCAGGTGTACATTATAAAACGGCTAGTTCCATTCCTCGATTCTGATTGGCTGGTTTCCCTTTAATTGCTGTGGTATATGAGACTATAATCCAAACCTTGAGTTTATATCAAACCCAGGTGCGTTATTTCTTTCCACAGTGTTCCACAGTGCATCAATTATCTGCACCTGTGTTGTTGGCAAAAAAGCTGGGAACTACTTTCTTGCAGACCTTGTAGTGAATTATTTGTGAAATAGAACAGTTTTAATTGGTACATGTCTGTGATTTTTCATGTTGCCATATTGTAACTGTTTTAGAAAAGCTTCCCCAGCAAGCACGGTCAGGACCTGGACCAATCAGTGACGTCTCGATTGGGGCCAGATCAAGTCAAACCATGACTAGTCAGATCTGGCCTAGAATATCACCTTATTTCAACCAACACAAATCCTGACCACGAAAACGGACGTCCTGGATTAATCAGAGAGGGTCCGATCGAGGCCAGATAAATATCATAACTAGTCAGATATGTCCCAGAATATAACCTTACATGCTCATATTTCAACTAACATTACAAACAACTAGAAGCTCAGGCGGCCCAGCGTCTAGTCGGCGACCTGGCCAACTCGGAACAATGTAAATAGGGAATGAATGCCCCGCCCTTTAATGCAAACCCCATTATACCTGTTTTCATAGGACCCGTTTTGACCATCTGTCTGCCTGTGTCCATTTATGCCCATATATGGAGATATCTGTATCTGTCTGTCTGTCTGTCGGCGTCCATTTTATGCCCATATATGGAGATATGTGTCTATCTGCGTCCATTTTTATGCCCTGTGCCTCCAACTGTGTTGCAGACACAGTGCCGGTTCCCCCTTTAATGCAAACCTCATTATACCTGTTGTCATAGGACCCGTTTTGAACATCTGTTTGCCTGTGTCCATTTATGCCCATATATGGAGATATCTGTATCTGTCTGTCTGCGTCCATTTTATGCCCATATATGGAGATCTTTGACCATCTGTTTGCCTCTGTCCATTTATGTCCATATATGGAGATATCTGTATGTCTGCAATCCATTTTATGCCCATATATGGGGGCATTCATTGTATGCCCATATATGGAGAACGCGCGTGCCCGTGGGACGAACGCCCATATATGGAGAACGCGCGTGCCCGTGGGACGAACGGTTCTCGAGATACGCGGATTACATACATACATACACACTCACAGAGATTTTTTGTTGACTCATGTGCAAACCCCATTATACCTGTTTTCATAGGACCCGTTTTGACCATCTGTCTGCCTGTGTCCATTTATGCCCATATATGGAGATATCTGTATCTGTCTGTCTGTCTGTCGGCGTCCATTTTATGTCCATATATGGAGATCACTGCAGTTATAGTTCTGGGTCCATTTTATGCCCATATATGCCCATATATGGAGATATCTGTCTATCTGCGTCCATTTTATGCCCATATATGGAGATCTCTGTATCTGTCTGTCTGTGTCCCTTTTATGCCCGTATATGGAGATCTTTGTGATTCTGCGTCCATTGTATGCCCATATATGCCATATATGGAGATATCTGTTTATCTGCGTCCATTTTATGCCCATATATGAGATCTCTGTCGCTTTTTTGCCCATATATGAAGATCTCTGCACACACAGTACCGGTTGCGGAAAACTCTGATGTCAGACATCAGCTCCGCATACGGGCATTCATTTTATTCCCATATATGGAGAACGCGCGTGCCGGTGGGACGAACGGTTCTCGAGATACGCGGATTACATACATACATACACACTCACAGAGATTTTTTGTTGACTCATGTGGCGTACGTGATGTCAGAGCCTTTTATGATGTGATGTCACAATGAGTCAGCGCTTGCGCCGATTTCCTCCGGAACAGCCTGATGTCAACAATCAACCCCGCATAAGGAGATTCCGAACGTTTCGCGCCGGTTCGGGAAAACCGCGCGTCGGGTCGGGTCGAGACCCGGCACTGCACTCCGTGCCGCGGCGGGGAACGCGCGTGCCGAATCTGAAGCCGGTGGGACGAACGGTTCTCGAGATACGCGGATTACAGACAGACACACAGACAGACAGACAGACAGACACGCAGAGACTTCTCGCATTTATAGATAGATAACAATAATCCTATAGTCCATCCTGGTAATGACGTCAAGATCATCCCCATATGGGCTGTGATCTGGCCTAGTTCTGAACGTCACCGGAGGACGTTATCATAACGTCATCAAGACGTCATTTGGCTTGCAGGGTCAGTATCTCCATTTGTGGAATGCATGTGAGCACATTGTAAAAATCAATTTTGTACCAGCTTTAAATAACTGTATGAAACTACAGCCTACCAAAAAAGTCAGACGGTCAATCCCACATTGGGACATTTTTAAAGAGCATTAGAAAGCAGAAGGCATCGGGGTACAATGACTGAACGCAATAATTGGCCACGTTTGCGGGAGGGAAGGTGGACAGGCAGGATGTTATTCGTCGAATGATTCTGATTAAGGCTCTGTTCCATTTAATGTAGCACAGTGGTTCTTAAACATTTTGAATTCAAGGACCACCATAACTTTGAGTGTCTACATTTGGCATTGCCATTTGGCATCTGGCATTGTGCGGCCCGGGGGCCGTATGTGGCCCTTTGGTTCACTCTGACTGACCCTTGTAGGCTTAATGGCAAATTACAAAATAAACACATTTTCTAATTTTACCTCATGCATGGCTTAAAGCTGCATTTCTCTTATTTTGAAGTTTTTTATTCACGTACACATGGACACAATAATGCGTACATCAGCACGTGTGCGTGATCATTGGATGTTGTCTCAATAACAAGCAGGTGATCAGACTGGTCACAAGTCAAGACAACCTGCTTTACCTTACCCATCCAAAAAGTCTAAATAGGCAAAAAAAAAGAAAAGTTGATGCCGAATGCCGGGTTTTAAAGCCGCGTGTTTAGTTTGTGGGGAGCACTCCCTTTTGGCCCGGCCCTCCACAATATTTGTTGATGTTCATCATGTGGCCCCATGGAAAAAATAATTGCCCACCCCTGGTCTATGGGCAGACACTTCAGAGGCTTTTCATTTTATCCTAGATAACATTCATAACAGCCATAAATCCCTGGTCCGAGGACCTACAGTACGCAGCCAGAGGTGTTGTGCAATATGGGACCAACAATAAAGCAAAACCACCGTTGTTAACGGTTGTGTTAAACTAAATGTCTGAAGGTGAGCCAAATTGCCAATGTTCTTGTGATTTAACCAGGGAAATAAAGTACCGCCGTAGTGCAAGTGAGGTGAAAAGCATGTACGGTTTATGTGGGGCGGCATAGCTCAGGGGTAGAGAAACCGTTATTAGGCACGAAGGGTTCCCGAAGGGTTCCCAGTTCGAATCCGGGCTCCCCCTGAGTTAATGTCGAAGGGTCCTTGGGCAAGACTCTGAACCCCACATTGTAGGTTGGTGCCTTGCATGGTTTCCTCCGCCACCGGTGTATGAATGTGTGCGTGAATGTAATGCACAATCTCTGTAAAGCGCTTTGGAGAAAAGTGCTATATAAATGCACCATTTACCATTTATGTACTTCTCAATAATAATACTGAACAAATGCCAGCAAAATTGGCGGAAAAAACAGCATCAACACCATCAAAGGTCTGAACAGCTGTTTAAATTTGTGTAAAAAAAAAAAAAAACAGATTTATAATTGTGAGTTAGAGGCCTTACGCTTGACTAACATTGCTTGGAGACAGCCAACCAGACAGAGGGACTGGCAGACAGAACTGAATGTGTTCAACTTCTTCAGAATTACAGTATGTCCATTGTTGTCTTATCCACATCCATGTAGCTATGTACAGTATGTGTGTGTGTGTGTGTGTGTGTGTGTGTGTGTGTGTGTGTGTGTGTGTGTGTGTGTGTGTGTGTGTGTGTGTGTGTGTGTGTGTGTGTGTATATATATATATATTTACAGCACCATTATATAACACAATCGTCATGAATAGTTAAAGGTTGAGCTAAATTAAACCCAAACAAAATTCCAGCAAAGAGAGAAAAGCCATTAAAGTTTAAAGACTGCAGGGCCACATCATTGATCGTCCCTGTAGGTGACAAGGAATGCGATTGCCGCGTGCGTGCGTATGTCGTGGGTATGGAAGAATAGGCGAAACTCATAGAAGCGGTAAATGCCTAGCAGATTTGAAGCTGTTTGTTGTACACTGGAACTCTTTCCTCTGTCACAGGGGGATTCTGGGACTACAACAAACCAGGAAGTGCGGTGGGCAGCTAGCTAGCACAGCGTAGAGTACAGAACCACAGTGGCATGAGGGAAACAGTCCCATATGACCGTAAACAAACCCATCTGAGTGCTCTCTAACATGAGTGCTGCCTCTAAAACACTGTTTCCCAAACAATGGGTCAGGACCCATTTGTGGGTCTCGGACAAATATTTCTTGAGTAAAAATTGAATTTTAGGGTTAGGGTTACTATAATATATATATTAGTAAAATTTCCACTGCTCTAAAACAGTGGTTCTCAACCTTTTCAGGCCGCGACCTGCAAAATGAACATATTTTAACAGGAGACCCCTCACCCTGACGAGCTCTGTACGAGTTGAGGAATTACATTTTGTATAACACTGTTAGATATGTGAAAATAGCAGATCTACATGCTCACAACACCTGAAAAGGCGTTGTGAGGATGTAGATCGGCTATTTTCACAATTTGCAGTTTTAGAGGTATTAAAAAGTCCTTAAATTGTCACTTTAGAAATGTGCAGATGCCCTCTATAGTCTACAACATGAAGCTCTTAAACTTCATGTTGGTTTGTTTACTGTTGAGTGAGAAATCAATGCTTAACATTTAGCAACATCTGGGGACCCCCCAAAATAATTTGGGGACCCCCCTGGGGGTCCAGACCCACATGTTGAGAACCACTGATCTACAACATTCAAGCTGGAAAGGAGGATAGGAGCAATACCACAGCAAATGGAGCAGGATGGTTTAAGGACTAGACAGATAAGAGCATCCGCTCATATGCTTTCTGTTTTCCATAACTTATTGCCAGCCCAGGGGTGTTCACCTGCTTCTAATGATATCAACGCACTTAATGCGAAATATTCACGTGCTTTCAGACTCTTCAATGCAGAAAGTATCCAGGATACTTGGATATTCAGTATCCAATAACTCACCAATGCAGAGATATTAGTAGTAAAATGTCGACATCTAGTGGTCAACCTCAGAGGAGCGCAAAAATAAAACCTGAGGTGACTCCCAGCCTCGAACCAGATGCCAAGTGTGCTCTGTTCCCCAGTGTAACGCTCCACGCCACTGACCCCGATGGAGCGGCGCGGTATTGGGCGCCGATGACCCCCGTGAGTCGCCACCGAGGCGAGCGCTAGCGAGCCGAGTTGCCGCGGCGAGCGGTGGGAACGGCGCCCAATCCCACTCAGCCGCGTTACCGAGTTATGTGCCGTTATGGACAGAATAGTAAATATTCAGTCCCTCACTATCAACATCTACCCCACTATCCACGTCATAGATAAATGCACAAAAAAGGAGTCACTTCACCCGTTCATTAGCTCAGTCAGTAGAGCACGGATGCAACAAACCCACGGTTTGGGTTCGATTCCCCTGAGGGGAACAATATTCAAGGCGAGAGATATCGGCGCATGCGTACTTCAAAGTATCCAGTGCATATTCTCTGCATTCAAACGTCTGAGAAATGGTGAAAAAGTCGGATTGAATGCGAAGAGAGCAGTCGAAGCCGGTGTTAGTGGAGGCAGGGGAGCGACACTCTCCCACCTCTAAGAATAGGATTTTGGATGCTAGGGTTTCAAGTGGTCAATTGATAGACCACTTGAACTGGGGGAAACATTAGCCAAGAATAGCAGATCTACAAGCTCACAGCGCGTCACAGTGCAAACGCGCTATAGATCGGCTATCTTGGGGCGAAGAGATTTGGTGTGTAGAGGGAAAAGGCTCCCCCACTTACAAACGTAGCACTACACGCGTTCAAAACCAAAAAGAAAAGTCGGATTTTGGAGGACAAATCTCTGCGTGTGTACATGAATCTGTGACAAAACAGAGACAGAGACAGATTGCATGGACCAGATGGGACACCCTGTTACGTGTGTGGTACACAAGAGACTGAGTTATCATCAAAGGAGAAGTATGTATCAAAGCAAAATAATACATGTGCACATATTTGCGACTCGTGCACAGCTTATCTGTACACTCAAGAATATCTTAAGCATTAAAGGTAAGGTGCTCCAGACAACAATCAGCCACTATGTACTCCACCAGGGACGTGCTGGCCATTGGGAAAAGCAGGACAACTCCCGAACGGCCGATTCATTCCCGGCCGGTCCAAAAATAAAATGTCGGCCTTCGTTCCATGTTGGGGGCTGGGCGGCCAACAAAGGAAATCGTCACTGTCGGGCAGAAACCTCGTATCTCCAAGTTTCAAATTTATACCCTTTTTTCGCAAAGCAAAGCCCTGCTTCATCATACAAGGCCGTTTGCACAAAAGTACAGATCTACAACAGATCTACAGTAGATCGGCTGTTTTCACTATTTTAAATCATTTTTAAAATGATAAATACAAAACAAACGGTTTTGGACATACAAGGTTTCCACCCGACAACAAAGAAATTTAACACTGGGTTGTCACTTGTCATGTTCTGAAATGGCAAATGTTTGAGTAGCAGCAGCAGCGCTATAGAGAGAGATCTCTCTCTATAGCGCGCAATGAGGGCCTCTCCAACTCTTTTTCCCGGGCTGAATCAGGGGCCCAGCACGTCCCTGTTCACGTTTACTTATTTCCCTGACTTGTCTTTACACTCATGCAGTTTGCAGCATTGAAAAGCAAAGCGTCGGCTGCCTCCAAGGCTCAGAAATAATACATATAAAACAGAATCCCCGTACCAGGCCTTCAGCATGGCATACATAAGATTATTGTATTCATGAAAACAGCTTTAGTTTTCAGCCCTGAGTTGTGACAATTCAGACAGATATAGAAGTTATCAGAGCTTTGCACCTCCCAGCACAACTCTCTCCTGTCTCCACAAGGTAGGCTGGGATGTGAAAATGAGCTGTCTGTGCTGTAAAAAAAAACAATGAACTATCAGATCAAGTTGTTAAAAGTTCTAAAGTTGTGAGACACACACACACAGTCGCACGCACGCACGCACGCACGCACGCACACACACACACACGCACACGCACACGCACACGCACGCACGCACGCACGCACACACACACACACGCACACACACACACACACACACACACACACACACACACACACACACACATCTGGATGAGTGGGTACCTGAATAACCGGGCACTAGGGACATGTGGGCACCTGGAGAGGTGGGCATATGGACAACTGGGTGTGATTTTACACTCTGAGTTACACATTGATTTTACTGTTTATAAGAACATATTGTTTGAATAGTAAATTAGCCATGAACTTTAAAAATGGTGACAGATATGACATATCTGTAGAAATCATTTCTACAGAGCAGTAAGACTCCCAAATCAGGAGATAAGCGACCGGCAGGTCGTATACACAAACGTTAGAAGGCAATTGTAGCCAATCAGGAGGGAATATGGGAAATGGGACAGCTCCATGTTGATGACATGATTTTAGAGATAATGTGTACCGCTTTGCGTGATGTTAGGCCAAAATCTGTAGGAGCAGTGTCCAAATGTGTTTTACAAAAGTCGGCCTGATGGTGGCGCTAGAAGAGGGCCATGTGAGAAATGAGATGGGTGGAGGTTGTGATTTGCCATCCAAGGAGTGTGTGTGTGCAAAGTTTGGCATTGATAGGGCCAACGGTGGCGGAGATATGACTAGGGCAAAAGTGTGACGTGACGTGACGTGAACGTGACGTGACGTGGCGTGACGTGACCCGACGTGACGTGACAGACTGACAGCCGGTGGAGCTTTTCATAGTAACTGCGACCCGCAATAATCGCCAACTTTGATCGGCTGACTGGAGTGAGATTGCCAACATCTGTGTTACATGTATGTTACAAGTTACATAGGCCTGCTGTAGTGCTTTAAGCAAAAGTATTATCAAGAGCTTGTAAAACAAAATAATAACTACAGTAGATCTAATGGAACACAGAATCTTTCATATCCTGAAAAGTAAAGTTTAAATTTGGATACAAGGTTTGCACCCGACGATTAGCTGACTACCTTGAACATGTCATACAGAACATCAAGTGCTCCAGTGAGCATTACTGATGATAACAACCAACCCCTGTCACCCAGAGGCTCAGGGACAGTGGTGGACAGTAGCAAAGCACATTCACTTTATACTTTTAGATTCTTGGGACTTTCAAGTAAAGTGAAAATAGAATAGAAACAGAAATAATCTACAATGTTTTAATACAGCAATGCATTGATATTAAACAGAAAATGGCCTTTGTAATTTGTACTTTGCAATACCTGAGTATTGTAGTACTTTAACTCAAGAAATCTCACTTCACTATCATCTACACAAGAATAAATTTCTCTGGACCTTTCTCCAAACAAATTCCTCACGAGGTCAGTTCCCTTTTTATTTTAAAACTTCTATCACGGGTAAACATAATGGTAACATTTTGCTGTGCCAGATTGGAGAACTCATCAACATTAGTTTTAATTTAAACAATATACAGTATGTCTGAATCACAGAACAGTTGTTGGGTTCATTGCCATCATTTGCAAATCCATGGTCATGCTCCATTGCATAACTGTATGTTCCGTCGAACATGGGACAATTTTGTTGAGTATAGACAGTCGAATTTGCCCTTTTGAATGTAGCACTTAGAGATTTGTTTCAAATATAAAGTGTGTTACAAATAAAAAATATTATTATTTATTATTACTCTTTTTTTTGTACTTTTATATTTTAGTATGTCATGTTTAGGGTCAACTTTATAAGTTCATATCTTCCTGTCTGTGTTTGTCTCATTGTTTGCTGCCGTTTTTATATTGTTCGCTCAATGTCACTGTAAATGAGGGAGGGTAACCTTATTCAGTGTCTTTCAAACATAATAATAACAGTTTGTATGAATGAATGAATGAACATGCACAAACAGGGGCGTCACACCAAATTCTGGGCCCTGGGTAGAAGGATTCACTGCGGGCCCCCCATGAATGTTAACTATTTAAAAATAGCAGATATACAAGCTCAAGCTTGTAGATTTTTGAAAAATTGTGAAAAAGTGTGCAAGAAACCCATGTTTCCATGTCAGTGATGCTCAAACTTTTTCATGTGAAGGACCCCCAAAATTATATGAATTTGGCCACGGACCCCCATCTCAAAATGTTTAGTTCCAGGGACCCCCCCCCCCCCCCCCCCCGGAAGCAAAATATTATATAAAACATATTCAAAGATTTGCACACATTTTCACGACTTTTCAAAAATAGCAGATCTACAAGCTCGCAGCGCGGCACTCGGTGCCGCGCTGTGAGCTTGTATATCTGCTATTTTTCAATAGCTAAAGTTACTAGGGCCCCTCCACCTTGGGCCCTGGTAACTCAGTCCCACTTTCCTACCCGTTGTGACGCCCCTGTGCACAAATGCGGCATCTTTCTTATTGTAACACAAAGTTGCAATTAGGGATAGGGATCCATCGCAGTGCATCAGGCTTGCCCAACCATCTATAAACATAACTGGACGTGTTCAGGGGAGGGAAGCCGGATGGGCACTATGCACTTCAAGCAATAATGCATGAAAGGAGACATTAATTATGGGACTTTTAACCCATTAAAAACAGAAAGGAATCTGTGTCATTTTATATTTTAGCGTTGGCTATTTAAAAAAGAGCAGTTCTACAAACTGTAGCACTTTGTGCCACGCTGCGAGCTTGTACAGCTGCTATTTTTGCATTAAAAAAATATTTCTGTCTTTGTCCTTGGTGTATTGTGTATCATTAGGTTTGTGATGTATTGTTAATATTGTCTCTACTTCCATTAATAAAAAAAACAGAAACAGAAACAAAACGAAAGTGTTGAATAAATTAGATGTTTGAGAACTACTGATCTAGATGACATTTGAATGGGCCTCAAGTCTTAGATGGTTAAGCACATGATCCAGTCTCATGTACAGTACACATGGTCAGTTTCTCATGTCTATCTCACAATGTAATTTCTTTGACTGAGTCTGATATAACAATACTGTATCTCATAATGCTATTCTCGGCATGGGACGCCGCCTGACGAAGTATGAATCGGGCTCAACCCTCCACACTAAGCTAACATTTTAAGACTACTGGGACATTGGAATAATAGGCCGTCACTGTCAGACTAATGCGCAGGCCCCTTCACCCCTGATAAATGAAAAAGCTTAAAGAAATAATTAGGCTAGTATATTGGTCACATATAAATAAATCAATTAAAAAGCAATAAAAAAACTCAACTCAACTGGAAATAAGCCAAAGAAATCTTCATCGTCTTCAATCTAATTTGACGTGGAAATAGCTTATTTGCATTTTATCCTTTGTCCAACATTAATAATTAAACAGGCTCAGTTTTACCCTCCCGCTCAACACTCCCTGCTGCTGACAGGTGCCTCCCGCCAGCCAAAATGTAGTGACAAATATCACCTTCCCTGCCTGGCTCCCCTCCGCCGAACATGGGCCAATTTTGTTGAGTATAGACGGTGGACAAAGCCGGATGTACCACGACGGATTCGATCCCTGGTGGGCAGGCACTTTTATCAATGTGGCAAATTGGTAAGTAAAAACTGTCTCACGTGGCCCAGGGGTAATGTTCTTTAGCCCACCACAGAGAGAGACTAGGTGTTTGATTCCTCATGTGGTGTGTCTGGCTTTGCCGGGCAATCACCCAATGCAAGAAAATTGACCGAACACAATACCTTCAGGATTTAGCCGTGACAAGGAACTAGATTACACAGGGAATTGGGGAATTGGCAAAAAGACTACAAATTATGAGAAAAAGAACACTTGCTCAATGTACCCCAACCCACTCTTGCTATAACCATGTACTGTACTATAATGTTGCTGCCGGTACTTTTGTACTTTTACTGAAGTAAAATGTTGAATCCAGGACTTTTCCTTGTAACAGATTATTTATATATTGTGGTATTAATCAGCATTTTTCCACCACCGAGTACGTCATACATTTAGCCTCCCAAACAGACATACCTTAAAACAGATTCCATGGTACAGCCGGCTGTATCTGTAATCCGTCCAAAGGCCAGACTACCCTAAACCCACATGTGCAGCTATAACAGATTGTTATCAATATGAAATCAGACAGCCAGAGACAGAAGGAGAAGCAGTGAGCCAGAAATGCGTTATGTTTCAAGGACAGCTAGGTTCCCCGTCAACCTTCTGATACAAAATGTTGTGCTTTTCACTTTTCAGTTTGTCAGCTCCGGTTGAAAGGTTTCCCACTACTGTAAATCTAAGTGGTTCTCAAAGCGGGGTCCAGGGACCCTCGGGGTTCCTTGGCGGGGTTACAAATGGCCCCTTACAGGCCGTGTCAGAGAGTGTACAATGGCATTTATACACTCGGAGATATGAGCGGCCGTGGTTTGAGAATCACTGACGAACCTGATCACAATATGTGCCAACAACTCATTGTGACACAGGTAAAAACAGACCAATACTGTTCCTCCAAGACTGTTGATAGCAAATTGTTAATTGTAGATGTTGCTGTTTTCAGTGTGGGACAAGGTGTTTAGAGTGTGTGTGCGACGTTTCCATGTCTGTACAGTATGTGTGTTATTTTTTTTCTTTTTCTTTTTTTTTCTTTTTTAATCATTTATTAATCATGATTAACATGACAAGTACAGACAACACAAATATATGCAGTGCAGCACAGGCCGGTTAAAACATCCTGCCCAAAAAGGAACATCCCAAATAAGACCTTTTATGGCTTTGTTTAAGTTGGAAGTCCTTCACATTCAATTCATCGCAACTTCATAGTAACAAGAACAACATTTAATGCAATTATAAAAGATCATTATTATGTCTGTGTGCCTCTGTCTGTGTTTGTGTCTGTCTGTTTGTGTGCATGCGTGTGCGCATGCATGCATGCGCGCGCGCGTGCGAGTGTGTGTGTGTGTGTGTGTGTGTGTGTGTGTGTGTGTGTGTGTGTGTGTGTGTGTGTGTGTGTGTGTGTGTGTGTGTGTGTGTGTGTGTGTGTGTGTGTGTGTGTGTGTGTGTGTGTGTGTGTGTACATGCAGCTGAGCAAACGTACTTTTCCGGCAGCATTAGTTGCTAATGTCGCCCCAGACAAGAACGCAACAGAAGCTTTCCAAGGGATGAACCCAGAGGCTTATGGTCTCTATGACACCACGCCACACGGGAGTCATGTGCAGCATAACGTTGTCGGGGGGAAACCTTGTATGTTCATAACCGTTCGTTTTAAAAAATGATTTAAAACAGTGAAAATAGCAGATCTACAAGCACACAACGCCTCACGGCGTTGTGAGTTGGAGTTTTGTGCGACAGTCTTGTATGAAGAAGAAGCAGGGCTTTACTTTACAGAAAAGCGTACATATTTGAAACTTGAAGATGTGAGGTTTCTGCCCGACAGTGACGATAACACTGTGCAGTTTGCAGTAAGTGCATGTGAGTGAGTGAGTGTATGTGTGTCCACTGGCGCGTGTGTGTGTGCGTGTGCGTGTGCGTGTGCGTGTGCGTGTGTGTGTGTGTGTGTGTGTGTGTGTGTGTGTGCGCGCGCGCGCGTGCGTGCGTGCGTGCGTGCGTGTGTGTGTGTGTGTGTGTGTGTGTGTGTGTGTGTGTGTGGTCATGCATGCTGCATGTATTAATGCATCTCTTTGTGTACTCTGAGTGACTAATTAATGCACTTGCTTAATCTTCTGTACACTGATAATGTGTTAGGATCAGGCCTGGAATTTCGTCATTTTAGGGGCAAAGCCACTTGGCCTTTGGTATTGTGCATTTTTTGAGGGTACAAAGGCCAAATGCCAGGGCAGGAAGGCCATCAAATAGAATGATGATAACCTAATCTGCAGTGAAATAGATACATTATGGTATTTACAATCTGATCCATGCTCAGCCCTGCACCAATCAAAGTCACTGGATTGGTTTAAAGATGGGGACTTGGGGGAGTTAAGATTTCAGAATCTCAACAAAAGACATTGGTGTACTGTCTACATGACAAGAAAGAGACACCATTGTCTACTGTCTACATATTGACAAGAAAGAGACAGAGGAGAAGGTGGTACAGTCAGCTGGGGCATTAAGGCCACTGTTGCCTCAAGTCATGCCGTTGGTTTGAGGGGCACAAGGCCAAACTGAGGAGCAACGGTGGCCATGGCCTTCATGGCCTCCATGAAATTCCTGCCCAGGTTAGGATGTACAGTAGGTACTGTACATTTATGTCCCGTAGAAGTTGAACCACTACTTATATATCAGCTATTTTGCTTGTTCTGCGCCTTTATTGATAGTGAACAGTAAACTGAAAGGAAATGGGGAGAGAGATGGGGAGTGACAAGCAGCAAAGGTCGTCGGGACCTATTTATATTATAGATTTTCTTTTATAGTAAATAGTGAAAAAGCCACAAGCTCATAACTTTCAAAACAGCGATGCGTTGTGAGCTTATCTGGTGTATTGCATTTAAGCATAATCTTTAAGGGAGAAAACGCTTATCCACAGTGATTTACAAAGTGCAAGTTCAGAGAAAGTGTCATTAAGATTTGTCACTGTTTCCAAAGAATAACTTTTGATAATAAATCCTGCTCTTAAGTTAACCAAAGTCACAGTCTGACTGGTAACATAAACAAAATGCATAGCCAAGACTATCGAATTCCCTTAGAGGGAGAAATAGCTCACATAAAATCACTTATTTATCGGAGCACTGGTTGGCCAATGGCCATTATAATTTCAGTATCTCGCCTGCTCTCTGCAAGATAGAACAACCACAGCATGTTGGCCAGAAGTCCTCATGTCCAAACATCTACATTCAAAAGCTGTTAGGGACCAGCGTAATCCTTGAGTCTGACGTTCACTCTCATTTGCATACACACGCACACACGTACACATGCACGCACGTACACATGCACGCACGCACGCACACACACACCTCTATTTACACTAGAGCTGCAACTGTCGGCAGAAATAACACTCTTTTTGCAGTTTGGCACTTTAGAAAGAAGATCCCACCCTGGTGTGTAAGTCTCTGAGCGGTGCTTAACATATCTCACAATGCACACGCGTTTGCTTCCCATTTCCATGCTGAACGGAAAGAGATTTCGCTAAATCATTTGGGTGCAAGAGAATCTGTGTGCTGAGACTGCTTAAAATAAATAGTTTGTTTTGCATTCATTTCTGGGAACAATACTAGATGGGGGAATATTTCAGGCAACTGCTCATGTGCTGCATGTAAACTGTAAAATGTTAGATTACGATCTTAGTCCACTCAAAGTAGTGGTGTTTTATGTGAGAATGTTAGGGGGAAACACAGCTTGAGCTTTCTCTTCTATGTTTGACAATAAAGAATATATGCTATATGCTCCGTTCACACTGGCAGATATAAAATATACGAAGACACAAAGCTACACAGAATATTTGTAGCTTTGTACTGCAGCTTTGTAGCTGAAGTTGAAACCAGCTCACCTTTTGTGTAGCTGCGTTGTAGCTTTTGCAGCGGCTACAAACGTTGATGTATCTTCACATCACACCAGACTCTCTCAAGTGACTGGCTTCAACTTGAGGTTCCATCGGTTCAGTCTGAACTAGGTAAATCAGCTTTCTGCTTTGATGCTCCCGACTCATGGAACACTCTACAACTCACGCTAAAAATGAATGCTCCAATATCCTATGACAATTTAATAACATGCTCTTAGATCTTCCTACCTCAGTATGTAATTGTTTTTAACTTACTAATTCTCTATGATGTTTCATTCTATGTTTTGTTGTTGTTTTATATTTGTATGCTAATTGTTGATCTTTGTGTATGTAATCTCGTCAGCATTGCAAATGAGGGTGAACCTCAATGCTCTTTTCGAGAATAAATAAAGGTCACAATCAATCAATCAATCAACATCGACTGGCTTCCATTGAAAACGCAACATTAGAGTACAGTACCATGTCAACTATGTCTATGTGACTTACAGAGCTAGGGACATGGTGTGAACGAGCGCACATCTGTACAACTTGACAAATGAGGGGTTATACCGGTAGATGCACACAAGAATAACTCTGATTGTACTTTAAAAATACTGGTTCTCATCATGGGGTCCGAGAGGACCCCCAGGTGGTCTTGGACGAGTTCCCAGCTAAATGATTTATAGTCAGTGACCACTCAGAGTTCAATTAACACTGAGGATTTTACTGTATAGATTAAGATCCCAGAGATGGAAAGGTTGAGAATCACTGATTTATCCGTCAATGCAAAACACACTCTGACAGCCATTAAGCCTGCAGCAATAGTGGTATTGCTTGGGTATTCTCTGTTAAGGCTTATGTTCTGGAAAAAAGATGACTTTCATGTGATTAAACATGACCTGACATGACTGTCTGAATATGAACTAATTGCCCCTAAGGTACGACACACACACAGTAGGTTAAAAATAAATGTGAATTCATTCATCTAAATGTAGATCAGATGTTGTCATGATCAACCACTGAAGCCTGAATGATTAAATACTTTGTCATGTTGCGGCACCAGCCAAATGATAGACTATAAATTAAGCACAGCCCTAAGCTTTTTTGCGAATTTGCGCTTATATACAGTACAGTATATCGTCGTTGTTGGGTGGAAACCTCGTATCTCCAAGTTTCAAATTTCTACGTTCTTTCGCAAAGTAAAGCCCTGCTTCATCATACAAGGCCGTCACACAAAAGTAGTGAAAACAGCCGATCTACAAGCACACAACGCCTCGCAGTTTAAATCATTTTTTAAATGATAAATGCAAAACGAACGGACATACAAGGTTTTCATCGGACAACAACAATACGACATGCCCAAAATAGGGACAGCAGGGTTAATAGAAGTATCTTTCCACTATTTGCCTTTGAGACACAACAATCATTTCCCTAAAGAGAGACCGGTTAAGAGGTTATGGTTAAAACATAAATAACTTATTATGCTGTGGATGACAATAAGAACCTCTGCATTGTTTGAACAATCGATGGCATTTTAGTTTATGACTGGACATAATGAAAACACAAATAACTTATTATGCTGTGGATGAAAATAAGAACCTCTGCATTGTTTGAACAACCAATGGCATTTTGGTTTAATGAAAAACACAAATAACTCATTATGCTGTGTGGTCCTGTGGATTAAAGTAAGAACCTCTCATTGTTTGAACGAGCGATGGCATTTAGCTTTATGACCGGTCAGTTGGTCAGCTGGTCACGTCAAGTGAGTGCGTGTGTGACATGGAGTCAGAAAACACACGCACACAGCCGCACACACACATATACGCACCCGTGCGCTCGCTCGCGCACACACACACACACACACACACACACACACACACACACACACACACACACACACACACACACACACACACACACACACACACACACACACACACACACACACACACACACACACACAATCACTATATTGTAAGCACCGTCACACTGAGAACAGAATTTGAGGGAATAAGGACTACTTGATGTTCCACTTGGTCGAACGTGACAAATGAATTTTAAACAAGTGGGAAAATAATGTAAATGTCATGAAACACAGAAGTCAACAAACAACAGATTCAATTATCACCTAAACAGAGTGCCAACAAAACTATTTAGTGCAAAAATTACAAAATGTCAGAGGCTTTCCCAGTCTTAAGGCCCATTCCCACTAGGCCTGATAACAGATAAAAAGGGGGGTGGGGGGCGGGGTTCAGACTGCGGTGGAAGATGGGGAGTGAGTCTGCAGTCCTGACCATGAAGGGGGAGGGGGTTATTCCATGCCTCAGTAACATTAAGCAATGCAGTTATCTTACATATTATGGGATGAATCAGAGTGGTGCACTGTGTGCGCGCACACACACACGCGTGCGCGCACACGCACGCACGCACGCACACACACACACACACACACTTTGTATTACACTTGTGAGGACATCAACATTTTGGGATGGTACTTTCACATATTGGTCATTTTTACAAATTTCTGAAATTTGTATCCCCAACCCTAAAGCTTGAGCTTAAACGCGCAGCCGTGTCACAAGCTCAGATCGCTGTGAGCTTGTTTTCGCTCCCATGAGTCACATTATCCTAGTATAGCGCCACCAATTTCAGCAAAACACAATGTTCGCTATACTACTCAGATCATGTCCAAACCTCACTCAAATCGGTACACAGATTCCATTCCGATTGGCTACGACTGGCTTTCAAAGTTCGCCTGAAGGACCCGTTTTGCACAAAATGAGACAAATCATGCACACACACGTGCGCGTGCACATGCGCACACGGCACACACACAGTCATAGATAGACTGCTCTAGTCTATAGCATGGATACAGACAGACAGACACACGTAGCAAATTTACTGTTGTGTTGTTTAATGGCCCAGCTGGGGAGCCATTGTACATTATGACATCACTGAGGATCAAGTACACACTGTCCCCTTTGTTCAGACCACATGACACATTTACAACAACAATGATACAAACACACGCACGCACAAATACTCACACACACACACACACACACACACACACACACACACACACACACACACACACACACACACACACACACACACACACACACACACACACACACACACACACACACACACACACACACACACACACGAAAGCATGCACGCACACACAACACACAACATCAAAACACACATGTGTATGTGTGTGTATGATATTGGCCTAGCTAGCTTCAGTCTTCCACCCATAATTACCGTTCGCTCTCATGCATATACTATACTCAAACATACACATTTGAATTCTTTGGCAAACGTACACATGAAAGCACCGGAATTATCACACAGCAAAGGGGTGCTAAACAAAAGCACAGATAATGGTGGAAACCACCTGTCCACTTCAGAGACGATGAAGAGAATGGGATGAAAGAGGACTTGCTTGGTCTTCCGTCACTTTCATGTAGTTTCTTAGCAGACGCTCTAACAGCAGCCAGAGCGGCTTGCAAGAGTGAGCCCAGTAAATGGCAAGAACCCATGTCAACAACAAACAACAGGGTCAATAGTCACAAATTGTTGTTGTCGGGTGGAAACCTTGTATGTCCAAAACCGTTCATTTTGTTTATCTTTTTTCTATTTATCTAGGCCTATTGTATTTATTTCGTTAATGATTTGAACTGTGTGGTGCGAGGTGTTGTGTGCTTATAGATCGTCTATTTTCACTAGTCTTGTTCGACAGTCTTCTATGATGAAGCAGGGCTTGACTTTATGAAAAAAAAAACACACAAATTTGAAACGTTCTGCCCGACAGTGACGAAATGTAGTCTATGTAGATAGACAAGAAAACAAGCTTCAAAGAAAGGACTGATACCAGCTGAACATCAAACCTACTGTAGTATCCGACTGACGACAACACAACAATTCTAACAGGGAAAAGAAAATACAAATCACCAAGGGACGCTGGGTTGACCGTGGTCAACGACACTGGTGGAAAGTACATTTACTCAAGTGCTGTGCTGAAGTACAGGTCTGAGGTATTTTGTACTTTACTGGAGTATTTGCAATTCTCTGTACTTTTACTTCTACTCCACTACATTTCAGACAGGCAAATATTGTTCTTTAACTCCACTATACTTATTTGAAAACTTGAGTTTTATTTATTTATACAATATATTATATTATATTATACGAAACCACTTCAGACCTATATATAGTGTACTTGACAATTTTGAAAATAGCCGATCTAAAAGCTCACAACGCGTCGCAAAAGCGACGCGTTGAGAGCTTGTAGATCAGCTATTTTCAAAGGATTTTTATACATTTGTGAAAACTTGAAATGGGACCTTCTGCACAATGAGTACTTTTCCTTTTGATACCACCAGTAGCCTACGTTTACTCAGGTAAACTTTGAATACCGGACTTACAATGGGGCATTGATAGGTCCGTGGGAACATTAACTTTCATCAAAATGTTCCAATCGCACAATCTCTCCGAAACACAAGAAAAGGAGCCCGGGGAATAATTGGAGCAAGTTTCCCAAGGCAGTGTTCCTCCAACACCACCAGGAACCATAGTAACATCATTCACAGCTCCCCAGCAACCAGGCTCTCCAGCAGGGCCTGGGGAGCCTAGAGAGAGTACTTGAGAGTTTGTTTGCATCCTCAATAACACTAGCCATCGTGACATGGTGACAGAGGGCACAGATGGCTAGGAGCATTTATGATATTTAAGCTACATACTATACATGTATGCTGATATGTACTCTGCCCCAAAGGCAGAGTGCAGTAGAGCATTAACGACTTGTGATTTGTGTAAGTCGACTCAACTCAGTAAAAAGGTGAGTTGAAGTCGACTTTTTACTTTATCGTTTGATTACGTCATCACATCACACACGACCCCCAATTATCTTGGGGGGTCCCCAGATGATTAACTTAATGTGAAACATTGTTTTCTCACTCAACAAACCAACATAACGTTTAAGTGTAGAGGGTATCTTCACATTTCTAAAGTGACAATTTAAGGACTTTTTAATACCTCTAAAATGGCAAATTAAACATTGTCCAAATTGTCAAATATAGAGGCAGAAATTGTGAAAATAGCCGATCTACATGCTCACAACATCTCGTGATGCGAGGCGTTGTGAGCATGTAGATCTGCTATTTTCACAATAGAAAGTATTTTTTATTTTATTTTTTCATCTTCGACTTTCGACTTTCTCTGGTGGGAGTCGACTGAGTCGACTTGTCGACTTTTTCGTGAATGCCCTAGAGTGCAGTAACTACAAACAAAAACATGGACTAAAAAATGGGTTTAAAAGTACCAAATACCCCAAACGCCCACAGAAAGAGAGAAACCTTTTGACCACTTTCAACCTGGCTTCCCAATTTTCCAACATGTTCCCATGTGTTTCCTAACCCGAAGTCCGAGCCAGGCTCATCAACTTGTCCGCCTGCATTGTTCTCAATGTGATGTTAGTTCAACTTAGTAAAAATTTGACTAATCTATTTAATAGAAAGAAATATGTCAGAAATCTTTCAAAACGTTTCAAAAAAATGTCAAAACATTTCCAATCTACGAGCTCACAATGTGTCGCAATGCGCTATTCCCGCTGCAGGCACTCACTTTTGGCTGGATGGCGGCTCGCTTGGGCGCCCCTCACCAGGCCCAAGGCCTTGCTGCCGGAACGGTGCGCATGCCTCATCATGGTCAAGTGATTTAAAAAGTCATGCATTTGTTGTAAAACCTCGCGTATATACCGGTACACAGAATACTGAGTCTGCCAAAACAAGCAATCGTCTATCATTTTTGGCATGGCATGGATGTGTGTCACACACATGTGACACACATATGACACACAGCAGTGGGACAGGTACTCTGGCGTTACAAAAACACAACAACACATGATGATGAAGTGGCAGCATTTTATATCATCGTTTTATTATACCGGCCTGTGTGCACCCTAAATCCAGTCGAAGTGGTTCTCCAAATAAAGGGGAAGAGGGACGTCATATTTGTTTGCCGGTTAGATATTGCTGTCATTAATCAAACCTATCGTCAGCATGACAGCATCTCGTCAGTGGAATATTGTGAACATACGGTTCAGGCTCACAATATAACACCTCCGCGCTGGCAGGTGATTTTGTCAGAGCTCGCATGGAACTCGGGACAAAATACTGCACCGAGCAAGCTTATTTATTTACCACCCTCAAACCAGAGGATCTGGGAGTGTAGAAATGGACCTACACAGTATTTATGGTCTGTATCAAAGTTTAAGTTTCACAATCGAACTCAAGTCAAATAAAACTGTAACTGTGACTAGCGAGATCAGGGATGGCAAAAATATGAATGTGTCCTTGAGAAATGGAAAAAACCTGACAATTACTGTACGGTGTTGTGAGTCTAATGAGTGTGTGAGTTTGTGTGTGCGTGCATGCGTGCGTGCGTGCGTGTGTGAGTGTGTTCCCTACCTGCTCAAAGTGTGGGGAGATGGGATCTCTCCTGTGAAGCTGAAGCTGCTTCTCGATGTTGTCCTTCAGGCACTGGCAGACACGCCGCTTCTGATCTGCAGAGTAAGCCTCCAGACTGAGAAGACAGTCACATTTCTACAAAGAGAGAGAGAGAGAGAAAGACAGTCAGAGAGGGGGTGGGCTGAAAAGTTGTCTACTCATGCCAAAGAGAAGTGCTTTCATTGTGCTTTCACTGAGGGAAAGATAGAGAGCACAAATGAGAGGAAGAATGTGGTATCGTGCGTGTGTGAGCGTGTGTGTGTGTGTGTGTGTGTGTGTAGATGTATTAGTATACTTGTGAGTTAGGCCATGGCTACACGGAGCTGGATATTTCTGAAGCGAGACATTTTTTTGTGCTGTTGGGGCTTGCAGCCACATGAAGCTGGATATTTCGGCCACAAAGCTGGATATTTTTTAAAACGGATAAATAAGTGGAGAGATTGAAAAATATCCGATTCACTGGATCCGTGTAGACAGGGAACCCGGATATCTCTGAAGACTTTACTGTGTGTGTTGCTTGTTAGACCTAGATATCTTTGTCGTGTGGACCTAGATATTTTTCTATGTGGATATCTGAAAAACCGGGATATATGGAATATCCAGCTCCGTGTGGACCTAGATATTTTTCTATGTGGATATCTGAAAAACCGGGATATATGAAATATCCAGCTCCGTGTAGCCATAGTTTAGTAGAATTTGATAAATATATGAGGATCATTACCCTGGTCCTCACAAGAGAAATGATTGTTTTATGGTTGAAATAGGTTTGGGGAGTTAGGCTTCAAATTAGGAATAATTCGCCGTTGTCGGATGGAAAACTTGTACCGTATGTCCAAGACCGTTCGTTTTGTATTTATCGGTTTAAAAATGAACTAAACCAGTGAAAATAGCTGATCTACAAGCACACAACGCCTCGCGCCACGAGGCGTTGTGTGCTTGTAGATCGGCAGTTTTCACTACTTTTGTGCGACAGCCTTGTATGATGAAGCAGGGCTTTACTTGGTGAAAAAACATACAAACTTGAAACTTGGAGGTTTTTGCCCGACAGTGAAGATATTCAGGTTGGGGTTAGGGTTACGATTAGGCATTTAGAGGTTAGGTTTAGGGGTGAGGGTTAGGATTAGGTATTAAGAAGTTAGGTTTAGGGGTTGGGGTTGGAGTTATGCCTGATCTAAACGCACATTTTCCTCTACTTTTGGGTCTCCTGTCCACACGAAAACTGCTCTTCTTCTCATAAAATAAAAGTAGCCTTGCGTGGCCAGACTGTTGCCTCACACAACTTTCAAATGCTTCCATCATAAAGTCTGCAGGGCTAAGGTTAATAAAAATGGCACATCCTTAAAGGGCCAGTTCACCTCTTGCATCATATGATGCAAAATGCATCATCATTCATTCTGAAATACTAAAATATCTCAAAACACAGATTGAACACAAAAAATAACTCACGATTGTGTTGATCTTGTCCCAAACAACAATACAATAAGATCTGGTTGTCCCAGAGGTGAACTGGCCCTTTAATGTTGATATCCTCACAAGTATAATAATACAAACGTTCTTTTGTGTGTGTGTGTGTGTGTGTGTGTGTGTGCGTGCGTGCTTGTGTGTGCATGCGTGTGTGTGTGCGCGTGTGTACAAGAAGGATGTAAACAGCTTGAGAGGCCAGTGAGTGCCTTCAACGAGGCTAATGAGCACATCCTGATTCTTGTACGTTAACATCGACCTCAAGACTACACCACACAATTAGTGTCTTTGCTATGCCATTATTTGCGCATGTGCGTGCGTGCGCGGTAACTTTACTCTATTCTAGTCAACAAAAAGCACTTGTCCAGTATACTTATGTTCACAGTTCAGCACATAATATTTACCCAGACTTTGGTCATTCTTCTGCTGTGTGTACTGTAGGTACAGTATGTATTGTGGCCGACCAGCTGTAGTGGGAGAAATATGTGAAAAGGGTGTTCACCTCCGGCAGAAAGCATGAAAATTTGCACTTAGAAGTATTTTTGTGCACTGACTGTCGTAAAATGAGAATTAAAGATCCATTGCAAGCATTTGTTTATGCAAAATAAATGCTTGCAATGGATTCAGAATCATGAAAAACCCCTAGATAGACCCCTCACATGCTACTTAAAGAAGATTTTTTGGGGGGGTCTTTTTTTCCCTGTATAGTAAGTGAATTAGAGACATCTTTAATTCTCATTTTACGATCAGATCCCATGGGAAAATTGCTTGGATCCGTACATTTTTTAATTCAGCGCACAAAAATACTTCTAGGTGCAAATTGTTCACGCTTTCTGACGGAAGTGAACACATTAGCCCATTTTTGTTACATATTTCTCCCACTACTGCTGCTGGTCGTGCCTAAGACGAGGCTGAAAACTAGAGGTGACCGAGCTGTTGGTCCCCAGGCTGTCGGGCAGCATGCCATCCACATCAGAGCTGCCCAGTCCGAAATCTCTACTAAAGACCTATTTCTTTTATCTTAGCCTGGCACCCTAAGACCTAGTCCTGCTGTTGTGTAATCTTTTTTACAGTGTTTTATCTGTATAGAAAGTAGAAACGTGGTTGACATCAGTCATTGTAAATGTGCTTTATAAATAAACTTGACTTGAGTGTATACTGCATTATCCCAGTTGGCAATTTATTCTCCTATTCATATTTTGTATCTTTTTCTGCTAAATATAGTTATGTAGGCCTAATTAAGCTACCTTGGTAACCCGTAGAAGCACATTCAAATTTAAATTGTATATTGATCCTGCTTTTGTTTGTTTTTTGCACACTTACAGTACACGTTTATTAAAATAAAATGTACACTTTACAGACTATTTTCGTTCTTTTTCCCATTTTGCCAAAGAAATGGGAAAATTAAATACAATAAAGAATTATTAAAAATACATGAAAAAAGTTATCGAAAAAACACGGGCTGTTCGCGTATTAGGAGGGTAGTATGAGTCACCAGAAAAAAATAATGGGTGTTTTTAATGAATCTACCATGGTTAAAATGGAGTTTGAAGTTACAATGGGTGTGTATGGAGAGAAGCCCTGGAGGAGGAGAGCCTGATAACATTTACATCAAATATCTAAATATTGAATGAAGCAACTTAAAAACTGTTCAGGGTGTTCATAAAAGCCTGATTAGACAATAGAATTAACAAAAGTTTTTTGGTGAAGTGAAAAGTGAAATATCCCTTTAAGCGCTGCGAGTTTGTACATCTGCTATTTTAGCCTAGGCAAGAACCAAAACGACACAGATTCTTTCCTGGTTTTAATGAGAATGCTGCTCAGTGCCTTGTTTTTATTCTCAGTTTTTATGATCTTGTTTTCATTTTACACTGGATGTACCGGTACATTGGACATTGTTAGCACAGTGTGGCGGAGCATGTCGCACCGACATGTCACTACACATACTTGCATGAGCGTGTGACAAATAAATCTGGTTGAATCATGAATTATTTACATAATAATGCACACGAAAGTGGAGACGGAGGCTGCCACAGCGTGCATTGTGTTTAGACGGCCGCATGCTCTTCCTTCCAACCAGGGACGTGCTGGCCATTGGGAAAAGCGGGACAACTCCCGAATGGCCAGTTCATTCCTCGCCGGTCCAGGCCGGCCATTAGGAAAAAATAAATAAATAAAATGTCGGCCTTTGTTCCATTTTGGGGGCTGGGCGGCCAACAAAGTAAATCGTCACTGTCGGGCAGAAACATTGTATCTCCTAGTTTCAAATTTATAATTTTTTTCGCAAAGCAAAGCCCTGCTTCATCATACAAGGCCGTTGCACAAAAGTAGTGAAAACAGCAGATCTACAAGCACACAACGCCTCGCACCGCGAGGCGTTGTGTGCTTGTAGATCGGCTGTTTTCACTAGTTTAAATCATTTTTAAAATGATAAATACAAAACAAACGGTTTTGGACATACAAGGTTTCCACCCAACAACGACGAAATATAACTCATGTACAGTAACTGGCCCACTGGCTTGTCACTTGTCATGATCTGAAATCTTTGAGTAGCAGCAGCGCTATATCTCTCTATAGTGCGCAATGAGGGCCTCTCCAACTATTTTTCCCAGACTGAATCAGGGGCCCAGCACGTCCCTGCTTCCAACATCGCCCGAGGAAGATGCGTACGTTGCACGCTATCGTAGTAGTAGCCAGCGCCTCTGCTCTCTGCACATTATTATGTAAATAATTTAAGCACAGCGTGACAAAAACAGTGTCCTGTGAATCCTGTCTTTGTTTTTGTTATCACCGCTAACTTTTCTTCTTTTATATAACTAGAGGTTTGCCCCCGCCTCTCCCTTTTGAATAGTAAACTGACCAATCATGGAAATTGGCCCTCTTAAAGTCTGGTCAAAGTGTCATGTGAAGCCACCAATCCTCAAGCTTATCGGACATGTGCCCGCTTGTGTCCATCTGACATATGCTATGCTACGGGCAAAGCTCTCATGACCCTTATATACTGTATGCCTCAATCACACTTTACGTTTTATATCAGGTCACACTTATTGATGGTGACGTCACCAAGAATGGTGATGATAAAAGGGAAAACCCTTGAAATAACAAAGAGTGATGTCATCAATCGGGTGATGACGTCACCGTGTGTTTTCTCAAGGGTTTTCCCATTGCCATTGGATGACGTCAACACAGACATGCAGACGCAGACGGTAACGCAGACACGCAGACAGTAACACTGTGTGTTTTCTCAAGGGTTTTCCCATTGGATGATGTCAGACTCAGCACAGACACGCAGACGTAGTTTTCCCTAATTTAAAGATATTGCCAGAACAAGACGGGGTCTAATAGCGGTGTGACATCCATGTGGATCTTCTCCCACATCAATAGTTGTCCATGACATCGTCGTTATAAATTGAGCAAATGTCCAGTGCAATCAATCTCACCTCCAATGACTTCCAGTATAACATTTAGGTTCTAAAAAGTTACATACGTAATATTTACAATATGTGAAAGAATATTAGTGGATTTACTTAAATGGATAGCTCACCCCAAGGATTTCTTTTTTTTTGCATTTCTAAGCCAGTAATTTGATGACCAGCAGTGGTTCCCTATGGAGACACAAAGAGCCTGCTTTGTTCCCTATGGAGACACAAAGAGTCTCCTCAAAGCATTGGCTTAGGAATGCGACAACAACTATAAAATATCCATTAATTCAAGTCTCCTTGGGGTGAGTAATCGATAGAAAAAGGGTATTTTGGGGGTGAAATAGCCCTTTAATTTGCCTACTGGCAATTAAGTAGACAAGAAATTTGGCGCTGATCGATCCAGTGATTTATTCGATTATCTGTGGACAAACACGTGCAGACACTGATCCTCTTCTAGGTGGCTTGCCATAGGGAGCCATGCCGTACAAAGTATCTATTTTATATATGGGGATCATTCAACACTTTCACCTCTAGTTAACAGTGAAAACACAGTTACTCATCTGGGAGGGAAAATGCCAACATAAGTGCAATTAGATCAGGTATGCTCACTATAGGCAGATAGACAGATATTTGATCCGCTGGAAAAGTGATTACATGACCAATATTGTCAACGTTGAGGACATATCAATATGTCCCTTCTAGAAGAGTCAGACCCATGTTACTTCAGAGACCCCAATCCATGGCCAACAGTCAGTGAAGTCATAATAATGTTGAACTATTTCACAACAGCAATGTATGCCTGCATGTTTGTATTGACATCTGGTATAGTGTGTGCCAACGCCTACGTCATTTGTAGTCCTTAGCGGCCATTTCTTGGGTAAAAACACAGGTGTTTCAATGTTTGATTGCATAGAACTAATGCTATAGTCTAATCATAACACCTGTGTAAGGTTGTGTTTACCCAAGAAATGGCCGCTCTTAGAACTACATTTGGCACACCCTATAGATCCTTTGCTTTCAACGGTTTCAATGGATTCACTGTACCATTGGTTTTTGTCAAGATTACGGCAATGTACTCATGATTTGAGCAGGTGGGCTTTAACTGATCTAATAAGCAGTCACAGCTTGGCCTAGGCTAGGGCTTTAACTGATTTAATAAGCAGTCACAGCTTGGCCTAATCAAACTAATTGGACTCAGAGTCGGGTCTACATACTACATACATACGGGACTACATACTTGCTGTGTTTGATACAAATGAATACAAACTGTTGCACTAACGCTATGCAAAAATCAATAATCATAGCACGATGGCATCACCTTTGCATCTTTTTGAATGCAAAGGTGTCCTATAGACTAGAGCAGGGGTGGGCAACTTTGATGATGGCCACTATATTTTCACACTCACTCCAGAGGGCCACATTGTATAATCAAACATAGCAAAAGTAGCCCATCTGCAAGCTCAAAACGTGTCGCAGTGTGACACATTTTGAGCTTGTAGATCTGCTAATTTTGAATTGGAATCCTGAATAGTTTTTTAGATATTTTTAAATTTGAATCCTGAAACTTTGCATTTTTATTACATTTCAAATGCATTTATATGTTCTTAACTTTATGAACTTAAATATTTTACATTGGATATAAAAAGGACTAAGCTACTAGTATAGACTGAAGTAATTAAAGTGGGTCATGTTTGCATGTTTAGAATTGTAACAGCTGAAATCAATAATATATCAGTATTCCAATATTAACCTGCGGGCCGCATTAAGTGAAGGTGGGGGCCGCATGTGGCCACCAGTTGCCCATGTATGGACTAGAGCAAACGGAAGATGATTATATGGAAGAAAAAAAAATACTACATGCCACTACTGTAGGTAAACACAAAAAAAACGCTGTGGTCCATTATGGTTGAGTAGAATGGAATCTAGGATTATAAGGATATGGGTCACAAACTGAATGTTCTCCCGGAAAACTTTCACTACTATGATGGCACTGGCCAATCCTCCTCTTATAATTCTAGTGGTTCTCAAAATGGAGTCCAGGGACGCTCAGGGTTACCTAAGAGGGTTCCAAATGGACCCTTAAGGGTCTGTAACTCGAGTGTAGATTCGACACTTGGTTCTACACTGTAGAACCAAATGGACTCTTAAGAGTTATGAGGGGGTCCTCGAAATTAACCCATTATTATTGCACCAGCAGAGTGCACAAGAACTGCCTTCTGTGTTTCTGTCGTGTATATGTCTGTGTTTACTCCCGTAGCCAATCAGGGACCAGCATTCCTGGTGACATCACCATCAACAGCCAGCATTGTTCAACAAGTGCGACCTGATATAAATAACAAAGCGTGCTCTGCTGGTGCACAAGTAGGCCATACATGGCCACGAGTGCACAAGGCACAAGTTGGCACCTCGACAGATTTGGCTATTCAAAAATAGCAGATATACAAGCTCATTGTCACGCTATGAGCTTGTAGATGAGCTATTTTGAGCAGTGCAAACCGCTCCTACGTTTGACTTAGTGTGTAGGTCCCTATGTATGCAGTACCAAAAAGCTCACAAGAGACTAAGGTCACACCACGATGTCAAAGAAATTACGCAGAGACCGACGTCACATCACCACAGCTGATGTCACGGACAAAACAGCCCATACAAGTTGATATGCACGACAGAGCCTGCACCGCTCAGTTCCTTTTTTAACAGTCGTGCAAATCTTTCATTATTCATTTTTAAACATTTTTTAACTCAAATCTTTGCTTCTGGGGATCCCTGGAACAAAATATGTCGAGATGGACAAACAAATACATATTACATTTGGGGGTCCTTGACGTGGAAAAAGTTTGAGCACCACCGATAAAGCAACATAGGTTTCTTCAAAAAATTGTTATGATTTAGGAAGGCATTTGTAGAATCAACTTCAGGTCTCAGTGGGTTACAAGGATTTAGAACCACTACTACACTGACAGAGGGAGACAAGATTAGCTCCTCAGGTTTGCCAATCTCGTTTGCATCTCCTCCATGTCCTCTTCTGACTCGACCACCTCCATTTCAGGCAGAGGTTCCGTGACCTTGCTAGGCGCCGTGCCCAGGACGCCCGCCGTGATCTCGTAGAGGATCTTGTCGACCTCCGCCTCCGCCTCTTCCTCCATCTCCTCCACGTCTTCCATCCTCTCAAACGCGTCCTCCATCATCTCCTCGATGACGCCGGCCTTCATCATCTCCTTTGAGAGGGTCCTCATCGTGGCTTCGATCTCCGGGATCTTCACGAGCACCTGCATGGCTTTCATGACCGCCGAGCTCTTCTGAAGGGCCCCGGCGACGTGGAGTAGAGAGAGCTGGTTCTTCATGCTGAGAAGTATGGAGTTCATGTGGGCTTTGGAAGCGTGGAGCTTGGTGGTCGCCCGCCTCGACAGGACCAGCTCCTTGGCTAGAATCACACACACGTCCCTCTGTCCCTTTTTGGCCGCTTCTTTGACGGATCTCTTGACTTTCTCCTCTTCCCTCTGAATGTCTCGAATCTGTTTGTCGACCATTCTCATCTCCTTCCGGATTTTGAGAGACCACTCATTGACCCGGTCTTTTGGTGGTTTCTCCGGGGTCCTCCCGAATAGCCCCATTGATAGTGGCATGAATACGAGTATGAATAAAGCAGCTATGCCTTTATATTCTTTTCCCATCTGACCACCTTTCCTAAGATGACCTCAAAACATAATTGAAGGAAAGCCAAAGATAGAATGAAGGGGATGACACTCGTTAGCGGTACTTCAAGGCTGATGTTCATTGGTTAGCAGTACTTAAAGGGTGATGTCACTGGTTAGGTTGATGTCATTGGTTAGCAGTACTTTAAATGTGATGTCACTGGTGGTTGTTCAAGGGTGCAGCCCCTTTTCTTTTTTACAATCATTTAACTGATTGCAAAGGAGATCAGGACAATCTACTGTATGCATCAGAAGTTCAGAGTTTAAAGGACAACGTTTTTTACAACAAGCTAGGGTTCATGTTTTAGTTAGTCATTAGAGAAAAGAAAAGGTGAGTGTTAAAATGTTTTCATTTACTTCTTTCTATCGTTTTAGTGATTTTAACAATTGTGATCTACTTGCATGCATGCCCCCAGGTTGGCTAAATATGTATTTTTAGACATAATGGGCCCGATTCATCAATCTGGTCATATATATTGTGTAAATAAAGTAAATAAAAGACTAAATCTGGCGTATATTTCTCAAAGCAAAAACTGAGTGGGATTCATCAAGCAGTGCTTATGTGCTATTTTGTGCTAATGTCCTATTTTGTGCTCTAAATGCAACTGATAGCACTGTTAGAAACTAGGCCTATAGTTATATAAATACAAATCAGTGGAATTGCATGCCTACAGTATATTGTGCAGAGGCTGCGCAAGCAGATCTATAAGGGTCCATTTGGTTACAAACTCAGTGACAGCTTATCCACGACTGAATATGTAATTGTTTGACATATTATTTTATTTTTTAAATGCATGTGTTGGCACATGTTAGGCAGAATGGGCACATACAAACAGTATTTTATTTGAAGTTTGGCACAATTTTAAATTGATTTTGCATGAAGAATAAGACATAAATATGGTCGACCATGGACGGAGGTTTCCCAACGTATTTTCTGCATAAATCCCCGACAAAAGAACATTGCTGAACTCTGACCCCTAACTTGGGAATTGTCCTAAATTAAAGTAAGATCAAAATATAGGCGTAATTTGGCCGTAAAGTGATCATTCATGGGCAGATGTGACTTATGGGTGCTGGTGTATACAGTAGTAACAAAGAAATTGCCGGCTTATTGTGTCTAAAAAGACATATTTAGCCACGCATGCTCTGGTGAAATCAAAATACAAAAATCGCTAAAACAGCAGTAAATGAAAAACACTTTAACACTCATATTTTCTTTTCTCTAATTACAAATCTAAAATATGAACCCTTGTTGTAAAAAATCTAAGTTGCCCTTTAACAAGGTTTATTTTAGAGTAGGTTGTTATTGGTGTAAATGAATTAAAACTTAATATTAACTAACATCATCTTATTCTACAAGCTTATAAACAACAGTAGCAAAACAAGAGGTGATGGGTTTGGCACAATATTCTCATGAACAGTCTAATAAAAGTTTGTCTAGATGATCATCAGCTGATTACAAACTCGTGGGCTGTTTTTTCCATTTAAACGTTTGACTGGGGAACAACATATTTATTATTCCCTCTTTGATTCAAACCACAGCAAAGACAAGAGACAGTGGCTGCAGAATACTAATAATTATATTATCTTTTTTAGCTGTAGGCCTATATTGACTATGGCAACATCCATTTGTACGGTACTCAATGTGCTCCAAACACATACAAAAGATTTTTTTTGACACACAAGTATGTCAATATAAAACTGACACAAAACCTGTGCCCCCGTCGATGGTCTACTGGTCTAGGCACATATACATAAGGCTTTGTGTAGCCTGCGGCATGCCGCTGGTTCGATTCCCGAGCCCGACCCAGGTTTGCTGCGTGTCTCTCCCCTTCTATCCCCCCCATTTACTGTCTGTCAATAAAGGCATAAAAAAAGCCCCAAAAATATATATATATAAAAAAAAAAGACACAAAACCAAAAACCACTGAGGTCCTTTCATCCACAGCTTGAGATTGTCATTCACAGTTTGGGATTGAATCACACCAGAGTGTTACTGTAAGAGATTCCCGGGAGAAGCCTTTCCGCAAACTTGACCTGATTTCAGATCTGAAGCATATTGTATAAGACTTGTTTGAAACCAGCTGGTCACTGACCTCAAAGACAATGTTTATTATTATTATTCCAATTTGATTATGAACTGCACACAGCAAAATGTTAAGTGCTAATTTAACTGGAGGATCCTTAAAGGTACATTTTTCAGAGTTAAATGAACAATTTGGATTTTAATGTGCAGCGTGGTCAGTCTATCACTTCACTATCGCAGGGGTCTTCAACGTTTTCAGACCAAGGACCCCTTAGTTGAGAGAGGGACCCCCATAACCTTATCATAGATTCCATATTGTTTCATTGTTTGACAGCACAATTGTCAGTGTATTTTGGATTCATGTCAATTTGTCTTTTCAGATATTTAACCACTTGAACCGTCAATACTCACTAAACTTGACCTTTCATTGTACTTAGTCTGCTCTTTTTCCCCTCTATACCAAAGTTCTTTGCCGAAAATTGCCGATCTACAAGCTCACAACGCCTCGCACTGCGAGGCGTTGTGAGCTTGTAGATCTGCTATTTTTGGCTAAAGTTCTCAGAATATGGGCGCTAGGGTTCAAGTGGTTAATAATATATCTATCACTCAAAGATTTGGAGGACCCCCTGTAGTAACTCTGAGGACCCCCTAGGGGTCCCGGACCCCCTGTTGAAGAACCATGCATCGTATGATTGACTAGACAGTCTCTGAACAACTGAGCACACCATTAAAAGCCAACAATGTTTATCCATCGCATTAGCCTGGTGTTGAGACTGGTGGTTAAGGCTAGCCTCGCGTTGCCAGACACTCATGATCCACCTATACTGTAGTTTAGGGCCACTCCAGTTCTCCGATCTTTACACTGACTCCTTATCTGTAAAATTATTGATGTCAACCGTTGGATTATAAAAACATTGAATGGTTTAGAGACAAACATTTCTTAACCTGTGTAGTTCAATTTTTTTTTATACACGACATACTGTATCCGGAACAAACTCCCACAACTGAACGACGGTCCCCCGTGCTGAAAGTATAAATTAGGTATAAGCTGTTGTTTTTCTCTGCATCTCCTTCTAAGTGGTGGGGAAAAAATGTATTTGCATCCAGACATTTTTGAGCATAACTTGGGCTATAAATAGAGATTTTTTCCATTTTCTGCTAGTCTTCAGAGATGTTCTGGAGTCCTTAGGGCTTTTCTTTTTCTCTTGTTAGAGAATACAGTAGCTCTGTCTGTCTGTCTGTATGTCAATCTGTCAGCTGCGTCCACAGCTAATCTCACAAACCACTGGCCCAGATTTCCTGCGCACACAAGTAAGTACATATGGTTCATGTTTTGTGATTTCATAATCTCAGATCCACCGTCCCACCGTATCCATGCCAAACTTTGCACACACACTCCTTGGCTGGCAAACCACAACCTCTGCCCCTGATTTCTCACATGCCCCTCTTCTAGCGCCACCATGAGGTTACATGTGACCTGACGGTCGCTTATTTCCTGATTAGGGAGTTTTACTGGTGTATCATGTTTCAGTACAGTGTATGTGATGATATACTGACATAGTGACATAGCCGTCATCACATTCATCCTGGCGTCCCTGTTTTGGGCATATAAAAAAACATTTAAAAAAGAAAATTACCTGATCCTGTACTGGCCATTTTAGCAATTAAGCTACTTTGCGCAGTATAAAATAAGCCTTAGGTACTTAAAGTGTCTCTAACGACTCTGCATGTTGAGTATTGTTGCGACCGTAGGTCGCAGTTACTTGCACACTATCCAAACCTCCACCGGCTGTCCCTCCGTCACTCCCTCCGTCACTCCCTCCGTCACTCCCTCTGTCACACGTCACACGTCACACTTTTGCCCTGCTCATATCTCTGCAACCGTTGCCCCGATCCATGCCAGATTTTGCACACACACTCCTTGCCTGCCAAACTACAACCTCCAAGGACCCCCGGAGTTTCGGGGACCCCCAGGTCCCTGGGGGACCCCCAGGTGTAAAAAATTACCAAATGTGCAAAAATGACCAAATGACCACCCCAACGGGGCTGCTCTCTCTGTGTCACACACACACACACACACACACACACACACACACACACACACACACACACACACACACACACACACACACACACACACACACACTCTCTCTCTCTCTCAAACATAATGTGTGACCTGCCAAGTGGCAAGGAATGTTGCCACTGTCCTCTCTCTCTCACACACACACACACACACACACACACACACACACACACACACACACACACACACACACACACACACACACACACACACACACACACACACACACACACACACACACACCCCTTCACACCAGGGAGTCCAGGAAGGATGAGCCTCCATGCTTAAATAAACAGACCTGGGTCCACTATCAAGATCTGCCTGTGGGTGTGTCTACTTTTAGCAGGAGAGCTTGCATCTTGCATGCTAGTATTGGCATTTCTCCCAAACTCAATGAAGACAACACACAAGATTTGAAGACTTCTAGAAGAAATGAGACTACAGAATTTGCCCTAAAATCACACAAACCACTACACAGTATCTCTACAGTCACCCTGCTCCTACAGATTTTGCCCTAAAATCATGCACACCAGTACACAGTATCTCTACAGTCATGTAATCACAACGCATCTGTCCCATCTAGCGCCACCATCAGGACGATTTTGCACAAACTACTTTTTGGCCTATTTATGGAGATAAGCGACCAACGGTCGCTTATCTCCCGATTAGGGAGTCTTACTGGTAGTATGTATGCATTCAAAAACGTGAGTAATTTTCTGTGAGCCCTTTTACAGTATGGGCAAGGTACTGCACACAGTAAGCATTTATCCCTTTGCAAATTTGAAAATAATGTGTTTTACATGTTTTCAACCATGTGGAACATATGGGAAATACAGTTGTCCCCCCAAAATACCCATATTAGGGAATGTTGACTCAAAAGACTTTCCCCTGCCTTATAACATCTGTGTCCAAATTCGTCTATTGAAGCCATGTGAAGAGAGAATGCTTCAAATGAAGACTAGCTGATGTAGGGAAAGCTATGGTGCATGCATGGACAATTTGCATCAATTAGTCATGTTACAAGGAGTCCTGACCAAGGAGGTTTGTCTGACCTCTTTGTCTGCTACTGGTGTAGCCATGGATCACACAACGCTCATCATGTTTCAGGGCTACTACGCCTACTTAAGCCTAAATAAGCCAGAGACATTTGCCCGTTGCACATTTGAACTAGCCTGACACTCAGCCTGAATTTTCATTTAGTTTCTCTCCATTATTCAGACTGAAAGCCCTTCCTAATACCTACCGTTTCTAGGATGGGCGTTGCCAAAGAGTTAGTCTTCTGTGATTGGTTCACCCCCTGACCTGTTGCTACTTGCTAACTAAAGAAACCGGCACAATATGAGTGCTACTAACTAGTAATCAAACAGGAAAATAAGAACAACTTAAGCCCTATATATTTTGTTGACCACGATCCCCCAAGGGGTCTATACTCGAACCCCTTTTTGTCCATCTACACCAAATCTCTTCACCAAAAATAGCCACTCTACTGTACAAGCTTACAACGCATTGCAACATGGTGTGAGCTTTTACTGCTTTTTTGCGTATGTTCGCCTGTTAAGGGTTCATACATACATTCATTAATTTCATACATTTATTCATTATGTACTCTGTCAAATTAAACAAGACTCAGTCTGATCATGTTTGATCTTTCCAAGAGGTCTTGGTTTTACGAAGGGCCTGACATTTTTCACATTTAAAATTCAGAGTACAAGTCAGTCATTCTACAGTACCAGAGGCTTTTAAGGGATTGTCCAGGAGCTAATTGCTCACTTAAAATGTGTGTGTATGTCTTCACTCACGTCCCTGCATTCATCCTGCTCATAAGTAGCAAATACCGAGGGCTCCGTTTGCCCTCGTTGTCTCAACCTTTTCATCTGGATCTGCCGATGGAAAACATCACTATTGATTTCTGTCAACTCACACAAATAACGCTCCCATTTCATCATCTTTTGATGATGAGATGAAATGTGTTTGGCTGTGTGTGGGGGGAAGGGGTGTATTTTTTAGGAGGGTCTTTAAAAGCATGCCCAACGTTTGGATCAGATGATGAAATGTGTTGGATAACACGATTTTTGAATCTCCTGACCGAGGAGGTTTGCCGGAAAAACTAAGAGAGAACTACAGATCCGCAAGCAGGCAGGCACGTGCACACATAGACATCAAAGGGGGCTCGAGCCCCTGCCCTTTTATCCGTCTGTAAAAAAGTGCTCTCTCCCGACCATGAATGCAGATTTTGCTACGGTGAAAGAAATGCAAATGCCCCCTTTCCATGCCATACCTGAAGGCAGCATCCTGAACTTGAATGCAGCTCTTATGTTTGATCTTATGTTGAAATGAAGAAATGTGTAGAAATCAAGCATCGGAAATAGCAGTCCTCCAAGCTCACAACGCGTCGCGCTGCGACGCGTTGTGAGCTTGGAGGTCTGCTATTTTCGATGTCTTCACCAAAAGGCCCTTTTCGAAATTTCAGCCCCTGCCTCTCTCTGCACGTCCCTGCAGATCCAAATATCAGACCACAAAAGTAACATCAGAATGAGGATGAAAAATCTCCAGTGGCAAGACATTTCAATGATGCAGGACGTGACGTCTGCTCTTCACGGTTCCAAAGCATAGACATCCTTTGAAGAGAGGTGGTGCCCGAGACAAAGTCTGGTTTGCACAGAGATGCATTTTGGATTCATTACCTGCGGGCCAAAGGTTTCAATGAGGAATTATTGTTTGGATGCTTTTTTATCATTTGTAGGTTTTGTTTGCTCCTGCGGTGGGTTATTTCCCTAATCTGAGATGGTATTTGTACAGGTTAAGTTAGGACGGAAATCTATAGCAAATATTTAAATATTTAAACTAGCAGTTGTAGGCCCATACATTTGCACAAACAACTAAACAACATACAATTCACCCCCCTGTGTTGTGGGAGAAGGGACAGTTTAAATTGTTCATTTCAAAATGTACTATAAACTTCCCATAAGGTCTGTTTCTTTCTTCATCTCAACCGCAGACAGGAGTGGGAGCAGCCGTCACTTATAAACTCACACACGCCTCATTGAATTTAGCGTTGTGGACTAGTGTCGACGCTTGCTGGTTTGGATTGGGCGTTGTGCTGTCCAGTGGTTCCCAAACTTTTCAGGTCGAGACCCTAAAGACAGAATGCCCGGGACCCAATCTAGTGAAAACAGCAGATCTACAAGCGCACAAGCTTGTACCGGTAGATCAGCTATTTTCACAAGTTCTTAATAATATATTTTTTTGTATTTATGGAATTTCTTACATTTGTTTGTTTTAAAATGTATTGTAAAAAAGAAAGTTAACTTTTGAAATATAGATATTTTTTTAAATGTATGAAAAGAAAAATTTGATTTTTACTCGAGCCGTGACCCCATAAAAATTGGTCCGTGACCCACAAATGGGTCCCGACCCACTGTTTGGGAAACAGTGCTGTAGATGTCTAGCCTCTTTCAAAGTCAAGCCATGAAAAGGATAGCGAAATAAATAGTCTTTTGATAACGTTGGGGTCAAGAAGACACATCTCATTCTTGCCATGAGTGGAATCGTTCCATCAAAGGGGCCTTTAAAAAGCACTCACCACTCAGGCCAAAATTGTGTCACCCCCCCCCCCCCCCCCCCCCCCCCCACAACCCCCTCCACCCAAACCTCATGCTGTATTGTGTAGCTGCAATGCCATTACTTCATAACTGTCACCGTTCATTAGTGTTTTATTTATACATCGACCTCGCTCACTTGGGTATATTTCCTCCCAGTGGCCTAAAAACCCGGAGCTTGCATCAGTCCTGTTGGTGGTGGAGCTGGACTGGACTGGAGAACTGCCACAACGCGGTGGGTATTTAAATAACGACGAGGATTGCATCATCCACATCCAGCCCAGGCTTTTAGAATGTTGGCACCAGCAGTTGTCTCATTGAAAAATATTACTATTGGGATTCCATGTCAGACACGCCTTGCTTGAGTATAAAGGCCCATTCCCACTGGGCCAGATGAACAGATACAAAGATATCTTTCTCCATTGAAGTGGATGGCAAGATACTGATAAAAAATATCTGTGACAGATATTTTTTATCAGTATCTTACCATCCACTCGAATGGAGAAAGATCTTTTTTTTTTTGTATCTGTTTATCTGGCCCAGTGGGAATGGGCCTTAATTCAAACAGCACGTTACAGTTGTGACACATGACCTAGCCTTTCATTAACCACTCATTAACCCTGGTGTACCTTTTTCGATCATTTTCAAAACCTTTCAGAATTCTTCAAAATCTTTCAGGTTATTGTGGGCCAGCAATTGTAGGCCACTAAGGCCAGCAATCAGGGGCACAGGAGGCATTTTAAAAGTGAAGGGGACACATCTGGGAGGTATGTGCGCGCGCATAGCGCGCGCGAAATTTTTGGGGTATCCCCCCCACTTTTGGTGATATCCCCCCCACTTTTGCCCCGAGGAGGGGGGGACATATCCCCTCCACTTGAGCTGAATTACACAGTTGTTTTACGCAGATTTCAAGGCATTTTTTTTCTTGTTACTGTATCCCCCCCACAGTAACAAGAGGAAACGTAACTTAAAATGTGTTGACAAACGAAATTGCATTTCCATTATGCATCTGTTCAAAGGTACTTACATTGTTGCTTGATTTAAAGAACGACGTTATCGTTTTTTGGTTTTTTGACTGAGAATGATGTGAGACTAGCCTACACACACCAGCAGCAGGTCCAGCACCTGCAATGACGGTCTCCTTCTGCCACTGCCTGCCTGCTTGTCACTATCGCGTTGCATTAATTAAAGTCATTCAGAACAGCTGAGCTGAGCTGACTGCACTGCACTGGTGGGACTGTGCCTCTAGAGGGCAGTAATACGCCTTGAAATGAGAACTACTCAGGGCCCAATTAAGAAGGCGGTAATTAACGCCCGTGCTAAGGAGATACCGACTGCCGACGATCGCGTTTGACGCATGAATAACGCTCAGCAGCTGATTATGTGATTTGCGATGATCGTAATTGTGCGCTCACCACGTGAAAAATTATTCATGGGTGTGTTTTCATGGAAACGTGTGAGGAAGCCGATGGCATGACCGCTGTAGGTACATTCACCAATCAGAAGCTTGTCCGTCATTCCATTTAACTGGCATAAAACCAGAGGATGGGGGGGCTAATGCTTATTCACATATCACAGTGATATCATGCTTGTAAATATCTCACACTCAATAAGGTCTGTTTTATTAGAACCGACATTGTTTGCGTATAGAGAAAAAAAGGCGAGAAAGAGAGAGAGAGAGAGAGAGAGAGAGAGAGAGAGAGAGAAGGCTATATTAATATAATACTTTTTTTTGTCACGTCCACATATCTATTTGTCTCTCTCATCTCATGCCAGCGTGTCAGTGTGACATAGGCTGGCCTTGTTGAGTGAACAATGGACGCATAGTGGCCTATTAATTAATAGGCTACGGAACGGCGGCCTCCTGCCAAAAAAAAAGGGAATCTGATGGAACCAGTAGCCTAATTAAACGAAATAAAACATATCCCACCTGATTTAGTTTGATATTGAGTACAGTAATAATAAATACATTTCATTTATTATTTAGAAATTTACATTTGTAAAATTAGACCAAAAATGACAGAGATGTAAAAGAATAGGGCTGTTTAATTACTTAATTCAGCGCCTAGGTAATGGCAGCCAGACGGCTGCTGCATGTCCTTGAACTGTAGCACATAGGCCTACTGTACATGTGTGTGTCCGAAAAAAACATATTTAGACCTAAAAGCTGTCAACATGCCATGTATAGCCTATAGTGCTTCGAGAGCTTTTTTTCTTTTCTTATTTGGCTAAATTGGCATGACGCATCGCGATCAGCGATCACGCATCTATATGAAGCAAAGCAAAACTGCAGATTGATTCCTCATAGATCGGGCAATTATGAAGCGATTTTAAAAATTTAAAGAGGTCCTGAACACTGGAGGGGATATCCCCCCCACCCAAAAAAAGTGGAGGTGTTAATCCCCCCGTCCCCCCCTACCCCCTGCGCGCATGCCAGCAATGTTCGGAATTTGCCAATCAGGACGTAATATGTAAAATCTGATGGATCGGTCTTGATCACATGACTATAGAGATAATGCACACCGATTTGCGCTATGTTTGGACAAAATCTGTAGGAGTAATACAAAAAGAAATGTTTAGCATAAATCGGCTTTCTGGTGGCGCTATAATAGGGCAATGTTAGAAGGGTGGCATTTGTTGCATGCAAAGTTTCACCGCAATCAGACTGCTGCGCTGCTTCATTGTTTGCGGCATTTTGTTCAAAACAGGCCACTCCTGCAAACGAGATGTCAATCTTAGCCAATCAGGATGGAATATGACAAATCAAACAGATCCGTCTTGATCACCTGACTATAGAGATAATGTGTACGATTTGCATGACATTTTGATGAAATCTGAAGGAGTAATATATAAAAAAATGACTTTGTGCATATGTAGCAACTCATACAAAGTTTCACGCAGATTGGTGCAGTTATACACGGATGAGGCTGATTTTAAAAATTCCAAGTGGCATGTCTTCCTCTGTCTAGTGGGAATATGCATGCAACATTTCCCGGAAATGTGTGTTCCTGATTTGAGGCATTTTGGCTCTAGAGAATTAGCCGATCGCTATGCCCCTCCTAAAGCCGTCCTTGCCCAATGCCAAGCTAGGCGACAGGTTACTAAGGCGGGTGCCTTGGCAAGCTGCCATGGCGGCGTGCAGCAATAGCACCCAGCTGCAGACTAACCTGCCACAAACGTCCAGGAAGAAAACAATAGCCTATACTAAAGTCAGATTAACATACAGTACACAAGTGTTACCAGTTATATTTTCTCATGAAGTGCTCCTAAATTATTCCCGTGGGTTGGTTTGTGTAGGTCAGTGCAATCCGTTCTGTTTTTGTTTCAGTGTTTGTGACACGGAAGCGAGTGGGTGGGACGTTCGCGAACGAATCGAGTCTTTTGAACGGCTCTTTGAAATGAACGATATGATTCGGTTCACAGTAGGGAGCCGTTCCTTTCTATGAACAGTGGTGGGAAAAGTACTACATTTCTTTACTTAGGTAAACATATCAATACTGCAATCACGTTTGGAATGTTATTAATGTAGGCTACTAGAGTAAAAGTAAAATAGTATTGGTATCAAAATGTAGGCTACTTAAAGTACCAATATTAGAACGTACTCATTATGCAGAATGTCCTGTTTCACAGGTTTTCTAATGAGTAAAATGTAGAAAAATCATTTGCAAATAGCTGATCTACAAGCTCACAATGCATCGCAACGTGACACATTGTGAGCTTGTAGATCACCTATTTTCAAATGCCAGAAATGTATCCAATGGCCAAAATGTACAGGCCTATTTGGGTGGAAGTGATTTACAATCATAATCAAAATCTACAAAGTAACCAGTAACTAAAATGAGCCAGTCTTTTGAACGGCTCTTTGAAAGGAACGGATCTCAGAGATCCGGTTCACTTCAAAGAACCATAAATCCCATCTCTATCTAGCAGCCAGACTAGCGGTACACCGATGCGCGCCGCCATGGCAGCTTGCCAAGTCTGCTGCGTTAGTAACCTGTTGCTAACTTGGCATTGGACGAGGACGGCTTTAGGAGGGGCATAGCGATCGGCTAATTGTGACTTGGGAGGCTATGGGGGAGCTGGCTTTTTTAGAGCGGGGGCTAATGAATTTTGGCAACAAACAATAATGAATAGTACTAATATGACAAACGTGATTCACTCGCACCTAGGTTATGTATAACTGAACAGACCAGATCATTGGCAGTTTCCAGCTCCAAATCTGAGGACTGTAGGTGATCGTATATGGTTTTTGTGAGGCTGAAGATGCTTTCCAGCATAAAAAGTATGATTTTATAGTATGGTTTACATAGAAGTCAGTCAATTGTCTTTCACATATTCATATACATTTTATTTATTTATTCCTTAACTATTTTTCATTAGTATTGGGTTTGTGGGGTGGGGGGCTTAGGGGGTGCTAAGCCTTCATCTAGCCCCCTCCTGGAGCCGCCACTGCTGCAAACCTTGGAAGCCAATCTGAAACACCTGTTTCGTTTAATGACCTGGCATCCAGGCCCACAAAGCCAAAGTGCAGTAACTACGTTTTTGGCCACACCAACCTATTTGTGTATCCCAAAGGTCAAATTAGCCTTCATGATAATGGGGGATAAACAATTACCTCAAGAACAGATATACAATCAGTGTAATATCACTTACAGTATAGGCATATATCTCATTTGGCTGACCGGTTGAAACACTTTTAAACCCATTTTTAGTCCGGTACATTTTTCATTTGTAGCTGGCTTTGTAGGGCAGACAGAGCTGTTCACAGACGGACACACACACAGAGAGACGCGGTCACACGGATGGACGGATGGCGAGACACACGGATGGACGGGGACGGACACACGGACGGACAGACACTCCGTGTACTAAACATAGTCTTGGCCATGCCTTTCGGCCTGGTGGAGACAACTACCAGTGTTGTACTTTTCAACATTTACTCAAGTAAATGTTGAATACTTGTACTTGTAGTACATATACATTGCAGTATAGATACTTTTACTTAAGTAAAGAATGTAAGTACTTTTTACACCACTGACAACTACCTTGATTTCCTCTCTGTTCATAAAATCCACCCAGCCACAAGATAGGCAGGCCTGCACATGATAGCTAATGAGACAGAATTCAATGAATGGCCACTGGTCTGCCATGGAGTGGCTAAAAATACAGAGCGCATTTCCCCATAATCAGATTGATTAAAGTGCTCCCTGGTTGACGCCCTCCCCTTGAGCCATCTGGCCGACCAGTTGTGAGGCAGTGGACCTGCTGTCAACATGCACAGCTCACCTTGACTGCATGCTTCCTATGATAGTGTTGCAGGTTTGAAAATAGCAGACCTGCAAGCCCTCAGCGTGTCGCAGATGCGATTCGTTGAGAGCTTGTGGGTCGGCTGTTTTCAGAGCGCAACTCCGCAAAACACGAGGGTTAGTATACTATATCGTCGTCGTCGGGTGAAAACCTTGTATGTCCAAAATCGTTCGTTTTGCATTTATCATTTTAAAAATGATTCAAACTAGTGAAAACAGCCGATCTACAAGCACTGTGTGCTTGTAGATCTGCTGTTTTCACTACTTTTGTGCGACGGCCTTGTACGATGAAGCAGGGCTTTACTTTACAAAAGAACTTACCGGTACACATTTGAAACTTGGAGATACGAGGTTTTCACCCGACAACGACGATATACTTCACTGCGCGATCGTGTACACATGGGTACACAAACCTGACACATGGGTTGTATAACACATTATAAAATAAGCATAATTTAGCAAGTTAACAGCTATGTAATACTGCCGAAAGAGAGAATGTGCGAAATACACAACGCAAAATGTGCCGGCATTTTAGACTATATTTATTGCATTTCTTTGTGAGTCTGTATTTAGTTTGTTTTTGAAAAGCTATATTAGAGCTATATTAACCCCGTTATCCGTATTTTGCCCATGTTTTATTATAGGCAGAAATAAAAGATCCCACCATGTGGGAGTGAGCGGTGCCTTAGGCTGCTCAACAGCGCCACCACTTGAAGGTAGGTCACCCAGCGGTACTGCAGCTGTGGTGGCCGCTCATACGGACAGACATACAGTACTGTATGGACAGAGACACACATAGCCACTCTGTCAAATGTTGGATCGGTAGGCACCGCTCAAAAATATCTATACGCTCACAACACCGTGTTTGCCTATAAGGATTAACGACATACTTAATATAGGGAGGGATGTCATTAAATTGTCATTGAAAAATGATTTATATAGCTTACATCATTTTTGAAACACATTGCCTGAAAATAAACAGTAGTATGTACAGTACAATGGTAAATGGTAAACACATTGAAGGCGGTATGTATCAGGTACAGTAAGTCTGCTATATTCTATCAATAAGTCATTATTTGTGGATCACTCACATTTTATCCAGTGCTAGCATCATCAACCAATGTCATGGTATTGAGAGCTTCGGTGACTGTTTCCATGTCCAGAGCCTATACAAGTCCATGTTATACAAACTGTCATACCCTGTCGTTAAAAGCTCAAACATTGTAGCTGCACTATTGTGAGCAGTCACATTAATGCTCTTCATCTGTACAGTAGCTGGCTAAAGATGAGCAGCCACTGTACAACTCAGGATCTTGAATCATGAATGCTAATGATAACAAATCAGGCTAACACGGCCACAACTACTCTACTATGTCTCACAAGCGCCGACATTTGCCTGCAGCACATGCTCACACTTCTAAGTACATTCACTTTTAGAGGCAGGCTTTTAATTGGCTTAAGCCATGCAAATGGAGACAGGTCAACAAGGACTAATGAGATTGACTGTATGGGGCTGACTCTTTAAGTCGAAGGTACATTTACACAAGCACTGTAATTAAGTAAAGTTTTGAGGTATTTTTACTTGAGTATTTCCATTTTGATATAGACTTCTATCACTACATCTGAGAGGCAAATATTGTACTTTTAACTCAACTACAATTATTTGACGGATTTAGTTATTTTTATTTAGATATGAATATACATTATGATGAATTATGATGCATTATTATAGGTTAATCTAGGACATACTGTACAGTAAAGCTGTTAAAATCAGACCCACATTTACCAACTCATGAATGCATTTACATTGGGTACTATTTCTGATGCCCATACCGCGTCGGTACTTTTACTCAAGTAAGTACTGAATCCAGGACTTTTACTCGTAACAAAGTATTTCTAAATTGTGTTATTAATACTTTTGATTCTTCCACCACTGAAAAGCCTCAGTTCCACCCTGGTGAAAAACTATGACGGATGCTGTGGTAATTCCCAGCTGGTCGAATTACCATTTTTACTGTACTTTTCTACAGTAAAACTCACTTTTTATAGTTTTCATCACACCACATTACTACGATTAATTTAAAGTTTATGATGTAATATTCAGAAATGACATCAAAGTCATCTTAGTGGCAATCTTGGTGGCAAAACAAAAAGGCATGTTTAACTATTGTAGCAAACACATCGTTTTTTTTTAAGTAATTCTCCAAAACGGAGCGTATGATATCTTCTCATTTTGATGGCTTTTTCCCACAGTCTTTCATCTATTTCTGGTTTGTTTGGTCTGGCTCTCAGCCAGCATGCAGCTCCTCAGTGGCGTGCCTGCGCCAGGCTGCCATGCAAGAGAAAGAGACATAGAACTGGAAGAACCCCTGACCCTCAGGGTCTTCCTGCAGACACTGGGGGAGATGAGAGGCACATGATGGGTCCTGGATGTGTCCGAGATGAAGCAACACGCTGTTCCACGAGTCTGCTCATGCTTAACCTTGAGCCCTAAATCAGTGGTTCTCAAACAGAGGTCTTCAACAGGGGGTTTGTATTAACCACTTGAACCCTAGCGCCCATATTCTGAGAACTTTAGCCAACAATAGCAGATCTGCAAGCTCACAACGCCTCGCGCTGCGAGGCGTTGTGAGCTTGTAGATCGGCTATTTTCGGCAAAGAGGTTTGATGTAGAGGGGAGAAAGAGCAGACTAAGTACAGAGTGAAAGTCAAGTCTATTAAGTACTGACGGTTCATGTGGTTAAATATCTGAAAACACAAATTGACGTGAATCCAAAATACACTGATTTATGTTTGTGCTGTCAAACAATGAAACTATATGGAATCTAAGAAAAGGTTGTGGGGGTCCCTGCTTCATCTCTCTCTCATCTAAGGGGTCCTTGGCCTGAAAACGTTGTTCTAAAACATTTTCTAATTTTAAGGACCCCCATAACTGTGAGAGTGCACAAACGGAACCAAATCCATATGGCTCTATGTGTGCACTCTCAGGCCCCTATTACTTCACTGTAAACGTAATGATTTATAGTCGTTTGTGGGGGGTCATTTAGACGAAAATGGCGTCTTCGGGGGGTGAAACCGTAACAAAGTGAACCCCCCTTTGAAAGTGGAAAAGGTAAAAACGCTTTGTATCTCCCGCTTTCATCTAAATACCGTAAACGCAGCAAACCACTGAAAATGATAAGATGTGGGACGTCCTAGGGCTGTCCCAGTGGTGTAAACTGTAAAGTAACTATTAAGTACATTTATTTGCTAACGTTAGCCCTAATTTATACGGTAGCTATTTGAAAATAGCCGATCTACAAGCTCACAACAACGCGTCGCGGTGCGTTGTGAAAATAGCCGATCTACAAGCTCACAGCGCGTCGCGGTGCGTTGTGATAATAGCCGATCTACAAGCTCACAACGCGTCGCGGTGCGTTGTGAAAATAGCCGACCTACAAGCTCACAAGTTGTGAAAATAGCAGACAACTGCAAAAATAGCCGACGCTGAAAATAGCGACAGTAGCCTATAATGTTTATCATGACACGATCCAACATCTATAGCTCGTCGCCGTCTGTGTGTAATCATCATCATCCCCTCCATAAGCTGCAGTAAAGGCATTGACTCCAGTCCTCTGTGTTGAAACGAAACGTGAAGTGAACGCCTTTTTCTGTATCGTATCATAAGGAATAAATATAGTCCCGGGATGTGTATGGTACATGTGTCTGTTCCGACCGTCTGGAACAAACTTTTTAATCATTTATAGTTAGCCAGCCAGCCAGTCTGCCTGTGCTGTGTGACGGCAGTGCGTTGTGTTGACTGACCAGTGTTACCAGATGGGAAATGTTGAATTATCGTACCGGAGGCTCAGAATTATCGTATTTGACATGAAACTATCGTACACGGCCAAAAAAGAGAAATCACTCGCGTAAAAACGTAATTTCACCAAAAAATGCGTCTTTAGTGTAAGAAACGACCTCGTTTTAGACTCCTGCGTGACAAAAACGCATCAGATTTGCTGTGTGGAGGCAGGCAACTTCTTGGAGCTTACACAAATAAAAGCCTGAAACTGGTCTGGAAAGATGCAACCAGTGTTTTTAATGCCTCCAAGTACAGATCTAGGGTCAGATTGACTGATTTCCTGGCTTATTTTGAGAAGCCAAACCAGATCCCAGATCAGCAGCCAGGGAAAATAGTGAATTCACGCTCTTTTTGATGATATGCCGAAATTATCGTACATTTGGGCATTTTTGGAATTATTGATCGTACATCGTACAGAGGGTCAAATTATCGTACAAATACGATAATTATCGTACGTCTGGCAACACTGTGACTGACTGAGGAGGACTTCTTTGCTGGCTGCTAGAAAGTAGAACGGAACTTGGGCAGTGCAGTCATGGAGACATGCGCCACCTAGCGACCTGGCATGCAAATTACCGCGTTTAGGGACAAATTGCGTTTTAATCTAAAGACCACATAAAAAATGAAAACTAAACGGCTCTTAGCCGTTTACAGTGAAGCCTGTTTTCATCTAAAAGGGGCCTCAGAGTTATAGACCTGAAACTCCCATTTGGAACCTCTTAAAGGAACCATGAGGGTCCCTGGACCCCACTTTGAGAACCACTGCCCAACTATACAGTATTTAGTCCATATGGCATTTATACAAGCACGCAATGTGTTGCATCAAGACGTGTTGTGAGCTTGTAGATCGGGTATTTCTGCTACTTCTTTGGTTTGGAACATTTCTGAACATTTTCACTACATGACCAAAATGAGGACGCCAGGGTTAATGTGGTAAATTTATACTCCGATGTACAGGAGAGTGACACACCATTTTATATCCAAGTAGAGTAAACTGTAAAATTCAGCCTCACTGTCTACAAAATAATACAATATCTCTGTGACTCCGTCACTACCTTTCAAGAAAATAACATACAAACAGCAATGTTGGTGGTGTTTCATTATTTCTACAGTATATGAACATGAATGTTCATGTTGTCATTCACACACAATGGCCCTTTAACCACCAGGGCTGAAGTTGTTTAAACCGTGGTGTATAAAAATAAATATGCAGGTTTCCTACATTTTATTTAACTAAACATACAGGGAATTTAACATTGCTAAACAAAGGATATTTATTAAATGTAGTAGGCCTACAGTATATCATATAATTAAATATTCAAATATTTGTTTTCACATGCAGAATCAAAGGTTTTATGGTCATGATTCACCAGGATCCTGGGCTGTATATGGCTTGATTATGGGCTTAAAATAATTAATATCAATATTTTTGTAAAGGTCTATGGGAAAAATGAATGGTAATTTGGCCCTATTCCCATCAGCAGTGCAGAGGCGGAGTGCACTTTCAGTCATCTTAAACTAATTAAGTCATGCCAGAGATGCACATCTCCAATCTGGCATTTTATCAAGAGAGAGGGGTGACTTCAACAGTGTAACTGAAATATTGTATCACTGTCGGGCAAAAATCTCGTACCTCTTTTCGCAAAGTAAAGCCCTGCTTCATCAGACAAGGCCGCCGCACAAAAGTAGTGAAAACAGCAGATCTACAAACACACAACGAGGCGTTGTGTGCTTGTAGACCGTCTGTTTTCACTATTTAGTACATTTTTTTTAATTATAAAAAACGAACGGTTTTGGACATACAAGGTTTCCACCCGACAACGACAATTTGTAAGGATGAAGAGAAGAACGCAACCTGAGTTCAAATAGCAGCACTCCAAGAATCCCCCCTCCTGATTTATTTGTGTCGTTCCATGGTTATCAGTGAGGAGGGACCAGGTAGATTTCCCAGTATGCACCAACATTCCCCAGAACGCAATGGAATATTAAGTTGCTATTGTAATGTGTAACAATTATTGCGTTGTGGGGATGCGATATGGGGAATTTGTGTTATGTTATTCATTTATTCATTTAAGAGGCCTACTGTATGCATATTTACACCATGATTGATGAAGGCATCGAGGAGTTGTGGTGGTCTCCGTGTGGAATTTGCAAGCTCTTGCAGCAATACAATAGGGGTTCCTTTTCGTTATGATGACTAAGGCGCTCTACAGATGGGCAGCGGTTGCCGCAGGGGCTACCGCTTAGATCTGCGGGGACCGCGCCACGGTGATACACAAACACACTTGTAAACGCCACACGGTATTTCACAAAGATGAACACAATCCATCTCTCACCGCCCACGTACGCATGCACAAACGAGCACGCTCGCGGGGATTTTCACGGGACTGCGCCCGCTTGCCTCGCCGCCTCTAAACTTTGCTGTGCGGCTGAAATAGCCGCCCGCCTCTCATTGAAAATGAATTACTAGGAGGCGGTGACCCACTTAATTCTTCGAACAAGTAAGCCACTATTACTATCTGGAAAGATACAAATTAAACAAATTAAAATATTTTCATGAATATCAATTGCCTATCTACACGCTATTTTTACTATCAGATGAGGTATAGGGATGAAGTGGTTAAAACAAATAAAAATGATCAGTGACAGACAGGGGTCAAAGTATACGACGTGTGTTGTCGATTACCTTTAGCTCCAGTATGCTGTCTGCCTGGCAGGGCTATGAACCACAGATTAGAATGGCTCCTAAGAATGCTTCCACCATTAGATCCGAGGCAGCAGTGAAAGTGGTAGGGAGCTGTAGATCTCCATGCAATCATCTCGCTGAGAGGGGGGTCTTTAAGTGCTTACATTTAGATGTATAGCTACTGTCAATACAGTCCACTGCCAGCATATTAAAGCAGCGCGAAGGGAGGCAAAGCAGACTCATAAGTTGTGCCCTAACCCAGAGGGGAGAGGGAAGTAGATCTTGGTTCAATCAGAGCACCGGGGAAGTACATGGTCCTGACCTGCCAGGACAGCGTTATGGATGGCTACCATAAAGAAGCTGTGGTCTAGTTTCACTGACAGGGAAGAGGCCCCTGGGCACAGATCACTCACATACTACTTGAAGCCAGGAATGACAGGCTCTATTTCATGTGGTCAATGTTGAAGTGCGGAAACATCTAAAGCAGAGGTCTATAAAAGGGCATATCATACATACAACACATACACACACTATACTGGACCTTTTTAATGTACCAAGAGCTTGCAAAGAAGAATAGGGAGAGTATTTTCTGCAGGTCGTTCAGTCCGAGTGTATCAAAAAAGCACCTCGGTTAAGCACTGTTGATCCAACCAGTTTAACATTCACCAGGTTAACATTCACCAGGTTAACATTCACCAGCGTCGGCAGGTTAGATAATCACCCGTGTCACGGTTACTGAGGTTAGGGTTAGGGTTAGGTTTAGGTGTATCTCCTTCCCACCGACTTTCGTCACCTCCGCGCAGCCAATCACAAGCTTCCGCTGCCTTAACCGAGGTGCATTTTTGATACACTCGGACTGAACGACCTGCAAATAACACTCTCCCAAGAAGAATACATGTTTTCGATGTGTGACAAGATCGTAAGCCTAAAGCCTGATTTCAGGCTTTAGGATTTTAGACTGCTATTTATAATTTTTTGTGACAAAAAATAGCAGATCCACAAGCTCGCAAGCACTTGTATATTTTGAGCTGCTATTTTCGGCACAGAACACCATCATGGGACGGAGTATAGCTTCCATGGGTGCAGAAGTCCCTCTGCGTGGCTCCATAACAAAGTACACACAAGCCCTGTGAATTCACCTAGATTGGAGCAATGCTCTGCAACTGTTGATCCCCTATATCTTTTATATTCCTCTATTCTTCGTCATACTGTTCATAGTGCAGAGGAAACAATGCACAGAAGATAATTGAGACATTAAGCTCATCACCTATGAACTCAACATGATCAATGGCTTGCTGGGGAACAAGAGTGGAATTGATTAAGAACATTGGCCAGTGGAGAGAGGAACAGATATAACGAGAGATTTAAATGTGCAAAAGGATGCGGTGAGTTTTGGGAAGCAGCATTAGTCATGATTACCGCTGTGCGTTGGTGAGAGGTCATTATTCCTGATTCCTTAGTTATCTGTGCTGATTGCATTGTGTCAATTATATGGTAATGCACACCACTGACGAGATTACACAGCAGAGACAGAAGTCAATAAATAAGATGCTCTATATTCACTTACTGTATGAAGAATACTCTACAGCAGGGGTCTTCAACGTTTTCAGGCCAAGGACCCCTTAGTTGAGAGAGAGACGAAACGGGGACCCCCACAACCTTCTCATAGATTCCATGTAGTTTCATCGTTTGACAGCACAATCATCAGTGTATTTTGGATTCATGTCAATTTGTATTTTCAGATATTTAACCACTTGAACTGTCAATACTTAATAAACTTGACCTTTCACTCTGTACTTGGTCTGCTCTTTTTCCCCTCTACACCAAACCTCTTTGCCAAAAAATAGCCGATCTACAAGCTCACAACGCCTCGCGCTGCGAGGCGTTGTGAGCTTGTAGATCTGCTATTTTTGGCTAAAGTTCTCAGAATATGGACCATAGGGTTCAAGTGGTTAATATAAAAGGGAAAAAGGGTTTCTATCACACAAAGATTTGAAGGACCCCCTGTTGAGGACCCTTGCTCTACAGTTAAAATATTTTGATGACATTCTCTTTTGTTACTTAGCTTGGTAGATCATTTACAAATATTAAGTTCCTATAAGATTGCAAAAAAATACAGTTTTTTATTATTAGTTTTAAATCCTGCAGATTTGACGATGTTCTAATAATAAAATCATTTTTAATAATGAGCCCAGTGTTGACAATTCATAACATCTACAAAACCAATACTACTTAAGTACTTAAGTAAAACTACTCAATCCTCTCAGAAATGTTATCCAATCTACTAGCTCAAGTATTAAATAGAGCTTAAGTGTTTAATATATGTGATTGGTATTAACAATTAAAAGTACTGTATTGTACTAACGTCAAATGATTGTAGTGGATCAAAAAGTACAATAGTTGCCTCTTACATGTATAGGAGTAGAAGTAATAAAGTATTGACATTTTTGTATTGACACTAAAAGTAAGTAAAAGCACTTAAAGTAAAGTACTGTAAGTAAAAGCACCTTGCACAACATGGCACAAAAGTACATAACTTCAGCATAAGTGCATAGCATACTTTCCACCACTGATAAATCCAATAGATATAACACTTGAGCGACAGCACATTTTCAGAGTACAGTGGTTAATCCCATTTAGGCCTAGAATTATTGAATGCTTTAACCAGTGAAAAATAGCAGATATACAAGCTCACAGCGCGCCGCGCTGCAAGCTTGTAGATCTGCTATTTTTGAAAAAGTCGTGAAAATGTGTGCAATTCTTTGAATATATGTATTTTTAAAGCAAACTTTTGTAACTCAAATTTTGCTTCTGGGTGGTCCCTGGAACTAAATATTTTGAGATGAGGGTCCGTGGCCAAATAAATATCAGTCTGGGGGTCCTTGACATGAAAAGATTTGAGAACCACTGACACAGTAGTCTCTCAAGAACAGACTAACTGAGCTCCAGTTAAGTGAAAAGGACCTTTTCTTTGACAATGGCTGGCCAGATTGCTAACATAGAAACATTCAAAAGACACTTATAGAATCGGGTCAAAATAGCAGATCTACAAGCTCGCAGCGCGGCACTCGGTGCCGCGTGGTGAGCTTGTATATCTGCTATTTTTCAACAGTTAAAGCATATAATAATGATACACGATACTGCCGTACCCATTCTAAATGAGTTAATCCGTGACACTCACATCTCCATAGTCCGAGAGCAGGCACTTCTGAAGAGAATCTGACTTCCGCTTAGGCCTGGCCCGGTCCGCTAGGTTCCCCATGATGTTGACACTCCAAGAGGTTGAAAAGAAATAAATATCACCGTGCCTTTGGTGTCTACGTTTTATTTAACTGTGATACCTGCTTCCGTTGCTCAGCCTCTCTCTTATCTTCTCCTCACACATCCCCCCACGCACACTTGACTTTCCAAACACCCCTTCTGCTGCTCAGATGTGAATCTGGGTCAGACGTGGTCCCTTTTGAGCTAAAATTGCTAAAATAAACTGACCTCCGGTAAAGAGGAGAGAAGGGTAAGAGCAGACAGGGAATAACAGAGCTCTGGGCGGAGGGACCCGGGCACAGGATGGAAGGAAAGGAGTGAAACTTTGGTTTAAATAAAACTCTGAAAATGTGTACGTTATTTCTTTCTTGACAGAGCCTTAAGGGGAGGGGGTGAACTATCAAATGTATACATACTGCAAACAGTTCAACACATACAGTACAGTACACCACCAGCACTCATTATACGGGATGACTTTTCTTATATTTCACCTGCAAAATCAAAAGCGATCGGCGATGTCATCAGTATAAAAGGGGAAAGGACTAACAGATACAGAGCATATTGGACGGATCAGTATATAGCTCCATAAATGAAACCAAAATAGCGTCACTGTCAGGCAGAAACCTTGCGTGTCAAAAAATACGGTTACTTTTCAGTGAATGGCCTTCATTCATTTATGAAAACAAATGGACAGACAAGGTTCATCTGCCTTACAGCCAGTGTTGAAAAGTACTGCTACAAGCACACAACTAGTTGCATCGCAATGCGTAGTGAGTTTGTATATCTGCTATTTTCAAATACTTTTACTTTTGGTACTTTGAGTATATTTTGATACCAACACTTTTATATTTTTACTCAAGTACATTTTTAATTCCGGACTTTTTCCATGTAAGGGTGCCCTCACACCAAAATACCTATGAGAGTGGAATCCGTGTTCCGCCAATGCATTTCAATGAGAGTGAAGCGGTTTCATGCCAGCAGAGGATTTCTGCAAAAAACGCTCCCTTATCATTGAAATGCATTGGCGGAAAGCGGATTCCACTCTCATAGGTATTTTGGTGTGAGGGCACCCTAAGGGTGCCCTCACACCAAAATACCTAGAGTAGAATCTGCCAATGCATTTCAATGAGAATGGAGCGTTTTTTGCTAGTAGAGCATTTCTGCAAAAAAAAGCTTCATTCTCATTGAAATGCATTGGCAGATTCCACTCTAGGTATTTTGGTGTGAGGGCACCCTAACAGAATATTTCTATATTGCGGTATTGATACTTTTATGTGCAGTACTTTTTCCACCACTGCAGTAACAGCAACACTCTCCATCTCAACCGACCACAGCACATCAGGTGTCATCTGTGAGACATTACATGGACACTCACAGAGATTTTAGTGGCTACTTAGCCAGAGATCAATGTGAATAATTTATGGTCTGGTACACTTTGTCAATAGAGGAGGGGACTGCAGAGGAGAAAGAGAATATAATGACAGAAGATGGCAGAGGAAGAAGCTAAAGAGCAGCGGTGGACAGAAACTAAGTACTCAATTACTATAAGTAACATATTGAGGTATTTTGACTTAGCTTGGGTATATCCATGCTTCTACTCCACTGCATCTCGGAGGCAAATATTATACATTTTACTCCACAGCAATTATTTGATTGTAATTTGTTAAAAGTTTAGTTACAAAGTACTTTGTAGATTTTGATTATCATTAACTTAATACCGTTAAAGACAGGCTACTTTTGAAAAAGCTAGACAAAATGTAGAAATGTTCGAGTACTTTTATTTTTCAGTGCGGTACGTTCACTACTTTCGCTCGTTGTACTTAAGTCAGATTTTTTACCACAGGCCTTTCAGCTTTCACTTGTGTAACAGAGTATTATTCTTATATTGTGGTATTGTTACCTTTTTACTTAGTAAGTAAACGATTGAAGTACCGGTACTTCTTCCACCGCTTGCATGTAACCTTTGGACGGTCTAAAAATATGTCAGGGTTTGTGGCGGCTACCGTTTGCTCCCGCAGGTATGGAATGACCTAAACCAGTGACAGGTGTCTCTCCCATGATGGATGATGGTACAACTAGTGCACATGTGAAGGTGAAAGGCAGGGGATCGGACCAGTGGGTTTTAAGAGCGCAGTAGGGATGGGCCGATAATCGTTATCATATCGTGGATTTTTTTTTACAGATATAATTGTTCTCTGCTGCAAACAACTTTAAAGAGCCCAAGAGTCCCACCCAGATTGACAATGTTCAAAATGTATTAAAAAATCTTTTGAAAGTAGCAGATCTACAAGCTCACTTCTGATCCGTAGATCGGCTATTTGAAAATAGCCAAACTATCTGTAGACCTTAAGTGGTTTAGTAATAAAAATCCATCTCTAAAAAGTAACTATTAACTAAAGTTTAAAATCATTGCAGTGGAGTAAAAGTACAATATTTGAGTTGTGGTATTTTAGTTATTAAAAAATATGAACGGTGGGAAGCCATTGGTTTCTATGGTGTGGAAATTACGCTTTTTTTGGCCCTTGTAAGTGTAGCCTCGCGTAGCCTAGCCTCGCGTAGCCAGGCTTACTCATCTCCGAAGAGAAAAGCCTGGTCAAGATATGAGGCAGAGACCGTTCTAGGAGGTGGGGCTGAATTTTCCCGGAAGTTGTATTCTTTTCACTGGGCAATGTAAAAAGACCACACTGTGTGACGTAACGTCCGTTAAATGCAGCACTTCCGCTAGAAATCTTGGAACCAAGCGGAAGTTATATCTTGCCGAGGGTGTCACGTGCAACCGCAGGGATACTTGGTAGAATGTGGTGTTGAGCTTGCCAAAAATAAAGCACAAAGAAGAATCATCACAAGCCTATGACCACAAGCCCCTCCTACAGCATACCCTGCTTTAACATCAATTATTACATAAATTGAACCATATTTTCACAAAACGCATATCATGGTGATTGAAACGAGGCTTTAAACTAGCAACAGGAACCATAAAGTATTTATGACAATATTTATTAAGGTAAGAAAATCAAATGGGGGAAATAAATGGAATCCTATATGGAGAACATGTTGCTTCTGGTACCAGAACAGCGCAACTAGCGACCAATCATAGGAACTTTCAGTTTTGTCATAGGAACTTTCAGTTTTGTGCTTCATTTTAAATCCGGACAACCGGCCCCCTGCTTGTGGTGGAGTAGAAGTAAAAGTACTGAAAACTGTATACTCCAATAAAGTAAAAATCAAACTTGTACTTGAGTAAAATGTACTTAGTTACGTTACACCAATGCAAACAACTTTATAGAGCAGAGCAGCCCCACCCAGTCTGACGATGTACCGCTGGTCCATCCATCCCCTGAACACCAAATCTCTACAACTCAGCCTCACATCAAGTGTTGCCATTTATAACTATGATAATTGGACACTGAATATATTTGAGCCTTTTCCATCCGCCTCCCTCCAGCCTGGCTCTTTTCACCTGGGCTTTCTCAGGAAAAGAAGGTCCCTTTTAAAGATTCATAAGCTGCTAATGAGGTTAGGCAGTACATTTCCCAGAATAATATTGGCATGAGAGGAAATTATAGGATATCGTCGTTGTCGGGTGGAAACCTTGCATGTCCAAAACCGTTTGTTTTGTATTTATCGTTTTAAAAATGATTTAAACACAACGCCTCACACCGTGAGGCGTTGTGTGTGCTTGTAGATCGGCTGTTTTCACTACTTTTATGCGACGGCCTTTTATGATGAAGCAGGGAATTTCTTTGCAAAAAAAAAACATACGAATTTGAAACTTGGAGATACGAGGTTTCTGCCCGACAGGTACTCTCAAGTGGAGTTGTTCAACGGTGGACGATGAAGGCGTGAGACATTTTTAGAGTTCAAAAGCAACAGATTGTTACTAGATATATCGCTAGGTCGAAGGGAGATGAGGTGAGATTGTAAAATAATATATTCATTTGATCATCTCTATTTGTACAGTATATCAGCGAATGAACGTTGCTCAATGTGCTTTACAATTAAATAGACAAAACATGATGTCAAACGCAGTCGTCCCAAAAGAGGTGTGTAGGAAGGAAGATCGTTTTGAGTTCAACACAATGAAAATAGCAGATCAACAAGCTCACAGTGTGCCCGAAATGTGACACGTCTACAAAGTAACAGAGCACTTTGCTGTCGTTGTTTTTCCTCACTTTTTCAAAACAGAAGAGCTGCACTGCATTTTTTGCCATCTTTTGGCTATACTTTCTCTCCTGCGATTGAATCGATTGTTCTTATCATCCCTAAGGAAATGTTCTTGTCTTCATGCATAATATATAAGGGTGTGAAATTGGATGTGCATGTGTGTGTTATGTTAAAGAAGCGTGACATCCAATGACACGGACCAAGAGGCAGGACCGAGGCAGAGGAAAAGCAAAAAGACAGAGAAGACATTTTCATTATGGCTTGCTTTCTGCTAGTCTGAGTGTCTGCCCCGTAATGTGATTTCCACCAGAGACAATGACCCCTCCGGCTCACACACACACACACACAATGAACACACATTAGACTCTCTCTCTCTCTCTCTCTCTCTCTCTCTCTCTCTCTCTCTCTCTCTCTCTCTCTCTCTCTCTCTCTCTCTCTCTCTCTCTCTCTCTCTCTCTCTCTCTCTCTCTCTCTCTCTCTCTCTCTCTCTCTCTCTCTCTCTCTCTCTCTCTCATACACACCCATTCAGTGTAATCAATCTGTGCTGACTTAAATGCATAAAGTCACATGCACAAATGCGCAGGCACGCACACACACACACACACACACACACACAACACACACGCACACACACACACACACACGTGCACGCAAGATGTGTGTGCATCTTACCTCTGTCATGTGAATGAGATAAAATCGGAGTTCTTCAGCGTAATCTGAAAGACAGAGAGACATTGGCATGAATCACCAAAAAACACGAAATCAATACATCAGCGGGCTATGTCTGTAGTACATCATTAATATATAGATATAATATAAAAGATATTGTCTTAAAAGTAATCTGATCTGTATATTAGTTTTTCCTGTTACAGTACTGTCTACACTGTCTGCACTCTCAGATCTACAACTGCAACCAGAACTTTATTTGAATGAATAACCAATATTGAGTATGTCAATACATACAATATAATCTCGTCGGGTGGAAACCTCCAAATGTCCAAAACTGTTACTTTCAAAAATAGCAAAAGCAGCAGATCTACATGCTCACATGTGTTGCTTTGTGCTGCATTTCGAGCTTGTGGATCTGCTACTTTTGATGCTTTTGTCGTGTGACGCATACTATAGTAGAAACACAAAAGTTAATATATGGAGATGAGAGGTTTATAACTAACACATCTGCAGAGGTTGGAGGTGGTCTCCAATTCCAACAAAGTGTGATGCGTCGCGTTGTTAGCTTGTAGATCGGCCTTTTCCTTTTATTTATTACTAGAAGCTCACCTGGCCAACTCGGGAACAATGTAAATAGGGAATGAATGCCCCGCCCTTTAATGCAAACCCCATTATACCTGTTGTCATAGGATCCGTTTTGACCATCTGTTTGCGTGTGTCCATTTATGCCCATATATGGAGAGATATGTCTGTCTACGTCCATTTTCTGACATATATGGAGATCTCTGTAGGACCTGGTTTGACCATCTGTTTGCCTGTGCCCATTTATGCCCATATATGGAGTTTGCGACCTGGCCAACTCGGGAACGATGTAAATAGGGAATGAATGCCCCACCCTTTAATGCAAACCCCATTATATGGAGATCTCTGTATCTGTCTGTGTCCCTTTTATGCCCATATACTCTATCTGTGTCCATATTTTATGCCCATATGCCCATATATGGAGATCTCTGTATCTGCCCATATGCCCATATATGGAGATCTCAGTCTGTGTCCCTTTTATGCCCATATATCTGCGTCCATTTTATGCCCATATGCCCATATATGGAGATCTCTGTATCTGCCCATATGCCCATTCTCTGTATCAGTCTGTGTCCCTTTTATGCCCATATACGGAGATATCTGTCATGGAGATCTCAGTCTGTGTCCCTTTTATGCCCATATATCTGTCTGTGTCCCTTTTATGCCCATATACGGAGATATATCTGTCTGTGTCCCTTTTATGCCCATATACGGAGATATCTGTCGGGTCGAGGCAAGGCCCCTGTATTGCCCATATATGGAGATCTCTGTATCTGCCCATATGCCCATATATGGAGATCTCAGTCTGTCGGGTCGAGGCTAGGCCCCTGTATCTGCCTGCAGTGATGTCACAATGACTCAGTGCTTGCGCCCGGCACTGCAGTGATGTCACAATGAGTCAGCGCTTGCGCCGATTTTGCGCCGATTTCCGCATAAGGAGATTCCGAACGTTTCGCGCCGGTTAGGGAAAACCGCGCGTCGGGTCGGGTCGAGGCCCGGCACTGCACTCCATGCCGCGGCGGGGAACGCGCGTGCCGAATCTGAAGCCGGTGGGACGAACGGTTCTCGAGATACGCGGATTACAAACACACACGCAGAGACTTCTCGCATTTATAGATAGATAATTTTGAAATATTCATTAAAAAGGAAAGTTATTCAAAATGTGCTTCAGTAAAAGTACAAAAGTATCTGCATCAAGTACTCATTATGCAGAATGTCCCATTTCACAAGTGTTCTAAAAGCCGATCGGCTATTTGGTTAAAGTGGTTAATGCATGTTTTGTAATAGTAATACAAATATACAAAGTAACTTGTAATTAAAGTTCAAATAATTGTAGTGGAGTAAAAGTACAATATTTGACTCTGAGATGTAATGGAGTAGAAGTAAAGTAAAGTATAGACATTTTGGAAATACTCCAGTAAAGTAAAAAAATACCTCAAAATTGTACTACTCGAATACATGTACTTAGTTACTTCACACCACTGCCTATTAGTGATTTCCTGAACCAGTCGTCAGTGAGACACATGTCTGTGACAGCAAAGGTCATGATGAACGGGTTTAATCAGATGACCACCCAGCCCCAATGTCCATCACTGTCACCTCACCCTCACACTGCAGCCCCAATGTCCATCACTGTCACCTCACCCTCACACTGTGCGCCGTGTGTCCCACCCAGGTGTCAACAGGCTGACAGCCAAACACACACACGCACACCTACGGATGTGGGGAGTTGATGAGTCCACTGATTTTCACCATGCACAATTAATAACGTCTATGTATCTATCTATGTATCTATCTATGTATCTATCTATCTATCTATCTATCTATCTATCTATCTATCTATCCATCTATTGTAGTGGATAATGATATGTTGTGATCATATATTGGTATGTATGTATATGTGATATAACATCAATGTGAAAAGGGTAGACACAATAAGCCATTGGCTTCAGCCTACCCCTTTTTTGGTCTGTTCAAATGCTCCATATGAAATGAATTAATGTAATAAACTATCTATCTATCTATCGATCTATTGACAGTAGATATAGGTAGTTGGTGGATGTGTGTGTGTGTGTGTGTGTGTGTGTGTGTGTGTGTGTGTGTGTGTGTGTGTGTGTGTGTGTGTGTGTAAGTGCACACACGTGTGCGTGTGCGTGTGCATGTGCATGTGCATGTGTGTATAAGCACAAGCAGCCTCATGACCATCAACCTTGTCTCGTTCTCAAGATCAGGCAGACAAACACCATGGCTCTGGGGTGAGATTTAAAATGATTAAGCGCCCTCCAGAAAGACAAGGAGACGCCTCCGCTCATTCCTTCCATCCCTCCGTTTCTCTCTCTCTCTCTCTCTCTCTCTCTCTCTCTCTCTCTCTCTCTCTCTCTCTCTCTCTCTCTCTCTCTCTCTCTCTCTCTCTCTCTCTCTCTCTCTCTCTCTCTCTCTCTCTCCCTCCCTCCCCGCTCCCTTTATCTCTTCATCGATGGAGGTGAGGAGAAAATGACTGCCACGGGGGACTGATATAGATCTTTTTCTGCTTAACGGTTATTGATGGCATAACAAGGCACACTCAAAGAGCAGCTGCATCCTTCTCATGTAAACTCTACTGCCATTAAAGCCCAATTAATATATTTTAAGTATAGGCCTATAAGTCTCAGCGGTATTAAGAAAGAAATCAGACGGGGTCTCATTATGGTGTGGCTTCTTACAGGTATGTGGATGTCAGACTTGTTACGAGTCTATGACGTCAGTCATCTATGACCTCGATACCATGATGTCAGTGCATCATCACTATATTGGGGTAGGTTTCACCAATCCCCATTGGGAAAAGTGAAAAAATATATATATCTCCAATCCAAGATGTCTCGCGTCCTATTTCCAGTGAAAGATTTCCTAACAATATGAATAGAATAAGTAGCACATCTGCAGTGCTACTTATCTCTTTCTTTGAGAAATTTCAACACTGGCTCTTGACTGAGCGGCAGATGTCTGGTCAACCACAGACCATCCTGGCTAGCCATCGTCAAGCAACTCAAGCTCAGTTAGGCTGTTCTTGAGAGACTACCCACAGACACACACACGGGAGACCAGGGTTCGAATCGAAGGTGTTGAAGTTGTCATTACCTCTCTCTCTCTCCATTATGAAGAGGATATGAAACGTGCAGATTGCAGTTTTTAAAGGATACCCTTTTGGGTATCAATGAATATGATAAACTGATTGCTTGCTTACGAACAGAAATATTCTCTGTCTTTGAGGGACACAGAGGTGTGTTGCTGATAACCTAATGAGTAATCAATATAAATGTGTAATAAATGTAAATACTGAACAGCCTGCATGTAGTTGCAACATGAAATAAACAAAGAGAATTATATTCACAATGATAAAGATGATCATGTTAACCACAATAACTATGACAGGCCAAATGATGATTACCTGCTGTACCTGCAATCTTTGAACAGAAACATTTTACATGGCCATGTATCACATTGGTTATATGAATATTATGTACAATACTGTATCACCACTGTGGAATTTCTTCTTTTACTTCCTACAGTCACCAGCAGAGGTCACTGTCTATCTTTCTAAATGCTGAAGTGCTAGGTATAACACTCAAGACTGCTGTTTTTCTAACCAGTTTTCAAAGATCATACTTTATTCTACAGTGTGTACAGTACCAATTAAAATGGGACAGATACATTCAACATCAAGTAGTACTCACAGCTTGAGTAATGGTCTGCTTGCTAAATAGCATCTGGTTAGTTTTGACACCAGCATTATATTGATCATAATAATATTGTTATCAAGCTATAATCCTGTCGTTCTTCTCAAAGTGGGGTCCAGAGACCTTCAAGCTTCAAGGAAATACAGGTCTGTAACTTAGAGAGTTATGGGGGTCCTTGAAATTAAAAGGTTTGAGAGACACTGCAGTAATCAATCAGATCAAGCATCATAAAAATGCATCTATTTCTTTCCAGGTCTTGTTCTCTGTTTCTTCTAACATGATGGACTTTTTGTCACATCGTCCATCAAGCGGTTATTTCCATAATGTCAAAGCTGCATATCCATCAATTGAATGTGTCATGATGCAAATGGCTGAGTGAAATATTCATAGATAGATTATAAACCATTTGTGTAGAAACATGAGAGGCTAACAGAGGAAAAATGACCAAAATATTACTGTGTGTGTGTGTGTGTGTGTGTGTGTGTGTGTGTGTGTGTGTGTGTGTGTGTGTGTGTGTGTATGTGTGTGTGTGTGTGTGTGTGTGTGTGTGTGTGTGTGTGTGTGTGTGTGTGTGTGTCATAACCCTTTCTCTCCCACGCTCCACACCCCAGTATCTATTCGGGGTGAGAGGCCACAGAAGGACATAATGTTACACACACCCATGTATGTACACACTCGCTCATTTCACGTGCACGGATGCACAACATGCACACAAAGCTTTTTCCACCTCGGGAACTCAAATTAACTCTCTCACTCTTTTGCGTGCACACGCACCCACACACACACACATACTGTACACGCACGGACACACACGCACGGACGCACACAGCCTTGCTGAGACAAACACAATTCCCCGGTGCCTCTTTCCTGACAGGCGCTGCCATAGCAAAATAACAATGACAGGCAACAGGGTGGAGACATAACGTCCTCCTTCTCCCATCTCTCTCTCAATGTGTCTCTCTCTCATGTGCACACACGCACACACGCATACACGCGCACACACACACACACACACACACGCACACACACACACACACACACACACACACACACACACACACACACACATTACTGTTAATTTGTCCACGAAGGACCACATTTCTTCAACTCAGTCAAGACAGAATCGCTGTTTGTCATGTTGCTCTTATGAGCTTGAGACAGTACTACTTGTCAAACAGTAGATGAACCAACGAGACATTTCTCAAAGATTAGGGAGACCATTTCCAACCACTGCAGATGGACTACTTATATCGTTTCTACCCCACTAAAACCCCACTAAAACCTGTTGATCGTGCATGGTCCCCTAAGGAGCATTGTTCTATACTTAGTCCCTTTTTCCCTCTACATCAAATCTCTTCACCGAAAATAACAATCTACAAGCTCACAACGCATCGCGACGGAACAGGACACGTTATGAGCTTGTAGATCTGTTATTTTCACTACATCGTCTCTGTCGGGTGGAAACCTCATACAGTATGTCCAAAACTATTGCTTTTCAGAATTCAAAAATATCAAAAGTAGCAGATCAAGTTTGTAGATCTGCAACTTTTGTGTGACACAGTACTGGTATGATCAAGTCAGAAGTTTATTTACAAAAAAAAGTTTAATGGGGAGGTTTATTACCGACAGTGACGACATGTTATTAAATCGTAAGCGAGGCAAAGGTTTGAAATAATGGCGATATCGATTTGAAGTCCTATCTCCCAGCCCCTTGCACACACAGGTCCATCCACCGCCCACTGATGACTTCCTACTGTTTGTCTGTAGGGTTGAGATGGGAGGAGAGGTCTTTGTGTGAGGACAATAGAGGAGTAAAGTGACACCCTCCCTGACCCTTATAGCTGACAGGTTGTTATGGTTTTGTGTTGAAGGATCAGGGGTTTCTTTTCTGTGTCATATGTAGCTAAAACGTTATTGTATATTTATTCTTCTTGTTTTCTCAAATAAATACCACCCATTTATTTTTAGACTTATTTGTAGACTTGAGTTTGAGTTTACATTTTCTGTTTCAATATAGTATTACACCACTGGGGGGCAATGTGAGCCTAAAATCACTTGATCAACAATTTGTCAGGGATAGGTCATTCAATATGGCTTGTTCAGTATGATGTTACTTTTGCATAAAAGAATAACAACTTCATTTGTTACATTCATATTAATTTCCTGCGTTACTCCAGCTCATTTTTTTATGAAAATGTGGCTCATGATTAGATTTATTTCACATGAATGAGAAATGCAGACCCTATCGCCCACCACATTGTCTCAATGGATAACTGAACACGAGGTTTCTTCCAATGATGAGCTACAGGACAACCAGAACACGGGTAGCCTCGTAAACCAGGCTAGTTTACTAGGCTAGAACACGGGGGGGCAACCAGGTCAACTGTCCTGAGCCCTGGGTCGAGCAGAGAAAAGGGCCCTCTAACCCAGAGCTTCTCAAACTTTTGTATGCTAAGGACCCCCAAATTGATATGTATTTGGCCACGGACCCCCATCAGAAAAGGAGCATATTGTCACTGTCATACAGAAAACCTTTTATCTACAAGTTTCAAATGTCTATGTTTTTCTGGTAAATTAAAGCCCTACTTCATTATTCAAAAGTGTTGCACAAAAGTAGTGAAAATAGCAGATGCACAAGATCTGTGAAAGTAGTGAAAATAGCCGATCGGCTATCTCCACTATTTAAAATGTTTTTAAAAATAATAACAAAACAGGAAGGTTTTGGACATACTGTACAACAGGGGTCTTCAACAGGGGGTCCGCGACCCCTAGGGGGTCCGCGGAGGTACTGCAGGGGGTCCGCGAAATTATTGCTTAAAAAAAAAAAAAAAAAAAAAAGATTTCATTTTTTTTTCTTCACATTTATGTAAAAATTTTTTTTTTGATTCTATCCATTTTGAATAGCTTGAATACATGATTACTATGCAATTGACAGATTGTTGATATTATTGACATTGGTTCTCAGTTAATAAGTAGGCCTAGTATGTTTAGAAATGGTAGTGGTACGGCCCACCCTGCTCGCTGTAACTTGTACATGTTTAAAATAAAAAAATATGTCGTAGCCCCGACCCCCCCCCCCCCCCCCCCCACCACCCTACGAGGTGGTAGGGGGTCCCTGCTCCATCTCCCCATCAGTTTGGGGGTCCCCGGCCTGAAAACGTTGAAGACCCCTGCTGTACAACATTTCCACCTGACAACAACAATCTCGGCAAACACAGTCAGGACCTGGACCAATCAGTGACGTCTGGATTGGGGCCAGATCAAGTCAAACCATGACTAGTCAGATCTGGCCTAGAATATCACCTGATTTCAACCAACATAAATCCTGCTCACAAAAACAGACGTCCTGGATTAATCAGAGAGGGTCCGATCGAGGCCGGATAAATATCATAATTAGTCAGATATGTCCCAGAATATAAGCTTATATGCTCATATTTCAACAAACATTACAAACAATAACAATAATCCTATAGTCCATATGACGTCCTGGTAATGACGTCAAGATCATCCCCATATGGGCTGTGATCTGGCCTAGTTCTGAACGTCTCCGGAGTCACCAGAGGACGCTATAACGTCATCATGGCGTCATTTGGCTTGCTGGGTATATTAGCCTTAACTCTCAAAATGGAACACTCTCAGCATGAGCTATCCTTTCGATTAAAAAGTTTGAGAACCACTGCTTAAGACAGACGAGACCAGTCAACTTAAAAGTTTGTTGAACTGTGGAATCTCTGGCCACTTGTTAGTCATCCCTACTAATTATTACACAGGAATGTTCTTCATTGTTTATTTTATCCAAGATATATGCCAATGCATGCACTATATCCATAACAAGCACTATAATCTAAAAATCATGATCACAAGAATACTGTATAACACTGGCACTACTGGCATTGAAACCATGTTTGTCATATAGCTATCCAGAGAAACTGGTTTGTGTTTTCTTTTGTTTTGCAAAATGATTTATATTTGTATTTATTTTTCACTTTGTTATCAATATCCAGTAACAACATGATCAACACGTTGTGAGCTTAAACTGTAGATCTACAGTATACGCTCACTGCTATTTTCAATATTTTAGAAACAATTGTGAAATGACAGTAAAAGTTGATAAGTGGGTTTTATAAAACCTTGAACCAGTGAAAGCTATTAACAAGAGCTTGAGACTACATAATAACCATGTTGGATCCATACTGGAAAACAAGTTCTTCTCCCATTTCAGTACAAGGTCTAGACCCGGTAGTCAGATTGGTTCTCAAGAATCTCAACTTCTGGATCAGGGCCCGCTTTCAATGGTTGCTGTGTACTTTGTTCCATGTTATTGTGAAAAATATAAAACAAAATAAACATTGAGTCATAAAAAAAAATGTCAAAGACATTCACGGCCCACCCATCTGACCATTTAACCAGCCATCCGAAAGGCTGCACGCATTTTTCGAGAGAGGGCGAGCTGGAAAAGTGGCATTTGACTTCGGCAACGGCATAGGCCACTTCGGCAACGGCATATGCCACTTTGGGAAACGGCACATGCCTGGCATATGCCAAATGCCACTTTCCCAGCTCGCCCTTACTGGATTTTTCAAAGCATGTTTTAGCTTGTTTTTATCTTTTTTTTTATATTACTATTTAATTATTATAAAATCTTCATGTTTTGCCAATTTAGGCTTGAAAAGAGCATTGAGGTTTATACCCTCATTTGGCAAGATCCTCACGGCCGCTCAGGTTGAGAGCCACTGCAGGCTAATGTATGACCAATTCGTACATTAGCCTTCACCACTGGATGCATCCCAGGCAGCGGCCTGGCCTCTCTCCACCCTTCTAAACACACTCATTCATATTTATTTGATTGGCCTGGACTTCATCTTACCCTGATGGCCAAGCTATTCATCGCCCTGGCAGAGGAGATGACTGTTTACACCAGGGCCAATGAAGAAGAATGAGAGAATCTGGCTGGGCTTCCAACCAAATATTCACTGGATTAGCTCTAAGTGGAACATGACTATACCATTGTCATAATATAACGCCGCTGTCAGGGTGGAAACCTTGTATGTCCAAAACCGTTCCTTTTTCATTAGGATTTCAAAAACGTTATAAACGGATGCATCGCGATGCGTTGTGAGGTTGTGATCAGCCATTTTCACTATACGTTTGTGCAACAATCTTGTATGATGAAGTAGGGCGTTAAATTACGAAGAAATCATCATGGCTCTGAGTGTGCAAGAAGAACTTCCCGATGGGACCCCTTGCTGAATTAATCCTATATTAACTTCTACTAGCACCTCAAACACGACAAGACTGGAGATACCACACATGCTAAACTCAGAAGCACTCGGCTCATCTTGTTTCATTGAAATCATAAAAGGTTTTTGCCCGACGGCAATTGTAAGTGCTTCCCCATTCTGGGTTTTAGTAGTGGCCAACAGTGGATTTCCTTTTTGTCTAACTGTTTAAGAGTGAGTCATTATATAACACTTTCAAATATAAGTACCCACAATAAAACCACATCAGAGCAGATCAAACTATAATTTGAGCATTGCAACACTTTTCAACAATGCAAAAGTCTCTCAGATAATGTGTCCTTTTCTCTATAGGTGATGCATGTACTGTACATTAACACATTGACCGCCATTTTAACATACCTCCGTACTCCCACCTGCCATTCGTCTCCATAGACTTCCATGTAATTGGGTGTGCACGGATCATGCACACCCATGCCTAGATAATGCACCACGTGTGTCCACATTGCTCACAGCTTTCAAACAAAAAAATCCGAATGGAAATCCGTTCAGGCATTCATGAGATAACAGCCACTATGTTTAACAAAGATGGCTGCCAAAATGGCTGCCATGCTTGAAAGATGGGGTTGCTATGGGGGTTAAACATGCAATTTCGCGATTGCTATCATGCCTACATTTTTTTTTTTTTTTTTTTTTTTTTTTTATTCTCGGGACTATCGGGCCTGGCGGGGAAAGACATTGGAATAATCTCGGGACTATCGGGCCTGGCAGGGAATGAGTTAATGCTGTGATTCACAACATTCAAGGAGCCCTGGTTTGATATGCACGTTGCACAAGACCACAGACCCGCATTTGATATGATTTTCAGCCATTCTCAGTGTTGCAGACCCGTGAGGGGCAACTGCATTCCTAGCTGTGCATCATCATTTGGCTGGGGACGCCCTGAAAGACCCCCGGACTACCTTGACTTTAAGTGATTTTAAAATAAAATAATGCCACAAATACCGATTTCCGAACATAAATAATAACATAAAGTGGGGTCCTTGAGGGGGTTTCTAGGGGGTCCCCAGCAGAATTGTTTAATACAGTATGGCATGGCATCAACGTCGGTTTAACCCTATATACGTAGGCTATTTGAATATGGCTGACCTACAAGCTTTGATTGATTGGATAATTTATTGACAATTCTTTAAAAAAGGACAACACTTTAAAAACATCAATGTGGTGCCTGAGGCTTGTTTCCACTGTGGTCCACTATAACCTCACACTCCACTAAACTCACAACCCATGATACGCTGAGGGCTTGTAGACGTGGCGTTTTCAGAGACGAAAACGTTTTCAGAAACGAAAACGTTTTCAGAAACGAAAATGTGGAATATTTGAAATATTTGAAGTTGAACAACATCTTGTACAGTATGGTTGGTATCTGGCACAAAATATTTTCATATAGGGGTCTGTGGCCAAATACCTATTCATTTGGGTACGTTCCTTGATATGAAGAAGTTTCAGAACCAGTGTTTTTATGCATGGGGTCCCCAACAAAATGAGTTAATATAGCCTCACAATCATTTTAACCACTTTAACCATATTTTATACTTTGGCTATAAAAAAAATAGCAGATATACAATATCATAGCGCGTCACGAGATCTGCTGTTTTTGAAAAATCTTGAACATGTTTGCAAATCTTTTATTGTTAAAGCGAAGTTCAAACTAAAATCTTTGCTCCTGGGGGTCCCTGAGCTCAGCTGGCACAAGACACTTTCAGACGGGGATCGGCGACCAATTACATATTCCAAATTTGAGGGTCCTTGACATGAAAAGGTTGGAGAACCATGTGTTTGAATGTGAATGTCAACGAGTCCAATGTTTAATTACACCTACCATCTTGGAGCCGCAGCTGCTGGAGGTACAGGGGGCTCTGGAGGACGTTGCATCTGCCTGGCTCATCTTCTCTGGTCACCAGCAGCAGGTCAGTGTAGACAAACACTGTCACCTAGAGGAGGAGAAGAGAGGGGAGGAAGGGACATGGTGAGAGAAACATAGGGAGAGGACGGTGGAGACAGAAGGAGAGAGAGAGAGAGAGAGTTTAAGAATGGTACCTAAATGCTGTGCAAACTTAAAATTACAGTACTTGAAATTAGATTAGACAGACAGACAGATACACGGTCAGCTACATTTAGTCGTTGTCGGGTGGAAAACCTTGTAAACCGTTTGGTTTGTATTTATCATTTTAAAAACAATTTAAGTTGGTGATGTTTTCACCAGTCTTGTACAACAGCCTTGTATGATGATTGATGAAGCAGCTTGGGCTCTTCTACTTTTCGAGAAAAAAGATTACACATTTGAAAGCGACGACATAATTATAACTAGAAGCAGTGCTCTTCCGAGCACAGGTCTCCACTCTCCACCAGGTCAGGTAGGTCGGGGTCCTGGTGGCACTAAATGCATGTGAAAAGGGTGCTATGTCTTATTTGGCCTTTAACGGCAATGTGACGCTGCATGCATGATTTGAGGCATTTTGTTCCAAAAATTAGTTTGTCAAAAGTCGACCTGCTGGTGGCGCTATAACAGGCCAATGTGAAAAGAGTGGCATTTGTTCCTTGACCTAGTGGGAATGTGCGTGCAGAATTTCTCTGTAATCACAAACTGCGTTCATGAGTCATTTTGTCATTTTGTTCAAAATGGACCAATCCAATCCTGCAAACTTTGGAAGCCAATGTTAGCCAATTAGGATGGAATATGAAATATCGGACAGATCCGTCTTGATCACATGACTATAGAGATACGGTGTACTGATTTGCATGATTTTTGGATAAAATATCAAGGAATAATAGGAAAAAATGTGTTTTACATAAGTCGGCCTCTTGGTGGTGCTTTAAAGGCAGATATGAAAATGCAGGGCAAAGGTATTTCCTTGGCCTCTAGGGAGTGCACATACAAAGTTGTACACTGATTGGTAGAGTTATAGGTAAAAACATGAATCGGCCTGTTATAGCGCCACCATGAGGCTGATTTGATTTTTTTTTTAAGTGGCATTCATTCCTCTGCCTATTGGGAATGTGCATGCACAATTTCACCAAAATCGTACACTGCGTTCATGATTTCAGGCATTTTATTCAAAACCGACCAATCCTGCAATCTTTGGAAGCCAGTTTTAGCCAATCAGGATGGAATATGGAAAATCGGACAGATCCATGTCGATCACATGACTCTAGAGATACTGTCTACTGATTTGCGTGATTTTTGGACATAATCTGTAGGAGTACTGGCAAAGGTTAGTTTTGCAAAAATCGGCCTCTAGGTGGCGCTAGAACAGGCGCATGTGAAAAAATTGGGGCAGAGGTTCTGAATTGGTATCCAGGAAGTGTGTGTGCACCGGTTGGCAGCCACCAGGACAACAGCGCCGGAGATTAGCTGGTAACGGACGGACGGACGCACGGACGGACACACGGACGGACGGACACACGGACGGACGGACGGAGTGGAAAACATACTCTCCCCATGCCTTTCGGCTGGTGGAGACAATTATGCACCTCACGTCTCACCCTAACCTACCGCTCGACCCACAATGTACATAAATGTCGCATTCTTTCAACAGCAAAGTAAAGGGTCACACACAGACAAATGTCTCACCTGCCAGCCTGTGCTGTAATAAGAATACAATTTGCATGCTATCCTCCGGCATGACTACTCCAAAAGTAGACTGACTTCTATGTAAAGCTCTTCCTTGTTCTTTAACCAACGAACAACACAGAGATGAAACATCTACTACATTCCTACCTGCCAATGAATGACTGCCGTCTGCCTTTGACAGAGTTTGGCAGGTGGACTTTTGTCTTACTGGCCCATTTAAAGGTCTCATGAAATGCTGTTTTAACAAAACATAAGGGTCTTTATCATGGTCTTTGAAACGAGTATTAAAAGGTTTTAACTGAAAAATCCACTCCATTGAGGCATGGTATTTTTAATTATTTTTGTGTTATAAGGCCTTTTCAGAAATAAGCTCCTGGTTGTCGCAGGTGCGATTCCCCGTCAGGCAGCTATATGTTGATGTTTCCCTGAGCAAGATCCCAAACCCCTAATTGCTCCCTGAGCGCCACAAAATGCAGAGAATAAATTTCACGTATGTGCAAATGTACTGTGACAAACAACTACCCAAGGCGTGGGGCCTATATTATTATTATATTAAAAATTCCATTGTTAGAATGTTTCATATTCAAAAATGTTTCACAATTTGTCAAGATGTTTTGAAAAGGTTAAACTGATCTTGTTGCTATATTAACCAATTTTGCTGGGCCCCTGAGGTCTCATGCAGACCCCGCTTTGAGAATGATTTAAAGAACATGACGTCTGTTAAATGTTTGAATTGTTGGTTTACAATAATCGTAAACAATGAAGTTCAATATGCAGATATTACTATACCAATCTACTGTAACAACAGTCATGTTCTTCCAGTTATGTACATAAAGGGGTGAGAATATAGAGAATGGAGAGAGAGCATTTGCAGTAGCCTACATTCTGCTTATATCACCAGGCAAAAAATAAAGCTGTTACACTGTTTGGTACTTTGATTTGCCATCGTTTCATGTTGTCTGTACTGTGAGAGCGAGAGAATAGAAGCATTTTGAATGTAAAAGACAAAATACAAAGAGGGAGAAAGAGCAAAGAAACAAAGAGGAAATGAAGACAGAAGGACTATGCACATAGCGCTAGCATGGCAATTATAATATCCGAGTCAGTGCACACGAGCACATTATGCATACAGGGCTTGCACGCATCATAGAATATGTGGACGGACACAGCCTTCATGCACTTCTCACAGCCTAGTATTTCTCACAGGAAATGGGCCAAGTTACAGACAAAAGATAAAAGTCTATTTTGTGAGTCATCTTCTTTACATAGTTGCTCATTTCGGTTCCCTAAAGCATGGGTCTTCAACAGGGGGTCCAGGACCCCTAGGGGTCCTCAGAGTTACTACAGGGGGTCCTCCAAATATTTGTGTGATAGAAACTTTTTTTCCTATTTTTATTTTATTTTATATTAACCACTTGAACCCTAGCATCCATATTCTGAAAACTTGAGACAAAAATAGCCGATTTACAGGCTGCGAGGCGTTGTGAGCTTGTAGATCGGCTATTCTTGGGAAAGGGTAGAGGGGAAAAAGAGCAGACTAAGTACTGAGAGAAAGGTCAATTTTATTACGGTTCAAGTAGTTAAATATCTGAAAAATAAAAATGGACATGAATCCAAAATACACTAATGATTGTGCTGTCAAATAATGAAAACTATATGGAATCTATGAAGAGGTTGTGGGGGTCCCTGCTTCATCTCTCTCTCAACTAAGGGTTCCTTGGCCTGAAAATGTTGAAGACCCTTGCCCTAAAGAATGCAGTGAGAAAGAAAGAAATTATCCACCGCGTCCATGTGTATGCGTTTTGCGTGTACAGTTGGCATGCATGTGTGTGTTTGCGTGTGTGTGCATGCGAGTGTGCGTGCGCTTGCTTGTGTGCGTGTGTCATCCTCTGCGTGTCTACGTCTTGTGTTTGCTTTTCAGCGCAAGCAAGGATGTGTTTGCACCGAGGGCAGTCCAGTGAATCCCCAGTGAACTAACAGTAAAAGCTGGAACAACACAGATTGCTCATTAAAAACACCCCATGTAGACCCAGTGAATAGAGGCCCCACCACCACATCCATCCACTCTCCACCCCCACCCTCCGCCTCCGCCTCCGGGCCCGGGGGCTGACAACCTACAAACATTGCCTGTTCAATATTTATCTTGTTTTAACGTTGACCCGAGTTGGCGAGGCCAGAATTAGCATACCATTCAGACTGGCGATGCACTCTGAAATACACAGTGCACTGCACAGCAGGATTGGTCTGAATAGGTGCACTGAGCATTTTGAAAAGGACCTTTTTTTCCCAAGCAAGAGGAAGTAAATAAAGAATATTTGTCTCTAGTGATGTCTGTGCTTGCGTGTCTCTGATCCATGTAAAGGGCAAGACATTCATGCAGAACCAAGATGGGTCTCGACCTAAAGGCAAATACTTGGTCTTGCAGTGCCAGTGACACTACTGCTGCAATGGAACTGTCACAGTATACTCATGTTGTCATTAGGCCCTATATACTGTATGGGCAGCTATCGATTTGTATTATTATATATTTTTTCTGGTGGTGAAAGTTACAGGAGTGCTGTAGTATATGGTATGGTGATATTGAAATGTATAAGCTTACCATAATCACAGTAATCATCATGTCTTTCATCATATTCAATGGGAGCAACAAAACTGACTCCAGTAACTCACAGCATGCCAGATAGTAGGGCAGGAGAGAGGGGTCTACCAGCACCCCAATGACATGTTTTCGAAACCTGTTTTTTTTGGACCGTTATGATGTCTAGTTATGATTTCTGCTTGTTGCCGTCGCCAACTAATGCCCCATGGGGTTCATTTTTAACCTTTTCTCACAACTATTCCCAATCTGAACCATACAATGGTCATAACAGAAAATGCCATAACGCTTGATGTAAACAACCTACAGGGACAAATGAACACACTTTTCTATATGATTTTGACCCAGGGAATTCATTAAAGTGGTTATTTTTAACATTTAAGCACATCTTGACCCTATTTCAGGACAGAAACGGCGAAAAATAACCCAAAAATGATCAAAACACGTCTATACTTCTCTTTGTACAGATAAATTAAGGTGTATTCTTTTTATACCACAGGTTTTTTAGGACCCTTATGATGTCTAGTTATGATATCTGCTTGTTGCCGTGGTCAACGAATGTCCCATGGGGTTCATTTTTAACCTTTTCTCACAACTATCGCTAATCTCAACCATACAATGGACATAACAGAAAATGCCATCACTCTTGATGTAAACAACCTACAGGGACAAATGAACACACTTTTCTATATGATTTTGACACAAGGAATTCATTTCCGGCATCATTTTTAACATTAAAGCACATCTTGACCCTATTTCAGGACAGAAACAGCGAAAAACGACCAGAAATGTTCAAAACACATCAATATTTCTCTTTGTACAAATACATTAACGGGTATTCTTTTTATACCACATGTTTTTTAGGACCCTTATGGTGTCTAGTTATGATTTCCTCTTGTTGCCGTGGTCAACTAATGTCCCATGGGGTTCATTTTTAACCTTTTCTTACATCTATCCCCAATCGGGACCATACAATGGACATAACAAAATGCCTTAACCCTTGAAGTAAACAACCTACAGGGACAAATTAACACATTTCTCTATATGATTTTGACACAAGGAATGTATTTACGTCATCATTTTTTACATTCAAGCACATCTTGACCCTATTTCAGGACAGAAACAGCGAAAAATTACTAGAAAATGATCAAAAACATCTATATTTCTCTTTGTACATATAAATATTAAGGTGTATTCTTTTTATACCACTTGTTTTTTGAACCCTAATGGTGTCTAGACAATATTGCTTCTTGTTGCCGTGGTCAATCAACGTGGCTTGGGGTTCATTTTAACCCTTTCTTACACCTATCCCCAAAACAAAACATAAGATGGAGATAATAGAAAATACCATAACTCTTGAAGTAAACAACATACAGAGACAAATCAACATATTTTCCCACATCATTTGCACCCAAGGAACTCATTAACGTGGTTATTATTAAGATTCAAGCACATTTTGACACTACTTCATGGCAGAAACTGCAAAGGATTTTCAGAAAATATTCAAATCACATCTACCGTATATTTCTCTTTGTACAACATTTCTAAGGTCACACTCACACGTCATGTTTCTTAGTACCCTAATGGTGTCTAATGTCAAGATTTAGTAGTGTTGCCCAACTCATGTCCCATGGGGTTCATGTTTTTTCCCCAGATATGTTTTTGGGCTTTTATGCCTTTATTGACAGGACAGTAGACTGACAGGAAACGGGGAGAGATAGTGACACGCAGCAAATCTGGACGGGCTCGGGGATCGAAACAGCGACCCGCTGCAGGCTACACAAAGCCTACTGTATGTGGGATGCGCCCAGACCATTTTGAATCGATGTCCGTAAGTTATCAAAGAACAATTTCACTGGTCAGTGTCTTCCATCTCATCAAACTCCACCTCATCCTCTTCCTTATCATCATCATTATCATCACTGAGGACAGCCAACAGGTCAATGAGAGATTGGGGAAGAATTGGCCCACAAGACCAGACAGGCTCCAAAGTCCATCCTTCCGTCTTCTGCCACCCCTAACCTTCGTCATAGGTTTAGGCCCCCACAAGATTGGCTCAGCTACTGGCTTGTAACAGGCCACTCACTCTATAGTTCACCCGCTGGATGTGGAGGATGAGCATATTGGCAGATGGGCAGGCAGGCAAAATGCACTCTAGACCTGCTGCAGAGGGTCTCGTCTTCACCCACCAGTTTATTCAGCATCTTGCTCCTAGTCTGGTCGACTGATGTCTCGCGTGCTTGATTTTACATCACACACGTGAAAGCTTCCAGCTGTTCCTGCACTTCCGGCTTCAACTTACACTCATTGCCCAGCTGGCTGTAGAATGATTGTTACGATTATTGCTAAATTTGGTCTCTCAAAATGTTGCATTATACATAATGCAACATTTTGAGAGAAATGCTTGGCGATGAGTGTAAGTTGAAGCCGGAAGTGCAGGAGCAGCTGGAAGCCTTCGTGTGTGTGATGTAAAATCAAGCACGTGATACATCAGTGAACTATGGTAGGAGCAAGATGCTGAATAAACTGGTGGGAGAAGACAAGACCCTCTTCAGCAGGTCTAGAGTGCATTTTGCCCACCTGCCCCTCTGCCAATATGCTCATCCTCCACATCCAGCGGGTGAACTATAGAGTGAGTGGCCTGTTACAAGCCAGTAGCTGAGCCAATCTTGTGGGGGCCTAAACCTATGACGAAGGTCATGGGTGGCAGAAGACGGAAGGATGGACTTTGGAGCCTGTCTGGTCTTGTGGGCCAATTCTTCCCCAATCTCTCATTGACCTGTTGGCTGTCCTCAGTGATGATAATGATGATGATAAGGAAGAGGATGAGGTGGAGTTTGATGAGATGGAAGACACTGACCAGTGAAATTGTTCTTTGATAACTTACGGACATTGATTCAAAATGGTCTGGGCGCATCCCACATACAGTAGGCTTTGTGTAGCCTGCAGCGGGTCGCTGTTTCGATCCCCGAGTCCGTCCAGATTTGCTGCATGTCACTCTCTCTCCCCGTTTCCTGTCAGTCTACTGTCCTGTCAATAAAGGCATAAAAGCCCAAAAACATATCTGCCATGAAGTAGTGTCAAAATGTGCTTGAATCTTAATAATAACCACGTTAATGAGTTCCTTGGGTGCAAATGATGTGGGAAAATGTGTTGATTTGTCTCTGTATGTTGTTTACTTCAAGAGTTATGGTATTTTCTATTATCTCCATCTTATGTTTTGTTTTGGGGATAGGTGTAAGAAAGGGTTAAAATGAACCCCAAGCCACGTTGATTGACCACGGCAACAAGAAGCAATATTGTCTAGACACCATTAGGGTTCAAAAAACAAGTGGTATAAAAAGAATACACCTTAATATTTATATGTACAAAGAGAAATATGTGTCCCAATTTGGCTGGGAGCCAGTCATTGGATTTTTATTCATTTTCATTTTTTCATTTCATTTGAAAGCTGGGGATCATAGCTACAAAATGATATATTGGTTGTGGAGATTGACCCAACAGTTTTGAAGATATGGCTTATAGAATGATGCCATGCTGAAATACTACTTTTGAGATATTCAAGTTCTAAATAAATGTTTAACCTGCAAATGACCTGACGATCTCTCACATTAATTAAAAAAAGTCTTATTTACATGCAGAGTTAAGCTCTGGCGTTTAAGTGAAATGTAGCCTGAAATTTATGAAATGCTTTAGTGGCTTTATCACATTTTAGTGAAAAAAAAAAAAAAGGTATTTTCAGTCCCTGTCTAAAGCTGTACTTTCCGAGATGACTGGCTCTCAGTGAGATTGGGACACATATATAGATGTTTTTGAACATTTTCTGGTAGTTTTTCGCTGTTTCTGTCCTGAAATAGGGTCAAGATGTGCTTGAATGTTAAAAATGATGACGTAAATACATTCCTTGTGTCAAAATCATATAAAAAAGTGTGTTCATTTGTCCCTGTAGGTTGTTTACATCAAGCGTTATGACATTTTCTGTTATGTCCATTGTATGGTTGAGATTAGCGATAGTTGTGAGAAAAGGTTAAAAATGAACCCCATGGGACATTCGTTGACCACGGCAACAAGCAGATATCATAACTAGACATCATAAGGGTCCTAAAAAACCTGTGGTATAAAAAGAATACACCTTAATTTATCTGTACAAAGAGAAGTATAGACGTGTTTTGATCATTTTTGGGTTATTTTTCGCCGTTTCTGTCCTGAAATAGGGTCAAGATGTGCTTAAATGTTAAAAATAACCACTTTAATGAATTCCCTGGGTCAAAATCATATAGAAAAGTGTGTTCATTTGTCCCTGTAGGTTGTTTACATCAAGCGTTATGGCATTTTCTGTTATGACCATTGTATGGTTCAGATTGGGAATAGTTGTGAGAAAAGGTTAAAAATGAACCCCATGGGGCATTAGTTGGCGACGGCAACAAGCAGAAATCATAACTAGACATCATAACGGTCCAAAAAAAACAGGTTTCGAAAACATGTCATTGGGGTGCTGGTAGACCCCTCTCTCCTGCCCTACTAAGAGGGGAGGGGAGTTTACCTATGAGGTAAAATGTCCACAGCCGGCACTTGTTGACCCTCGTTAGTTACATGAATTAAGGCAATAATGTTTCTGCACAGTCATCAGATAGCATCAATAGCATACAGTACATACATGCTAGCAACAAGCAATCCTATATCAAGACACACTTGGTTGGTAAAGTCCAGATGACAACAATTTGACTGAGTTTAGTGGAATTTATATTTAGGCAGTAGGCTATTTATTTTATGTGTTAGTGTCTATCTGTCTCTCTTAAAACAAAGTGAGCACTTACTTCACTTGTTCCTTAAGCTAGTATAATTGTATTTATTTTTATGTCTAAAGCTTTATAAATTAAGTTTATTAAATTAAGATTCCACCACAACAAACAGATGATGGGCATTGGGCAATGTTGATTAAAAAATATATAATAATAATAACTTATCGATCCTGAGCTCAATATTGTGTATTGTATCGTATCGTAAAATATGTGTGTATCGTGACACCACTAATTGTCATTATAACCTGCTAGCTATAGTATCATTTCTGCTTTCATTAACTGTTGATAACTTGATGACTGTTGTAATTCCATGGCAGCTGAACTTCCTTCATGTAATCAATAAAGGTTTATCTATCCTATCCCCGGTTCGATTCCAGGCCAGGTTAGCAATGTCAATGTGTGTCCCTGAGCAAGACTCTTAACCCCTAATTGCTCATGCGCTTCTTGTGGGCAGCGAATCAGCTGGAGTGGGCTGAAAATACAGAATTTCCCTCGCGGGAGTAAATAGGTATTTATTAACTGTATTGGCATTTTCCTTTAAACCACACACCTTACGTGCATATCTGTTAATAATTTACATCTACTGCTATTTAACTGCGTCACCGACCGCACTGCTATTTTTAACCATGCACATCACAGTACACCGTGTATATAGATAGGCCTACCATGCATCATATGTACACTGTATATTTCACACTGCTCATATTGACATGACCTGTTTTTCAGTTTCTCTTTCATTTTCTTGAAACTGCAATGATACAGCCTGTATAACTTGCCTGTGAATCAAGAAGATGACTTCACATGAGATCACATCCATCTATCTAGATCCATATAAATAACTCGAGGCTACCATTAGAAAAAGCTTTAAACAGCTTTTTTCTAGCTGTAAAAAACATTCTCAAATGCAAAAGAGTAGGGATTCTTTATTGGGATACACGTTTCAGTCCTGAGAGGTCAAGGATCAAATAAGAGACGTAAACCATCTTTATTTTCTCTCTCCCATTTTGTTCTTTAAGATGACCTGATGAAGGTCTCAGTTTGGTCCTCTCTTACGCGCCTGTCGCTGTTTGTTTTTCATAGGATTTTTTTTCTACCATAGCTGCCCCTCAGCTGTAACTGTGCCAATAAAATGATTGGCTTGTCATGCCAGGCTTGCACTGGGCACGAACCAGCTATCTGTGCGTCAACTGTGGGGGCTGTGTGTGTGTGTGTGTGTGTGTGAGTGTGAGTGTGAGTGTGAGTGTGTGTGTGTGTGTGTGTGTGTGTGTGTGTGTGTGTGTGTGTGTGTGTGTGTGTGTGTGTGTGTGCGTGTGCGCGTGCGTGTGTGTGTGAAAGTATGTGAGATAAAATTCCCGACCTCCATCCAAATGGCACCTCCCCATGACCATAAACATACGTCTTCCTCTTTCATACCCCTGCCAAAGTACACATACACACATACACACACACGCACGCGCACAAGCACACACACACACACACACACGCGTGTGTTTGTATTACTATACTTGTGCGGACAGCAACATTTTAGGACACTTTTTAATTGCCATTTCAAGCCTAACCCTGAAGCTGAAAATAGGCGATCTACAATCTTACAACGCATCGCACTTGGACACGTTGAGAGCCTGTAGATCGCCTATTTTTGGTGCACGACAGCAGCATGCAAACTACGGGTGATTCAGGCAAAACCTCAAAACCAACCCCATAAACCTAACCACTACATGCCTAATCCTAATCCAAACCCCATTTGTTCCTCATTGTAAAACTAACTCCCCAAATGTTTTTCAACCATAAAAACAACCATTTCTCTTGCGAGGACTGGGAACATTTCCTCACAAAGTTAATTTCTCAAATTCTACTTTACTTGTGGGGACATGTGGTCCTCACAAGTGGACGCGCACGCACATACACACGCACATGCACACACACACACACACACACACACACACACACACACACACACACACACACACACACACACACACACACACACATGCACACAAATCCATCACACACTTCCTTTGGACAACATTATCACAATGACTTGCCAAATTGGCACGCTTCCCTTATTCCAAATAATTCCCATAGTATAAAACCTGCAAAACATGTATATGTTTCCAAAACCTGTTCACCTCTGTGCCATACAAAGATAATGGATAGTTCAAGTGTCCCAATTTATCTTACTGAGGAAGGATTACAGAACAAGATTTCTGCACGGAAATAGTTGAGCTAAAAAAAGAAATATGCTTACGCAGTATGTAAACATCTAATCGTGAGTGCCCTAATTTAACTTCTTAACAAAAATACATTCTACTATCATATGTGTTATTTTCAAATCTTGTACGTAAATGTATTTTGATAATAATAACAATCATACAACAACAAGGAAACAATACAAAAAATATGGTGGACCAGGGGGAAATTGCTTTTTAGCAATCTACTGTGGCTCTGTGGCTGTGAAGCCTCTTGCCACTATTTGCCCACTGTCGGAACTTCAAAACCGAAGTGCATATTCCACATACGTACATATATACATACTGTACATACAGTAGGGATGGGGCCATACTATAGGGTAAAAGGAAAACTCGACCTGAAATAAACTCGACCTCATTCGCACGACCGCACGTTTCCCAACGGGTCTGTGGCCTTAAGCTAGATGCAGAATAGACCAAAATGTAATCTTCTGGGGGTCCCTGGAACAAAATATTTTGCGATGGGGGTCTGGGGCCAAATACATATCATTCTGGGGGTCCTTGACAATGACAATGTTTGAGAAACACTGATAGCAACTATTTTTATTTTATTTATTTTTATTTTTTCAGAAAACTGTTAGGATTTTGAAGACATTTTGTAGAATGTGCCTATCAGTGGTTAAGGACCCCCAAAATGTGTTTTGGCCGCGGACCCCCATCTCAAAATATTTTGTTCCACGGATGGACCCCTATCGCAAAATATTTTGTTCCAGGGACCCCCAGAAGCAAAGATTAGATTTTGGACTATTCTGCAGCTAGCAGAATAGTCGCGCGAATGAGGTAGAGTTTGTTTTAGGTCGAATTTTCCTGTACTCTGTCAGAACAAACAACTATAGCATTCTTCCATCTCTGTACTGTACCTATACAGCAGTGGTTTTGACCCAAAAGAGAAATTAAACATAAACAAATAAGGAAATGTCTTGAATACAATTTACAATTTAATAGAAACATAATGGAATTTAATAGAATAGAAGTTGTTCCCTCAACGTTGATGTTTGCGGGTTAATGAACATGAAGTAGACAGAGCAAATCTACCCTGGCTTCGTAAACACATTAACCCTGGCATCCCTATATTTTGGGCATGTCAGACTCCTTATACTGAAGGTGAAAATATTTAAAAGGTAAAAAGGTTTTTCAAACGTTTCAAAATGTAAAATAAAAAAGCAAAAATAGCAGATCTACAAGCTTACGTGTAGTATCACAATCTATTTTTGCAATTTATCGTACAACAAAGTATAACAGGGCTTAAGTGGTTTTAAGCTGTCTTCAACTTTAGTATTTTTAATAACCGTAGAGTGACGGTAAGTACCAAACTAAGTTTTGTTTAAAAAACGTCTGTGTAATATCCATGCTCTCTTTTATACATAATATCCTCACTGCTAATAGGCTGACACATTCTCCAAGAAAATGCTGACCCGTTTATTGTCACCAGGCGCAAACTGTGGAGATTTCCTCCGGCTAACAAAACCATTATTATTATGCCACAGTCAGAGTGGAATTTTAGCTAATGGGGAATTACAAGAAATGATACAGTGTGATGAGGGTTTAAATTTGAGAGACAGCAAGTGGAAAATGAGAGACGGATGATCGGAAAACAAAAGTCATTCTGTATCTTCAAGCAGGCATTGAGTATATCGAGCTGGTTTCATAATGTTTCATTGATGCTATAGCCAATACATGTATTGACTCAGCTGTGGTTAAATACAAACAGATGCAGCTATTTCAATTATGTCGTGTAGAATTCGCGGTAACTCTTAAGTTGACTCATGTACAGATAGGATTGGCTTTGTTATACAGTATAAGCTGATCTCAGTTACACGCCATTGATCAACCATAGAGAAATGAGAAATACGCATTTGAGCATTTGTTGCACAAGCTATTACAAAGTGTACACCTACCATACAAAATGTGTATCTTAAGCCCTATTCGGACAGGGCTAGTTTCACAGGGAAAGGTGGGATAAGGACATTATTACAAGAGCATTACCATGATTTGAGTCTGTGCCAAATACATTACATAAGTTAAAGCAAACATAGGAAACGCACATCTAGGAGATAGTATTCTTTTCAGACGCTGCCTTTGGAATGTTGACTAAGTGGAGAACGGGGAGGAATGCAACATGCAGAATGTCAAATGAATGATTTATTAACTAATGAGAGAGCTCTTTGCATAGCACTGAAAACCTGACGACAGCACACATTATAGCACACATTACTGTGCTGTATTTCCAATTCATACTTCGCTGTGCAATGACATTGCTTGCCCAAAATAGCTGATATTGCTATTTTAGTAAGTATAACTGTTCACAATACACACACACACACACACACCCACACATGCATTGTGGTCACGTACTGAAAGAGTGATCACACGTAGAGTCCTGCTCTCTCACACATGAACATAGTTAATGTATCAAAAAGCTGTACTGCAGGGGTCTTCAACGTTATCAGGCCAAGGACCCCTTAGTTGAGAGACAAATGAAGCAGGGACCCCCACAATCTATTCATAGATTCCATATTGTTTCATCGTTTGACAACACAATCATGAGTGTATTTTGGATTCATGTCAATGTGTGTTTTCAGATATTTAACCACTTGAACCGTCAATACTTAATAAACCTGACCTTTAACTCTGTACTTACTGTAGTCTGCTCTTTTTCCCCTCTACACCAAACCTCTTTGCTGAAAATAGCCAATCTACAGGCTCACAATGCCTGAGCTTGTAGATCTGCTATTGTTGGCTAAAGTTCTCAGAATATGGATGCTAGGGTTCAAGTGGTTAATATAAAAAAGGCGGGGAAAAAACACAAAGATTTGGAGGACCCCCTGTAGTAATTCTGAGGACCCCCTAGGGGTCCCGGAACCCCTGTTGAAGACCCCTGCTGTACTGTATGTCAGTGTGGTGCTCAAAGTGGAGTCCTTACTAAGAGTTCCTTGACAGGCTTCAAAACAGACCCTTGCAGGTCCGTAGCTCTGAGAGTGTACAAATGGAACCAAATGGACCCATAAGGGTCCGTTTGGTTCCATTTGTACACTATCAAGAGTCATGAGGGTCCTTGAAATGAAAAAGGTTTGAGAACAACTGATCTGTGGTTTACCTTGAGGGAGTGGTGCTTGCTCTCATGCAGGATCATCTCTTCAGATATGATCAGTGTTCGGCTGCACAGATCCAGAGGCTGGACATGAAAGAAGACCAGATTACACAGTCATTATTACACAAAAAACAAAACTATACTGCCACTGACAAATACAGTATGCATGGTTTTGCATTCCCTGGAAATTAATTGAGATACTGTAGATCCTCTATAAACTATTTGGCAGTTAACTAATATATTGTCGTTATCGGGTGGAAACCTCGTACCTCCAAGTTTCAAATTTGTACGTTCTTTCTCAAAGTAAAGCCCTGCTTCATCATACAAGGCTGTCGCACAAAAGTAGTGAAAACAGCAGATCTACAAGCACACAACGCCTCGCACCGCAAGGCATTGTGATCAGCAGTTTTCACTAGTTTAAATAATTTTTAAAATGATAAATGCAAAACCAACGGTTTTGGACATACAAGGTTTCCACCCGACAACGACGATATTTGATCAGATAAGCATCAAAGATCAGCAGAACAGAGCCCTATCACTTGAATTACATTAAGTCAAACTGAAACTGTTAAATTAATGTTGAAGCATTGATTAAACATAATCCAAAGGAAAAAAAAACAATATAGACAGTTTTCTATAATAATAATATATTAAAGCAATAAATACAGTATGCTATATGCAAGGTTACACTACCAATTCCATTTCGGTTGCTAAATCCGCTTAATCTGATAGAGAACAAAGGTGATGGAGAAGGTTTGCAGTGGCAGATGAAAAGTATAAAGATTGTCATCTAGCTGTGACAGTAGGGTCTCAAAGTGACAAGAGGAACTACATATAGGCAGGGGGAGGAAACCACTTCCTTTCATTGACTTGAGTGTGTGGGCCATTTCATAAACGTGCGCGTGTGCGACTGTGTGTGTGTGCTGCGCGGTACTGTGGTATGCTGTGACAGGTGCGGTTGTGGACGCTGTTTGAAAATGAATTGACAGGAAATACAATGACAGTCAATAGTTTCGGTTAGACAATGTTAGTAGGGCTGCTGATGATGATGATGATTTTGATGATACAATGTACTGCATCTGCTTTAAATTAGGCCTACTTTAAATACATGATCAATGTATTTCTCACTAAAGAAACGAAGAATGTGATGTGCTATCATAGAAAATAATTATGCCAAAATGATCAATAAAGACCTCAAAGCAATCATTATGAATATGTGAGAAACATATACAAGCAGACACACACAAACACATGGAATTGCCTACCTGAACAAATATGGGGAAGATAAGTATCTTGGGGGCAACTTTGACATAGCCGTAGTTGCCGTGAGGCGTGTGCGAGCGAACAATAGTGCAGTTCTGATAGTTGGCAAAGTTGGCATTCTGCGTCTGATAGCTGGACGGGCTGGCATCCGTGTTGGTGGTGCCAGTGGTCTTTGCCGTCTTCGAGTTGGCAGAGCGGCGTAGAAAGGCAGTGCGGCTGGCGAGACCGCCACCACCACCCCCGCCACCACCCCCAGGGAAGGCACCAGCACTGGCACCACCCTGCGCCTGCTGTGGTACCGTGGCTTGTCGATTAGTGGGATACAACCTGGCAGCTGAAGAGGAGGATGAGAAAGGTGACATTTACAGGATGAAGCACCAGAGGAAATTGCATTTTTGAATATATTTAATGAACCCTTAACCATAGCATTTATTAAAAAAAAGCACTGACTAAGAGCAACCGAAAACATATCTTACTTAGCGTGCCCTGGTTATCTTGGTAGACAGGCCTCAGGATCTGTAAAGCAGGAACATAATGAATATGAATATGAATGCTGCTGCTGCACAGGTGTAAATTCACTGTAGCCACATTAAAAGTGGAATCCCCAGGAAGTTCATCAAATCGCTGACGCATTCCATGTTCACACAATGAATGAAGTGACTCAAAATCTGCAACCAGCTTCAACAAGCAGATAAACTGTAAATGCACAAATATTATCGCGCTGGTCTGCAGTATATAGGGGCAGAGATAAAATGAAGTAGGCCTACTAACTAACTGTAAACAACCAAATCTTGGTATCGACTGTATTTCTAACTTTATAATAAATATGTCCGTGATTGATCGTTATGTTGTAGCAGTCGACATGTGTCACAAACAACTAAACAGCTTTTTAAAGCGAGTGAGTGCAACGCTCGCGAGTGAGTGCAACGCTCGCGCACAGAAAATGTGAGTGAGCCGTCAGCAGAACTTTCTCTCTGGTTATCAGGCCCCTAGTTGTATTTTTCTCGTTCTACTTAGAGAGGCATGGATGCTGCTATCTGTCAGAACAAACTACAATCTACAGTGCTTAGAGGGGCAGAAACTTGAATGAACACGCCGGGAAGCTGCTATAGGCTAAACATTTTGCATAACGCACAGACAGAGACAGAGAGGTTGCGCATTAGAGCAGATCATATAAAATACTCTATGACAGCTTAATGCACAAATAGGTCTTAGTCATACACTCTGTCTCAGTCTCTCATTATCTCTCTCGTGAGTACAGTGAGGCATGCACACACATGGCCATTCATCTTACTTTTGCGTTCTTATTCACTCTCACCCTCACTTACTTATGTATCACTCAATCAATACACTTGATGCCATCGCTCTCTCCCCCCCTCCCCCCTCTCTCTCTCTGTCAATGTAGCAGTAAATAGATGCTGGTTCAACCACACCCCCGGCGTCTTCTAGTGGGGTTTTGAAGCCCCTTGTTTATGCATGCCGGAAGGATGTGAACGAGTCATATATCGTCGCTGTCGTGTGGAAACCTCGTATCTCCAAGTTTCAAATTTGTACGATCTTTCGCAAAGTAAAGCCCTGCTTCATCATACAAGGCCGTCGCACAAAAGTAGTGAAAACAGCAGATCTACAAGCACACAACGCCTCACGGTGCGAGGCGTTGTGTGCTTGTAGATCGGCTGTTTTCACTAGTTTAAATAATTTTTAAAATGATAAATGCAAACCGAACGGTTTTGGACATACAAGGTTTTCACCCGACAGCGACGATAGGCTTCCTGTTAACTAGTACTGTATCGTCAGCATGGGACTGCCATCACAGAACAGTGGTTCTAAACCTTTTCAGGCCGTGACACCCCACCCAAATAATCATCATTTGAACTGGGAACCTCCAACCCTGAAAAGCACTTGGAATTGAGTTGAGGCATTACTATTTAAAATGTTCTTTTCTTTCTTTCTTCCCTTTTTGAGCTATTAAAAAGCATCTGGGGACCCCCACAAAATCATGTGAGGACCCCTCCCTAGGGGTCCCGGCCCACAGGTTGAGAACCACTGCAAGAGAACACCATCTCTGTAGAGTGGGACACAGTTTAAGGTTGAGGTATATCTATATCTATGTATACGTCCCATAGGCCGGGTTCATGTTCTTTAATTGTCTTCATATCAGTCTTCCATCTTTCAGTGCATCGGTTTCTATCTTTGTTGACAAAAGTGTCCCTTCCTAAAGTTCCTATGTTTGTCACTGCTCATTATACAACATAATGCACAATACATTCTAAAAGGTACCTCAGATAAACATGCACAACACACACGCAGAGCCTTAAACGAGTAGTTCACCCCCAAAATAACTTTTTTTCTATTGATTACTCAAGCCATGGAGACTTGAGTTCAATAATATTAAAATGTACCCGGATGGGGACCCAAATGCATCCCCATCCAGGATCAATGGGGGTCAATTTACTATAATCTTTTTTTTTTGTCTTAGGAATGTGACAAATACAAAAAAATATTATTGAACTCAAGTCTCCATGACGTGAGTAATCAATCAATAGGAAGAAAAGGTAATTTGAGTAATTTTGAACTACTAATTTAACTGCCCTTTTAGGAAAGAGAGAGAGAGATCTAGAGAGAAAGAAAGAAAGAAAGAAAGAAAGAAAGAAAGAAAGAAAGAAAGAAAGAGGAGGAATTGCACTAAAAGCACTAAAGATTGATATGAAGTCTTAGTCTGTGTTGTCATAGTTCCAGCCTTGAACGCTTTAAGAGGATTATTTCCGTGACCAAATCAAAAGCACACTGAGTAAGAGAGGGCATCGCTGCAGGGACAATACATCAGACACACTGGAGGTTCTGCTTCAACATAACAGCTACATTGAGCCAGTGGTGTGTGTTAGTATCATATGCCTATTAGTACTGTTAGCTGAGGAACTGAGCTCAGAGTCTTTTTCATTCATTGGGTTTGCTTTATTGTGCTTTTATGATGCGGGCCTTTTGTCCCACATATGATGTCACAGGATGTGACAGCATGTAGTACATGCCAAGCATGTCAGTTGTTGTAGTGCGTTATTACGTAATAATATCATTCTTGGGCATTATAGCTTCTCCTAAGTAGGAATTTAAATCATTTATGTAGCAATCTTTCTAAAATGAGCATAAATATAAATAGGCATAATCCCAAATTCACATCATATATATATAAACCATAGATGGCACATACAGTACAGTATATGGCTTTGTCTTTAAGAGCAACAAATGATTCATATGCATGCATTCTTGTACTACTATTATTGGCTGGGCATAAATTGCAGAGGAGGATGTAATATATAGCTTAAGTGTCAATGAATCATATCCTGTCATAAGAAATAAGTTGTGATTCACTTGGTTTCACTTAGTTTCATATTAACGGTAGTGTAAGGATTTTTTTTAAATATACGTTTTAAATATCTCTATATTCAAATAGCAATCATTGCTATAAAGCAGGAGTCTTCAACATCTTTTAAGGCCAAGGACCTGTTAGCTGACGACACCTGCTATTTTTATTGTGTCAAATTATTTAGCAATGTATTTGTTTATTTTTTATATTTTTATCCCACGGTTTTGCAACCCATTTTCTCACCCAGTGCCAACTACTTAACCTGTAGTCCTGGTTTCCGCTCTCCCCCTTCCGCGCCAGGGGAATTGGGGAGCACCTGGCTGGCTAGGGGGAGGTAGTATAGAAACCAGGACTACTGCATGTTTTTGTGAGGGCATCTACCCTAGGAGACACGAGGAGAACATGCAAACTCCACACAGAAAGGCTGTATTTGTTTATTTTAAACGTTCTATGCAACTTTGTTAAAGAGTCCCAGCTAGGAGCTGGAACACATTACATTTCACCTTGTTTGGCTCTTTCTTTCTCCTGACGGAATAAAAATCTGTATATATTTTATTTACTAAAGAGCTAGAGAATTGGTGAGAGCCCAGGCCAGTTACGTACTTAACAGAGACTCAAGCAATGACTGCTATCATAATACAGAGCTATATAGCATGTATTTTAACACTTACACCCCCTTTAATTGACACAGAACAGACTAATATCCACTGTATGAATATGAAAAATATTCTGTACATTGGTGTGACATCAACCGCCGAAACCACCTTGAAACATACAGGGTTCCCACACATTTTTACCAATTAATTTCCAAAACTTTTCCAAACCTTTTTCAGAATATTTAACCCGATTTCCAGGACTATATAACAATAATTCAGCTCAATTACAGGTCGCTTACTCCTACGCGCAATGCCCAAATACAGGTAGTGTTTGCCAGTGGTTCTCAACCTTTTCAGGCCGTGACCCCCGAAATAATCATATTTTAACTGGGGACCCGGCACCCTGACGAGCACTAAGTGTTGAGGAATTTTGTATAAGACGGTTCTATTGTGAAAATAGCCGATCTACATGCTCACAGTGAGCATGTAGATCGGCTATTTTCACAATTTCTGCCTCTAATATTTGACAATTTGGCCAATGTTTAATTTGTCATTTCAGAGGTATTAACAAAATCAATAACCAAAGACAATGCATAGCTATTTCCTCCAGGACCTTCCAGGACCCTTGATCAATTCCCAAACTTTTCCAGTACTGGAAAAATATTTGTTCTAATTTCAAAATATTTCCAGGAATTTCATGACCGTGGGAGCCCTGAACATAATATGCGACCAGTCCTTCTATCTATCAGCCCCAGGGAGGTACGGTAAGGACACATATCGGGGATGGGCCACCAAGTGGCCCAGGTGGTGGGGATGAAGGGAATGAAGGAGATGGTGAAGATGCAGCCCCCCGGCTGTCTGCGGTACCTGGCTTCCAGGGTTGATGGGGGCCAGGATGATGTAGTTGTCTCCGTTGGAGGCCTTCACCCTGGTGCCCTTCAGTGTGGCGGTGTGGCCGTGGTGGGGGTGACCCACCCGGGACGTCCCGTCCAGTTCCTCGGCCGACCCCACCCGGGCCCCCCACCCTAGCCCCCCAACACCGCCGCTGCCTCCTCCGGCCTCTGAGCCGTTCACCAGCACCCTGCGAGAGGCGGTGGCGCGGTGGTGGGCCGGTAGTGGCGGAACGGCCGGAGGGGTCTTGCTGATGGTGGGGTGGTGATCGGCCTGCCCGTGCCTGCGGGTGGGGGGCGAGGGGGCGTCGTAGTTGGAGGCGGAGGGCTTGTAGGAGGGCCTGTGGATGAGACCCTCGAAGCTGGGTTTGGCTGACGGGCCCGTGCGCCACACCACCACCGTGATCTCGTTGGCGCTGTTTCTGCGAATGGGGGGAAAAGGAACAAGTCGTTGCTGTGGGTTGGAAAGCGTGTATATCCGAAACTGATACTTTACCGGAAATGCTGTTATGTTATCATTTTGTCACAAGCTCTTGTTAAAACTTTCAATATATATAAAATCCACAAACTACTTTCCCCATCAAAGTTCTTTCAAAATAGCGAAAAAGCTGGCCTACAAGGCTCTTTTCGATACTTTTGCTTGACGCTCTTATATGATGAAGTAGGGCAGGGGTCTTCAAAGTTTTCAGGTCAAGGACCCCTTAGCTGAGAGAGAGATGAACCAGGGACTCCCACAACCCTTTCATAGATTCCATATACAGTAGTTTCATCGTTTGACAGCACAATCATCAGTGTATTTTGGATTCATGACAATTTGTGTTTTCAGATATTTAACCACATGAGCTTTTCCCCCTCTACACCAAACCTCTTTGCCGATGCATGATTTGCATGAGGCGTTGTGAGCTTGTAGATCGGCTATTTTTGGCTACAGTTCTCAGAATATGGACACTAGGGTTCACGTTATATAAAAAGGATTGGAAGATTTGGAGGACCCCCTGTAGTAACTCTGAGGACCCCCTAGGGGTCCCGGACCCCCTGTTGAAGACCCCTGAAGTAGGATATTAATTTACAAATAACAAATTGAAATGTAAAGAAAATGACTAGCTCACAACGCCTCACACCGCGAGGCTTGTAGTCTTAAGGCAGTAGGCCGTACCTGATTGCATGGGCCAAGTCCACACATTTCCACTGCTCCACTGGCTGGCCATTTAACTGCAGGAGAGTGTCCAAGTGCTGGAGACCTGCCAGGTCTGCTGGACCTCCTACAACACAGTACATAGAAGACAACAACACAATGCCCATCACATACTCGTTTTCAGGTGCAATTTGTGCAATCCAGGATTAAGCTTACTTATGGGGCTTAAGAAGATCTTGAGATCATCCCTGTTGTCATTAAACAAATGCTTTGTATAACTGACTGAGCCGATTACAAATCTGTTCTCGACTTAGATAAACACACCAGGGGATATATTTCTATTACAATTTAGATATTTAGCAGACACTCTTATCCAAGAAGACTTACATGTGAGAAATCAAGAGTAAATGGCATAAGCCCAAAATAACAGGGTAGATAACAGTATAGACAATTAAGTCACACAAGCAGAGTGTAAAGAATACAATTTACTGCTTCAAAGAAACTAGAATACCAGCTAAACATCAAACCTAGCATCGGCCTAAACAACATCCAAATAACATTCTTAGCATGTGTGGTCAACAAACAAATGTAAATAACAAGACATGAACCAACATACTGCATTCTACATAGCCTACAGTATCTATAAAGTTAGGCGACAAGACAAGATATTTTGTTATGCTGTATATAAATGATGGGGATATAGATTATAATGCATATCGTCGTTGTCGGGTGGAATCCTTGTATGTCCAAAACCGTTTGTTTTGTACTTATCATTTTTAAAATGATTTAAACTAGTGAAAACAGCCGATCTACAAGCACACAACGCCTCGCACTGCGAGGCGTTGTGTGCTTGTAGATCTGCTGTTTTCACTACTTTTGTGCGGCGGCCTTGTATGATGAAGCAGGGCTTTACTTTGCGAAAAAATGTACAAATGTTAAACTTGGAGATACAAGGTTTCTGCCCGACAGTGACGATATATAAAACAAAAATATACAAACACTGAGACAGTGTAGAAAGAGGAAAAATAGGCACAGATGGAAATATGCTACAGATGGGAAGATGCAGGCTGCTGAATTAATTGAGTTTGACTAAGAGGAGGAGAGTGATGCACCCTCCATATAATTTGACCCGAAACAAGAGGCAATATGGCAAACAAGTACACAGCTACAAGTAAGAAAAGGGCAAGAGTTAAGGCCTTTGCACACAGGACAGTTGCGTTTTTTTTTCATTTGCTGCATGAATAAAACGCATTGGATTTGGTGTGCAATGCTGTGTGGAATCGTCGCTGCGGATCCCAAAATGAGTCATAAAAGGAGTGATGAGTTTTTTACCGCATGCGACAAGACTCGAACTGGGTTTGATCGAGAAAAAAACGCACGGCCGCAGCCACTCGTCGCACGGCTAATTCGGATCCGGTGTGCATGAGGTCGTAGAGAATCATTGTTTTCTTTAAAAAAAAAATGAAATTGTCCATTTTATCCGTGCGGATAAACGCGCCTGTGTGCAAAGGGCTTTAGTCATCAAAACAAGTACAGTATATTGTCACAGTCGGGTTGAAACCTTGTATGTCCAAAACCGCTACTTTTCAGAAAATAGAAAAAATAACCTGTGTTGCTATGGATAATTACTGCACTAATAATAAAGTACTTATTATTTAGTTCATACTTTTCTCTGGTATTCATAAACCCCACAGACACTTAATTATTACGCTTTTATAGATCGTTTTTAGATCGGTTATCTTTGCAACTTTTGCATGAAACTGTAGTATGACGACATAGGGTATTCATTTACAAAAAAAACAAAACAAAAGTATATAAAGTTTAAATATGGAGATATATATTCTGACAATATGGCAGAACATTGTTACACATGCACACACACCAATGTGCACATAAACACATACTGTACATACAGTAGAGACAAACTTGCCTGGATCGACAGCCTGGACCCTCACAGGCGAGTCAGAACAGATGGTGAACCCATATCCATCCTTCCCTCGATGAATGGTCACCTGTAGAACACACACACCCAAACATTATAGCTTCACATCAGCCACTGTCTCATCGATCTCATAATGTCATGAACCAAATGTGCATTCCTTACAGGACAGATTAATAGGCCTAGAATTATTGAATGCTTTAACCGGTGAAAAATAGCAGATATACAAGCTCACAGCGCGGCACCGAATGCCGCGCTGCGAGCTTGTAGATCTGCTATTTTTGAAAAAGTTGTGAAGATGTGTGCAAATCTTTGAATATATGTATTTTTAAAGCGAACGTTTGTAACTCAAATTTTGCTTCTGGGTGGTCCCTGGAACTGAATGTTTTGAGATGGGGGTCCGTGGCCAAATACATATCATTTTGGGGGTCCTTTACATGAAAAGGTTTGAGAAACACTGACATAGTAGTCTCTCAAGAACAGACTAACTGAGCTCCAGTTAAGTGAAAAGGACCTTTTCTTTGACGATGGCTGGCCAGATTGCTGACATAGAAACATAGGTTTTTCAAAAAACCTTTGAAGGATTCAAAAGACATTTATAGAATCGGGTCAAAATTGTAATTTTCACGATTTTTCAAAAATAGCAGATCTACAAGCTCGCAGCGCGGCACTCGGTGCCGCGTTGTGAGCTTGTATATCTGCTATTTTTCAATAGTTAAAGCATAAAATAATGATACACAATAGTGTGTACCCGTTCTGAATGGGTTAATTTAAATTTGGAAGTGAACCACCCCCACACAAACACACACACTCGCATGCACGGGCGCAGGCACGCACACAGAGTAACAAACTCAGATAATGCTGCTGAAAGCTCTTTCACATTGTCATCAGTGAACCAAATTATTGAGGGAAATGTCATGCATGGGATGTACTGAAATTACCCAATCAAATGATTGGTTAATCGCTCTCTCTCTGTCTCACACATGCACACGCACGCACACACACACACTAAACAGTCATAAAGATAATGGTCTTTCCCTCCATTCCTCTGTCTGTGACCCAGCATGGTCAAACATTCAGAAAGTGAGCCAAAGTCAACAGAAGTCCATCCAAAACATCCCCGTTTCCATCTCGTCTGCTGACAACCAGGGGGCCCATTGGACAAACACCTAACCCACTTCTTTCCCGTTCTCACTGCATCCATCCATCGCTTGCTCTCTCTCTCTCTCTCTCTCTCTCTCTCTCTCTCTCTCTCTCTCTCTCTCTCTCTCTCTCTCTCTCTCTCTCTCTCTCTCCCTCTCTCTCTCTCTCTCTCTCACTCTCTCACTCATTTTCTCTCTTTATCAAGCAGGTCTGTCTGAAATTCCCCTACTGCCAACACAGCACAAATCCAGAGAGCCATTGTTTTAACCCTTTTTTAAATCCCCCCTCCCCCAATTCCGCCAATTCCCACTTCCCATTTCACTGTAGTCCCTTGTTGCTGCAGTGCTGTCCCCTCTGTCCCCCCCACTGGTTGGTTCATTTGGGAAGGTGATGCTGCCAGCCTGACGGAGATTCATTTCACCTGGATGGCATGATACAGTACAGGAGTCCTGAAGTCATTCCTATTACCGCTATTTTATCGGAACTCCCATAATGGCAAATCTTAGATTGAGAAAAAACTGTGTTAAAAAAATGTGTTACGGAGATTTCGTCAGGCAGGCTATGTCGTTTATTGCGACTGTCAGGTCGCAGTTACTATCAAAACCTCTGTCTGTCTGTCTGTCCGTCCGTCCGTCCGTCCGTCCGTCCGTCCGTCCGTCCGTCTCTCATTTCTCACATGGCCCTCTTCTAGCGCCGCCATGAGGCCGACACATTTTTGGACACTGCTCCTACAGATTTTGCCCAAAAATCACGCAAAGCGGTACATAGTATCTCTACAGTCATGTCATTAAAATGCATCTGTCCCATCTAGCGCCACCATCTGGACGATTTTTAAAAAACTCATCTCCCGATTTCGGGAGTCTTACTGGTTTTATTATATTTTCTTACTCTTTGGATAAATTTGTACTTTTTCACGATCAGTTAATGCTCCATATCCGTATGAGTAAAATCTCTGGGGTGGTTGGTTTGTTTATTTTTGAAACACAGTTCTTATAAGACACGATCTGAGATTCCACTATGTAAATTCCAATACAACGACGTGCAACGACGGGGATCGCCCTCCCCACCCAGCGTCCCACCCTGAAACGTGACAGTTATGGGGTTATCATTGTAGCCATAATCATGTAGCACTATTAGGGTCAAAGGATTGTGTCAAAGGTTGTGTCAAACCAGACAAAGGAACTACAGTAATAGTATACATTAATTTCTCAATAGAAGAGCAGGAAGACCGAATACAACCACCCCAATTGTATACGTTATTGTATTGTATTAAAAAGTAACTAATTTAGCTTTAAAGCCGATTAGATAAAAAAAAAAAAGTGGAACAGAGGGGGAAAGAATTTGGTATTTTGGTTTGTAATACTGTGCTGTGCAAAACCTTACAGTAAACTCTATTTCAGGGTTACGGTTGAATGCCTCCAATTTTCAATTTGATTGTCAATGTTCCTAGCTCTGGTCCATAGCCTTAGAAGGAGTTAAGGAGAACTCCTTCTAACGCTATGGACCAGAGCTAAAGATTTCCCCATGTTCAGCAATTATAACAGTAACCTCAAAGCTAAATGAACAATATAAAATGTTTCCTTTTCTAATGGTATGAACTCAAAGTGTGCTGTGTACATAAACAAATCAATCTACTGTAAAACAAGAAAAAAAAAGAAAAAAACATATACTGTATACATTTAATTTATGCATGTGTGAGAGAACTTTTCCTCTTCAGTGCCCTTTCAGACAGTTGTCCTGGAGGGGTCACAGTCATTCTGTTGGACTATCAAGGTGCAGCTCTGGTGAGCATAGGATATACTGTACTCTACATCAAGGGTCTTCAAGGTTTTCAGGCCAAGGACCCCTTAGCAGAGAGAGAGAGATGAAGCAGGTACCCCCACAACCTTTTCATAGATTCCATATAGTTTCATCGTTTGATAGCACAATCAACAGTGTTTTGGATTCATGACAATTTGTGTTCAGATATTTAACCACTTGAGCTGTCATTATCTCATAAACTTGACCTTTTACTCTGTACTTAGTCTACTCTTTTCCCCCTCTATACCAAACCTCTTAGCCAAAAATAGCTGATCTACAAGCTCACAACGACTCGCGCTGCGAGGCGTTGTGAGCTTGTAAATCTGCTATTTTTTGGCTACAGTTCTCAGAATATGGACACTAGGGTTCAAGTTGTTAATATAAAAAGGATTGGAAGATTTGGAGGACCCCCTGTAGTAACTCTGAGGACCCCCTAGGGGTCCCGGACCCCCTGTTGAAGACCCCTGCTCTACACTAACACTAGGGTTCACAAACGGTGGGTCGGGTGGACACATTTTTAAGTATTTCATAAATACATTTGAAAGAAATCTAATATATATTTTTTTTTAAAGTAGTCGTGAAAAAAGCAGATCTGCAAACTCACAAGCTGTTTCCTGGGGAAACAGGAAATTACACTTTGTGAGCTTGTGGATCTGCTATTTTCACTATTTTGGGTCCCAGGTAAACATCTATTTCTCTTCTGGGTCTTGAGCTAAAAAGGTTTGGGAAACACTGCTCTAGTCTACAGTACATGTATTGCACAGGGGAAGTCAGTGGCTTTACATCAATGGCAGACATGTGCATGCAAACTGTATGTGCATAAAGCACACATGGTGTCGGTACATGTCCATGTGTATGCAGAAGCACAAGCCTTACACATGCATTCACGTGGAAAGACTCGCCTTAAAATCCATGCTTGAGCACTGTGTGCATTCTGAATTACAGAATGCTTCAATACACGCACGCACGCACACACAAACACACCCTCACTGTACACACAATATTTTTAAGAGAACAAAGCTTTGGTGTCATATTCTATTGTCAATTCATAAAAAAGTCCTGTTCATTGCGGAGTCTTAATGAGGGCTCTAAAACAATAATGAGACAACTGAGTGCTTGGCCGCTTGACCGCCTAAACTCTTCTAATAGATCTGCTATTTTTGGCAAATGTTTGCCCTAGAATAGGGAAGCTCAGCTTCAAGTGGTTAAAGAAAACAGTTATGCTGCATAAGTTTCTTGTTCTTTCCCCTCCTCTCTGCTGCCATAACGTCCTTCTCTAGCTGTGTCAGGATAAATTATAAATGTGGCACAGTAATGTTCTTTTCCTCTCTTGAAGCACCCTTTCTTGCCAATGCCTCCATTAGTCAGTGTATATATTTTAAGCTGCTTCTTGATAGTAATGACATTCCTGATGTAGTCAAAGAGCTTGTGAAATTGCTACAGCTTTTTTGCAAATTTTGCCTGCTCAGGAAAGTACTGTAAACACTTTAAATAAAGGCTGTGTGTTCACACTTTCATTTCACTGAGGGGTTGTTCAAGCATAATCTGCATGTGACAAATAAAACCTTGCACATGCAGATTTACATTATTTAGTTTGCTGCCGCTTTTCTGCCAACTTACCACCCTGGGAATTAAGATAATATGCATGGGTAAGAAATGCATTTGTTCTGTTTTATATGTGTAAGTAATTTTGTAATTGATTCATCCATCTGTGTGATCAAAACGGGTTAGTTCTCTGAAATCTTTCAGTTCCCCACTCAGGTTAACCATTTAAGCTCTATTCTATCCTCAAGAAATGTGCAAATCGTAAACATTGCATATAAGCTTGCACAGCACAGTGTTGTAAAAAATATCGATTTATCGAAAAGTATCGATTTTGAATATAGTATCGATTTTCAATATGACTTTTCCATAGTATCGATAATATCGATACTCAGTTTTTACCTCTCTCGTTGGTTCACACCAACGTTACTTTTATGTGTATGCTTCCTACTTTGGCTTATTCCTAGTTATTTTAAAGACCTATTTGTACTTAGAATGTGAAAACATCAAAGGCAGGCCTTTAAAAAGTGCACTACCATCTACCTCAAGAAGTTCGGTATTTTTCTTTAAATAAAAATAAACATTTTTGCACTAAAATCGCTGTGGTTGCGTGGTATCAAAAATGGTAGAGTATCAAAATGTTTCAAAATATCGGATCGAAGTTAGAAATCCAGTATCGTGACAAGCCTAAGCCCGCAACAGGTTTCATCATGGCACGCGGAGAGCATGTGCGTTGGTTAACCGCCCACAGAGCTCTGTTCGCATCTCTCTACACCTTATCTCATCCTTCCTTCCCTCCTTTCATCCCTCTTTTGTCGCCACCTCCCTCCTTTGATCTCTCCTTCCCTCCATCCTCCCCTCCAGGTTTTGATCTTGGTATACCACAGACCAGTGGTTCTCAAAGTGGATTCCAGGGACTCTGTGGGTCCCTTTACGGGGGGATCTAAATTGACCCATGCAAGTCTGTAACTTTGACAGTGTACGAATGGAACCAAATGAACCCTAACGGGTTCATTTGGTTCCATTCGTACACTGTCAGAGTTAAGGGGAGACCTTGACACGGGGACGTGCTGGCCATTCGGAAAAGCGGGACAACTCCCGAGCGGCCGTTTCATTCCTGGCCGGTCCAGGCCGGCCATTAGGAAAAAAAATAATGTTTTAATGTCGGCCTTCGTTCCATTTTGGGGGCTGGGTGGCCAACAAAGTAAATCGTCACTGTCGGGCAGAAACCTTGTATCTCCAAGTTTCAAATGTGTACATTTTTGGAGCGGTGAAAGCGCTCCCAATAGACAGGTATGTCCGTGGGTATGTCCGTGGGTGGGTGGCTGGGTGGCTGGGTGGCTGGCTGGCTGGCTGGCCGTGTCCGTAGCCTGGCAATACCTTGAGTGGCCACACACAACACACTAGTTAAAGGAGGGGCGCTGTTTTGTGCAGGCCAGGCACACTCACCACTCACTCACAGGCACAGTTTACAGTTTAGGCATTTAGCAACACACACAGGGTATAGCTGCTCAGATTCACCGCTCCACTTCGAACCGAGGTTTGATTTTTTTCGTAAAGCCAAGCCCTGCTTCATCATACAAGGCCATCACACAAAAGTCAAAACAGCAGATCTACAAGCACACAACGCCTTGCGGTGCGAGGCGTTGTGTGCTTGTAGATCAGCTGTTTTCACTAGTTTAAATCATTTTTAAAATGATAAATACAAAACTAACGGTTTTGGAGATACAAGGTTTCCACCCGACAACGACGAAATATAACTCATGTAATTGGCCCACTGGCTTGTCATTTGTCATGATCTGAAATGGCAAAGTAGCAGCAGCGCTATAGAGAGAGATCTCTCTCTAGAGCGCGCAATAAGGGCCTCTCCAACTCTTTTTCCCGGGCTGAATCAGGGGCCCAGCATGTCCCTGCCTTGACATGTGAACGTTTGAGAAACGCTGCCACACAGACCACAGACCTGAGGCAGTCTACATCCGATGCAGAGTCGACACAGTCCATGGATGGTGTGCATCATGCCTCCTCCGCCGCCTCCTCCTCCTCCTCCTCCAGTGTCCAGATCTGCCGCCAGCACACACACGCTCCTACGCTGAGCCTGATCGGCTGGACGCTCCTCGCCTCCTCGACGTCCCGAGTATCTCCACAGTCTCCTGGCCACGGCCGAGTGCATGGTCCTGGGGCTCCGCTCTGCAGGCTGGGTGGACTTCAGGGTGTTGTGTATCATCTCCAAAAAAAAGCCCAAAAAGCGATGATGACAGCGAGCGAGGCGTCCAGAAAGCTTGACTGTTGTAGTTTTGGAGTGGTTCCGAAACGTGTGATTTTTTAAGGTTGCAGACAGTGCATTAGATGGGCATAGAGTATCTTACCTCAGTTGCTGGGGGGGATGGGGGAGGAGATAAACTATCCTGCACAGTATATGATCACAGAATGATGCTCCCCTTGTGGCTTATATGGTATGTGTACGATTTTCAACAAAACTTTGTCTTCAGAGCACACCGGTCAGAACTTTTTCCTTTGATGAGTCTACTGTCAGTATTTGGGTAGTGGACACCCACCTTTAAAAAGTTGACATTAATCCACCACTGAGTCATGGACCTCTTACTGCACTCTTAGGATTCTTGAAAATGTAATACACACTCCTGTGCAGTATGGTAGGTTCCTGTGATCCCATGTTACATCAACGGCTTGCTGCGTTCCTTTGACAACATCCCAGCTTTTTTGGTTTTCTTCACGTCTGACGATGATCTCCTCCTTGTGTTTATTTTTCTTCTCAGGTTTGCCGTTTCTGTGGTTTCCTCTTCCCCCCTCCCAGCCTGCGTTACGTTACAGTACAGTATATTCCACAAAGATACAGTCCGGAGTATCTTTTCTGTTGACCGCGGCAGTGACACTGTGGCCACGACACACAATATCAGCTGTGTGTGTGTGAGAGAGAGAGAAAGAGAGAGAGAGCTGTGTGTGACTGTGTGAAAGTGTGTCGACTGTGTCGGCGTCACGGAGGCGAGACTGGTGCTGGGTCGGCCTGTTCGGGCCACACTGCCGTTCCTGGCAGGGGCGCTCATGGGAACTGCTTCACAGCAGAAGAATGGGAGGAAGTGCCCCCTCCACCACCCCTGCACTGCACAGACACACACATGCACACACAAGTACACAAATACACGTGCACGCGCCTTTCACGCACACACGTACACACACTCGCTCATACACCTCATCGGGGGAAGTTTTGTGCAGCTGCCCTGGATTAATCCGGTTTGCTTCCCAAGTTTACAGTACACACTACAGGCAGAGAAAGAGGTGCGATGGTTCGTTGAGAGTGAAAGTGACGCCTGTCTCAATGCTGTACATGTGGGTAAAGTGACAAGGGTATGATTGAGGGGGTGATAAGATTGTAAATAAGGTATGAATGAGTGGTTAAGTTATAAGGATATGCAAATCCTGATTTAATTGTTTGAGAATCACAAGTAGAAAGAAGAGTAAAACTTCCACAGACATGTTTGATTAGTATCGTAGCAACGTTTTAACCACTTTAAGCCTTATTTATTGTCGTGTAATACGACGGTGTCGCAATGGCTGCCCTACAAGCTCTCCTTGTGAGGTTGCCAGGTTGAAATTGTTCACACCCATAAACAGAACAGTGATGAGGTGTGGCCAAATGTATAAAACATTCAATATGTTGTAAAGCATGATTACCAGCCTGATTTTCACATACAGAACATGCACCCACACACAGCCAGATTCACATACTGTAGAGCAGTGGGTCTCAAGCAGCGACCCCCAAAATAATCATATTTTAACTGGAGACCCCCCCCACGCGAGTTTAGAAACTCTACGCTTTCTAAGGGAAGGAGCGCTCGTTTTCTACAGCGTCGGCAGTTATTGTCCACGACATTGCAAGCGGCGCGAAGGCCAGCGGTCCTTGGTCCTGCTCTTCGCCCCCGAGCGCCGCAGGCGCGAGTGGCCGCGAAGAGCGGGCCAGGGCCGCGCGGCCGGCGGAGCGCCGCGCGAGTTACGAAGCCGTGGTGAATGCAATCGTTCTATTTATGCCCAGGCCGTAAGGCCTGGGCAAGCGCACGATAAACGCCATGATAATTGGGTTTTGGTGCACCTCGCGCGGTCCAAGTTACTACAATGGAGCGCTCCCTACCTCCGGTTCAGCCAATCACAAGCTTCAAAAATGAGTGCGGGGCGTGGTTTCCCTTAGCAAGCGTAGAGTCTCTAAACTCGCCCCCCCCACCCCCCCCCACCCATTACATTTTGTATTTAACATAGTTCTATTGTGAAAATAGCAGATCTACATGCTCACAACGGCTCGCGTTGCGAGTCGTTGTGAGCATGTAGATCGGCTATTTTCACAATTTCTGCCTCTAATATTTGACAATTTGGCCAATGTTTAATTTGTCATTCTAGAGGTATTAAAAAGTCCTTAAATTTACACATTAGAAATGTGCAGATACCCTTTATACACTATAACTTTATGTTGTTGTATGTTTACTGTTGAGAGAGAAACCATTGTTGCACATTAAGTTAATCATCTGGGGACCCCCACCCACAGGTTGAGAACCACTGCTGTAGAGTAGACACACAAACTGACACCAGCACACGCACACGCAGACGTACACACGTACACACACACACACACACACACACACACACACACACACACACACACACACACACACACACACACACACACACACACACACACACACACACACACACACACACACCCCTCACTCATATACCTCACACCTCATCAGCTCCTGTCCAGCCCCGCTCCCATTCGCCCCTGGTCTCCGTCCAGACATTATGCTCTTATGTTTGTTATGTTTTGGCCTTCCATACTTCCTGTGCTTTTCCTTTCATTTTGCACTCCGTGATGGAAACTCTCAGGTCTGGTGAGATCGGACAAACATCCCCTCCACTTCCAGTTCCAGGCACATAACACTTATATTTTTTGTTTTGGTTTTCGTTATCTCTATATAGCTGGGAAATAGGTGGTGATTTATCAGAATTAACAACAAATAACCTCCACGTCACTGTGGGAAAAAGCCAATTAAAGTCAATGAATCTCTCTCTCTTCCTTTAGTGGTCTAAATAGCACACTGGTTCTCAATGTGGGGTCCGAGGACCGCCAAGGGTCCTTGGGGGCATTCCAGGCCATCCCTAGCTAAATGGCTGATTAACGAATGGATTTGGTTCCTTTTGTACACTCTCAGACTTAATTTCACACAAATGATTTTACTGTGTAGATTGGGGCAGGGACGTGCTGGGCCCCTGATTCAGCCCGGGAAAAAGAGTTGGAGAGGCCCTCATTGCGCGCTATAGAGAGAGATCTCTCTCTCTCTATAGCGCTGCTGCTACTCAAAGATTTGCCATTTCAGATCATGACAAGTGACAAGCCAGTGGGCCAATTATTGTACATGAGTTATATTTCGTCGTTGTCGGGTGGAAACCTTATATGTCCAAAACCGTTTGTTTTGTATTCATCATTTAAAAAATGATTTAAACTAGTGAAAACAGCTGTTTTCACTACTTTTGTGCAACGGCCTTGTATGATGAAGCAGGGCTTTGCTTTGCGAAAAAATGTATACATTTGAAACTTGGAGATACAATGTTTCTGTCCGACAGTGACGATTTACTTTGTTGGCCACCCAGCCCAAAATGTAACGAAGGCTGACATTTTATTTAATTTTTTTTCCTAATGGCCGGCCTGGACAAGCCGGGAATGAACCGGCCGTTCGGGAGTTGTCCCACTTTTCCCAATGGCCAGCACGTCCCTGGATTGGGGTGCCAAAGGTTAAAAGAATAGTGTCTGTGAAATTATAACAAATTGAGAAGCACTGGTCTAGCACAGGGTTCCCCAATAGGCGGCCCGCGGGCCATTTGCGGCCCGCGGGGGGCTACTGTCTGGCCCACACCAACCCCAGTAATAATGGTGGTATAAGAGCAGCAACAACACTAGTATATCGTCACTGTTGGGTGGAAACCTCGTATCTCAAAATGTGTACGTTCTTTCACAAAGTAAAGCCCTGCTTCAGCATACGAGGCCGTCGCACAAAAGTAGTGAAAACAGCTGATCTACAAGCACACAACGCCTCGCACCGCGAGGCGTTGTGTGATAAATGCGAAAACAAACTGTTTTGGACATACAAGATTTTCACCCGACAACGACGATATCTGAACTGTCACTGGAGTAGCGGGAACACCACCGTCGCCCCCTGCAATGTTGTGGCCCTCGGCTGCGTACCCTAGACATAATTCGGCCCTTGGGGAAAACTAATCGGGGAACCCTGGCCTAGCACATGGATTGCACAGCCAGAAAAAGAAATGAGCGACAGAGAAGGAGAAGGGTTGAAATGAACTATATAATGCACTAGTCGCTACAACGCTTGTGCAAATAATAAAGAAATCCCCAGTCTTAGAATCTCTTCATGCCAACAGTAATGACAGCTCTTCCCTGTTTGCCTTTTCAAAGGGGGGAAGGTTACCCGTCAAGCACACAATAAAGCATGAGAGGCCTTTTTCTCTCTTTCTCACTGCTCTGTTCACTTCTAAATAGGCAGAAGGACAGATTAGACGGAGGGGAGAGAAAGAGAGGGAAAGGCATGTCTTGGGGAGAGGAGAGAAAAGAGGGGAACTGAAAAACTTGTCTTGGAGCCAGGCGATGCCAAACTGGTCTTTAGGAGTGTGGGACCACTCTACCCCAAACAAGAAAGACTGTCTGTCTGTCTGTCTCACTCACTCGCTCCCTCTCTCCCTCTCTCTCCCTCTTTCTGTTTTTCTCTCTTTGACCTGAATAAACAGTTATCAAAGGCGCAGGCATCTTCCGAGCCAGTGAACATACAGGATTAGGGCTAAGGCCAAATGCAGGACCTGTAGGTAAGGCTGCACTGGGTATGAACATCAAAGTGTCAAAGGAATATAATTAATACTCAGGATTTTACTGTATAATGATACTGGTAAAGACTCAGAGAACACTGGATTTACAGTATATGATGTAATACTGTATAGACGTTTTGTCTAGGGGGAGGCCTTGCACAATTAATTGACCTAATTCCAGGCTTGATACTTGGTAATGGTCTTAATTGAGGCCAGAGTTAGTCATGTTCCTGGTTTGGCACAGGGCTATACCGATATGGCAACAGCGACATTTTGGCCGACTTACATGTACATTTTGTAGGTAAACAATTATTCCATTGTTACATAATTGGTAAGCAGGTGCCAAGCAATGTGCCAATCAAAACAGGTTCACAACAACTACAATGATGCAATTTCCAATTGCAAGTGTGGTTGCTGTGATGTGAATTTCGCAAATGAATTTCGTCTTACTGATGGATGTAACATCTTTTCTTTTTCTGCTTATCGGTAGATGTTAAAGCACTGGAGTAAAATATCTGAGGTTCTGGAATATTCAAGGACTCATGCCAGTGCTATGAAACAAATGGTAAAACCCCATTGGTAATGCACCAAAAATGCAGTAGCTGATGTACAAGCTCACAATGCGTTACAGCCACGACACAGAGTTGTGAGCTTGCAGTAGGGCTGTCACGATTATGACATTTACATTGAGATTTATTGTCACTCAAATAATTGCGATTAACGATTTAATTGTGTTTTTGTCGTTGACAATTACATTTCTGTTTGGCTTTTAGGTTTTGAAGTGGCACATGGTAGATACCAGTATGACACATAACCTAAATATACAAAGACATTAATGACATATTTGACAACTTTATATTTAAAAAATAACATTGATAGTGGAAATAGCCGATCTACAAGCAATTAGATTAGACGATTATGTAATAATTGTGACAGCCCTAGCTTGCAGGTCTGCTATTTTTGGCATGCGACACCGGCGTGCGGCAAAGTATATAAATCAGGCTCTAGTAGACAGGAGAACATGCACCCCAGGTTGATTTATGAGATGCTGCTATAGTGGAAATGTACATTAAAAAGGAGAAACCGCACACTCAGCAAGTGGCAACCGGCAACTCTAGAAACTTTTACCAACATTTCAGCAATGTGGCCGTTCTCTGGGTCATCAATAAACAAACAAACATAAAACACATGTTGAGAACCTATTTTTATTTTTTTACTTAATGAATTGCCTTTCAAACTGATAAATAATGTTGTTCCTGTCTGAAAAGTGGGTCCACACACTGGGCCCCATTTTCGTCCATGCCTAAACTTCTTTGCCTTTTCTTTTTACTATTTTGAAATAATGTTTTAAATAGAAAACAGGGATGTGCTGGCCATAACTCCGAACGGCCGGTTCATTCCCAGCTGGTCCAGGCCGGCCATTAGGAAAAAATAAAAAATAAAATGTCGGCCTTCGTTCCATTTTGGGGCCTGGGCGGCCAACAAAGTAAATTGTCACTGTCGGGCAGAAACCTTGTATCTCCAAGTTTCAAATTTGTACATTTTGAAGCCCTGCTTCATATACAAGGCCGTCGCACAAAAGTAGTGAAAACAGCAGATCTACAAGCACACAACGCCTCAAACGCCTCGCGGTGCGAGGCGTTGTGTGCTTGTAGATCGGCTGTTTTCACTAGTTTAAAGCTATACTGTGTAAGTTGCTAAACTAGTGGTCAGTCGCGGTATTGCTTTTTCCGTCAGTTTTTCGCCTGTTTTTCGCCCAGAGTCACCGCGGACCACCGCCGCGGACCACCGGAGCGGCGCCGCAAACCACCGCAACCGATACGAATCCATGGAGTGGTAGAACGTAATTTTCTGAGCAGGATTTGGGGAATAAGAGGTTAAGAATCCTTCACCATCGTAAACACTGGTTGCTGAGGGAAGCTACTTCCTGAAGAGTCGGTTATTGGCCGGTAGTGTATCATGTGTGTATGATCTGCGATGTGATTGGCCAACGTATACACAACGTATACAGATGATGCAGATTACGTCATTTTGCCGGTAAATCCCGCCCCTGTCACTGCTAAGAAGAAAACATATAAAGAGAAGGCTTCAGAAGCTGAGGTGTTCTAAAACTTTAGCGATTTAACAGTTAGGACAATTTTAAGATTTGTTTTATAAAAAAAGTTACATGGTATAACTTTAAATCATTTTTAAAATGATAAATACAAAACAAACTGTTTTGGACATACAAGGTTTCCACCCGACAACAACGAAATATAACTCATGTAATTGGCCCACTGGCTTGTCACTTGTCATGATCTGAAATGGCAAATCTTTGAGTAGCAGCAGCGCTATAGAGAGATCTCTCTATAGTGCGCAATGAGGGCCTCTACAACTCTTTTTCCCGGGCTGAATCAGGGGCCCAGCACGTCCCTGGACGAAAATATAGCTGACTGAGTCCAAGCAGGGAGCAAAGGATCAGCTGCAGTCTTCTCAGACACTTCAATGCAAAGTCCAGGATTTTCATTTAAAGAGATTTAACCCAATCAAAAACTAACCAAAAAACAACATTGTATCAGTGTTATTATTGCCTGGTGTGGCGTTTTGACTGTTTTTGTAATTTGGAAAAGTATATGAAAAACACATCATTTCCATGTTATTTTTGAGCGGTGGTACACCGTCTTGTTAGCGTGAGCGTGTGTGTGTGTGTGTAGGTTAGGCTACTATGCATGTGGGTTAATATGGGTGTAGGTAGCCTGCAATACCACTGGTGACCAAGGGGCACTGTTGTGTCACACACACACACACACACACACACACACACGCACAAGCACACACACGCACGCACACACACACACACACATGCACACACGCGCGCACAGTCGCACACACACACCCACACACATACACAACCCTGAAATGAACTGCTACACACAAAGTAGGGATGGCCAAATGGAGATTTTTTCTTAACCGATAACCGAAAGGCCTTATCAGTTAATTAACCGTTAACCGTTAAGGAAATGTGTTCAAAAATGCGTTAAGGAAATGTGTTCAAAAATGCGCTATTTTAGCGATTTAAAAAAGGAAAATACACCCGTTTTTCCCCATAATAAAGTGCCATATTTACACATTACAAACAATAAAACTAGGAGAAACAAGAATACAAATGTTTTCTAAAATAAATGTGTTTTTGCAAAGAAACGGTGGCATTGAAATGATCAGTCTGTAATGTGATGCGCTTTCGCCTGGCACGTGCGCACATACAGCAAAGGGGGCTGGAGCCCTTAACTTTTATCAACAGAATTGTCCACCAAAATGCCATTCAGCCCATGCCTCTCTAACATTCTGTGCACTCCCTGGCTATCGCCTAACAAAACAGCCTCAGCGAGATGCTCGTATGTAGAGCAATAACTTTCAATCGTATGACTTTTGGAATGGTTGAATCGGCTAAACGTGATGTCCATTTCATTCATTTTCTTCTCTCTCGTCCGTGTTTTGTGTGTGCTGATGCAGCGATCATTGAATTTGCGACTCTGAGCTCAGCTTTGTTATTTTCGCATATCCTACTCTGTAACCAAGACGACTTTAGCGTTCCTCACGTCATCAACATGTAACATTAGAAAGTTGTGTTTTAAGCTCTTCTTAAACGGGATTCAATGTGACGGGGTCTGTTTTGTAAAATCCAATCGACGACGGAGCATTTGTTGAACAAGTCAGCGTGTACGACTCGCGTCGCAGACTCGCAGTTGCGTGAATGAATGGATGTTACACAGACATTTGTGTCCCAGAAATGTGTGACCACAGCGCGTATAGTTGCATGGTTGTCATTGGTTGATGACTTGATGTTGCGTCGATATTGGTGTACGGGGCTTTTGGTGTGACACATGGGTTGATTTCCTTTTTCTTTTCTTTTTTATCGGTCAAAATTGACCGTTAGTGCTTACCGGTAACCAATTTCTTATCGGTTTAACGGTAACGGTTAGCCGTTGGCCATCCCTAACACAAAGCCATTCACACACACGCACCACCGCTCACTTCAAACTTGGTTTGATTTTTTATAACCATCAAGGGCAATTCACAATAAGCACAATTACATTTACAGTATAACTATGATTATAACTATAACTATGATATTGTTCACCACTGTTTTCATCGTAGTTGTGGTGTGGGCGCTGCCTTGAGTTAGTAGCGACCTTAAGCAACGCTACGGCAACGGCAGATGACAACGATAACCGGAAATGATCCGCGCTCGATAGATAAACCTGCCGTCCCTTCCCACGTAGCGCCTACTCCGTCTGCTGCGTGTACGCGTCGCCATGGGAACTAACACGTTCAGTGAAAGGGGTGGGAACCTAGCCTGCTTCCAGACCAGAGACCCCGCCCACTCTCAGAGTGGACTCTTTCTCTGGTCTGGAGCTTAGTACATGAATCGGTTTTTATTTTCGGCTGTCCAATGAGCGCGCGGGGTGGGGGTGGGGGTGGGGTGGGTCTAACGAATATCCAATCCGCGCAGCAGTTGAAACGATTCAAACGAAGTTCACACACACACACACGCACGAGCGCACTGATTTCACCAAGCTGTTTAATGTTGATTACAAGTTTCTGGTCGCAGTTCTGTGTGGAAGCAGTCACTGGCACAGACAGAGACACACACACACACACTCCCCGACGGTGCATCGCGTCCACCGTGCGTCTCGATCACCGTGCGTCGCGATCACTCGCGCACGGACACGCGCGTGCACGCTCGCAAAAAGGTCCCCCGTAAATCGCTCAGAATGGAGCACAGTTTCAGACTAAAGCGTGAGCTGAGTCTGAAATCAGGCTAGTGGGAACCCGTCACCACCGAGGCTTTGCTTAACCATTTTGACCGCTACGGCGATTACGTCACAGCAGCCGTAGTCCGCCTGGCGTTGCCGTCCTGAAAATCATCAAGCTTAAAGTCGCTAGTATCTTTTTACAATATCGTTATAGTGCTTGCCTGGTGTGGACATAAGTGATACAGAGGGGAGGATGGTGTGGCTTTGCTATAATTTGTGATTTGTGACGCCAGATATTTTTTTAAGTATGGTAATAGAAGTGAAAATGACAAGTTGCAAAGGACGTTTACGGGTGAAGAAATAAAGAAAGATGTACCCTCGGCTATTTCTGCAAGGCATCGTTTCCTTTTCTAAGCCGGCAGTGCGTGTCAGGTACAAGTCTCGCCAATGTGTGAAGAGACCTGGTGCACTCAAAAAGTCCTGAAACTGTGTAAACTATTAAACGTATTCATCTGAAAAGCCATTTGCAGGAGGTATGAATTGGGTTGAGCAGGTTGAAAGTGGGCACTGGAGGATACCCCAGAGCAGGGGTCTTCAACAGGGGGTCCGGGACCCCTAGGAGGTCCTCAGAGTTACTACAGGGGGTCCTCCAAATCTTTGTGTGAGTGTCCATATTCTGAGAACTTTAGCCAAAAATAGCAGATCGACAAGCTCACAACGCCTCGCGCTGCGAGGCGTTGTGAGCTTGTAGATCTGCTATTTTTGGCAAAGAGGTTTGGTGTAGGTGATGTGACACGTCATACAACGAAGTATAAATCTGGCTTAAGTGGTTTACGCTTAATTGACTTTGTCGCATGACCGTGGCGACAAAAAAAAACAACTGGTGCTCATTTTCATTGAGCCACACGGTTGATTGACGAAGGATAAATTAGTCATTAGTCTGTGGATCTTTGTTCGCTCCGTTAACTCTCTCCCCCGAGACCCCACACAACACGACCAATCAGCGACCAGCCTCATTCACCTTAACGATAAAAGGGAAAGAGAAGAGAGACAGCGAGAGAAAGGTGAGAGATGGGGGCCATTCACAAAATGTCTGTTAAAAGAACCTCATTCCTTCATTCTCTAAATAACTTCAAACAACAGTTCCTTGTCAACAGGGATTATTTGTAACCTCACTACAAACACCCAATGTTGTTGACTTGATTGAAGACTTTATTTAGAGGTTTGCATAGGAAAAGGTACCGGTACATGACAGTACCCTTCACTGGTACAAGGTCAACTATAAACACCACAAGAAAGCCTTTGGCTTGTTTCAATCGGGGTCCTTTTTTTAAACTAATATAACACTGAATGACAGACAAATAAAACACTGCACTATGCAGAAAATATCGTAAAAACAGCTGTAAAACAAAATAAGAAATACATGGTATTGACAGTAGAAAATAGACACTTGATGATACTACATTAAATGAAATGAAATTGTAATTCACAAGCATATATTGTGTCCATTATATCTACCATCTACCTGCTCCACAGAGCCTACAGCCCGACACACACACACACACACACCCACACACACACACACACACACACACACACACACACACACACACACACACACACACACACACACACACACACACACACACACACACACACACCATGATGATAAGAGTCATGTTCTTTTGACTTCTCCAGCACCTTCAACACCATCAGCCACCCTGGCTAGCTGAGAAGCTCTCGGCGATGCAGGTGGGCCTAGATTTCGAACTAGGTCAGCGACTCCAGTGCTCCCATGGAGACCTTCCTGTTCACCCTCGAGAGCTCTGATTTATGCTTCACCTTGGGGGCATGCCACCCACAGAAGTTCTTCACTTCTGTCTCTCCACTGTCAGCCACATAGGGGTGGGCGATATGGAAAAATACAATATCACGATATTTTCCCAAGCTGTATCACGATACACGATTTTATCACGATTACTTTTCACGTTGGTTTTTATGTTATTTTTCAAGTTACTTAACAAAAACTAGACACTCTGGGTTCCTTTTGGGAGGTCTAAATTGAACAATTTACAAGTATGTAAGTATGTCCAAATGGACCCATAAGGGTCCATGGGTCCATTTGGTTTCATTTGTATACTGTCAGAGTTAAGCGGAGACCTTGACATTTTAAAGTTTGAGAACTACTGATTTAGACCAAAATGCAGGTTTAAATTGAGCAATGAACCTCTGTATTAACGATTAAACAGGATTCTTTTTACATGGCCTTCAATTGTATCACGATATATAAGATACCTCTGAAAAGGCATATCGTGGAGACATTGTATCGTCTCAACGATAATTATCACTATATCGCCCACCCCTACAGCCACATCATGGATGACAGCGAGCAGTACAGAGCCCTGGTGGAGAGCTTTGTAGGGTGGTGTGATAACAACTAGTAAGACAACTAGTAAGACAACTAGTAAGACAACCTTGCCCTAAAGGGCAAGGTTGGTAATATCTTATTATTGGTAATATCTTATTAAAGATATTACCAAATATGGGCATTCCCAAATATGTCCTTAATATTGATAACATAATATCTTTAATAATGTCCTTAATATTGATAATACAGGAATCTCCATATATGGGTATAAAATGTATGTTAATTAGTAAAGCCAAGCAGGGCCTTGGCAAGTTAGGGCCTGGGTTTGATGCCTGGGGATCTCCATATATGGGCATAAGGGGTCCTTTATTAATATATATCAATATACATATATGGACTAAATATTAACGGAAGGGTGTAAATCAGAGTAAAGCAGGAAGTGATGTCACAGTGACAGTATGGATATCCAGGGTTTGATCTTTGATGAGGTGATGTAACGTGACATCACTTCCGTTACGGAAGGACAAGCTACGACATTTCTCATGGTATACTGCGACCTTCGGTCGCAACAACAATCACCTCCAGCTCAACATCAGAAAGACCAAGGAGCACGGGTGCTGGACTAGGCAGTGCACAAAGAGGCACCCAAATCCATCACCACCCAAGGGGAGGAGGTGGAGTACACATACACAATAAACAGGGCTGGACTGACAACTCTGGGGCCCTACAGGAAGGGACAGGGCAAGCTGTTCTTCCTGAGGAGGCTCCGGTCCTTCAACAATCGGCTACACAGTCTGTAGTAGCCAGTGTCTTACTGTATTTATCTTGGTTTGTTTATTGACTCTCCTGTGTTTCACTCCCACTGCTGTATTATGACCCATGAATTTCCCTCTAGGGATCAATAAAGGTTTATCTTATCGTATCGTATCGTATCGTATCGTATCGTATCCTATACAACTTACATGGGGCGGCATAGCTAAGGGGTAGAGAAACCGTTATTAGAGCAAGAAGGGTTCCCGAAGGGTTCCCAGTTCGAATCCGGGCTCCCCCTGAGTTAATGTCGAAGAGTCCTTGAGCAAGACTCTGAACCCCTAACTGCTCCCGGTGAGCGGGCCTTGCATGGTTTCCTCCGCCACCGGTGTATGAATGTGTGTGTGAATGGGTGAATGTAATGCACATTCTATGTAAAGCGCCTTGGATAAAAGCGCTATATAAATGCACCATTTACCATTTACATGACTAGCAGTTGTCGAGTGTCTCCTCAACTGTATGTCTAGTCTTGTGTAGGCAGAATATCGGAGATCACCAGCGGACTTGCAGTTGTCAATCCTGCTCTGAGTCAATGGAATATATACTGTATAGTATATTTCAGAGATTTTACACACGATATGAAGAGAAAAAGGGGTCCAAATTGTACATCAACCCTACTCAATTTCGAATCTGTCACTATCTGTCACTTTTTTCCTATGTTTTTGACGGTCACACAGCTAATTCTACTGTCAAGGTCAGCTCTAATCTACCAGTAACCAGAGCAAAAAAACACCACTAAAACATAACCTTTTCTGTGACTTTGTCCTCTGCCAAAATGTGTCCTCTGCCTGAAACCCCAACCTTCAGGCACAGTGGCAGGCATTCACCTCCAGCGTCCATGGATGAAGTCCAGATCTGATGTAACTACTACACACTTACTGAACAAGACAAAAATAAACTAGAATTACACTGAATGTGCAGGCCAGCAACCAAAAACCAAAAACAAGGCAAGCTCTTCACTGGGATGGAGAATCTTGAAAACATATTGCTATTGTTGGTATGCTAGGTCGTACTACAAGCAGGCCCTGTCATATTTTTGATTACCCAAAACAATACAAAAGAGATGACATTATTTCCGCTTTGCTGCTGCTGACATTTTTGTATGAATCCAGCAAATACTGACTCAGTGACTCTCCTTGTGCTGCTGTGAGACAAGGTCAAAGTGAACTGAGCCTCGACATGTTTCTGAGATGTGATTAAGTGATGCTCTTCATGTATTTTTCATCAGTGCATAGTGTGTGTAGACTGTAGAGTGTACCTCAATGTGCTTCATATAAAGTGGCGCTGCCCATCGACATTTAAAAATCCCACCGAGTGTGAAGTGAGCGGTGCTATTTATGAGTTCATTTCATCAAGTGTCCCGCTAGCCAATCACAGAGCGTCCTGCGAAGCTTAGCCAATGGGACCCTGGCGTACATCAAACTTTTCCGTTGCCATAAAAATGGCAACGGCGTGGCAGCAGCGTTGATCTGGGATTTCACGTGGCCAGCCTGTGACGTCAATCATCTATGAAGTCAGTCATCTATTTCTAAAGTATGAATCGAAATATTTCCAGAATAAAACGTATTTGAAAATAAATGAGTGGAGGTACTAGGTTGGCCTATAGGCAACGTGCACAAGACATTTGGCTCTGATCGGTCCAGCGGTATTTGCAAGATTAGCTCAGGATACACAGACATACACACAGCACCTCTTATAGACGGCAAGACTCCTGCGGAGCCATGCTGTAAAAATGCTTGTATGAGGAAAAATAAGAAAGCAAGAGAACTGGTCAAGGGATGTGTGCCAAAAGGGTAATTTGTAGACAAATATAAGCACTGGATTAGAATCTCTCAAGACAATAATCCATCGTTCTGGTCCAGATGTCACTCGCATGCCATTGAGTATTTTTACAATCTCCCATAGTACTCCATTCACTGCATGCAGCTCCAAAGCATGACACAAACTGAAACTGCTACTATGGTTGCACAGAATGTCTAACACAGAATACATGAATGTCTTCAATGCATGATGTATGTGTCAGTGGGATGAGCTGTACAGTTAGGAGGAGGATGTGTATTAATAATGAATGCAGGTGAAAGCAAGAACTAATGCACAGTAACATGCACACAAACCACAAAACAAGCGCAAAGACAGGCCTACAACTTAGTTTGGAGTCAGACACATACCGTACATGGTCCACAACACCACTAAAACAATAACCACATAAAAACAACATTTTGCATGGAAATGCATGAATGAATAGACGTATAAAATGCAGTAGAAAAGTAGAAAATACAGTTTTGATAGTACTCACCGTTAAGCATTGCATATTCTCAGGGTGAGTAGTGGTCTCGGGGGCAGCACCATGGTTTGATAACACAGCCTCTGAAAAATAGACAAAAGAGTCACGGGCTGACACTGTGCTTTTCGAGCACATTTCTTTCTCTTCTGTCCGTTATTTCCTACTGGAAGCCGGCGCAAATCACTCTCCTTCTGGAGACAGAAGAAAGAGAGGAGTCTTCAGAAAGTTCTCAAACAGTTTCCCAGGAGTGTCAAACAAGTTGTCAAAAGGAGAACATATAAGACAGCTGGGATGTAGTCTTCAAAAGCACCCCAGACTGGCATAGCTCAGTGAAGATCTGGTCCAAGACTCCCACAGACTATAGCCAAGAGAGAGAGAGGGGTGGAAGTGAGGACATGTGTGTGAGAGAGAGAGAGAGAGAGGGAGGGAAGGAGGAGTAAAAGGAGAGAAAAGGAACTCCTCTCACTCTATTATCTCTCCCTGATTCAGGGCTCCTATGAGGTTACCATGGTTACAGGGACTCGACTCGCCCCTGCCTCTGTCTTTTTAACCATTGCTCATAAAGGCAGTATTCAGCTGCGACCCACAATTTCTCCCTCCCTCTCTCTCTCTCTCTCTCTCTCTCACACACACTATGAAACAGGTGACTACTGCCTCGCTTTCATTTAAATTAGGTATCTCTTCTTTCTCCATCTCTCTCCCTCCCTCCCTCTCCCTCTCTCTCTCTCTCTCCCTCTCTCTCTCTCTCTCTATAACTTCACACGTGTCTGGGACGTGTCTGCTTTCTGTCCCCAGAGTCAAAACCAAAGTCTGCAGGGACAACTGGAACAACTTCCCAGAAAACTATACAGGTCTGCTACAACTCTCGGTTTTTCTAAATCATAGTTTATTTTATTTTTGTTTGCTGCTGCTTTTTAGTGAGGCTATTGGTTCATTTCTTGCCCTGCACTGTAACCTTTTCATCTAGGTCCCGTTTCATCAGCTAAAATTGTATTTAAGTTGCTCAGGAGGTATAGCGGCTGTCAGGGAACATTGGGTGTGATCCCCACCTCCTCCCGTCTCCGTGTTAAAGTGTCCTTGAGCAAGACACCGAACCTCTCTTCTCCCGATGAGCAGGTTGATGCCTTGCATTGGTTTCCTCCCACGTCAGTGCGAATGTGTGTGAATGGGGTCAATGTAACGCACATTGTAAAGCACCATGGATAAAGGCGCTATAGAAATGCAAACCATTTACCATTTACTTAGAATTGCCTTGTTGAAATGTGCTATACAAACATTGCCTTGAAATCCGGAGCGTCAAAGGACTGGATTGGACTGGATTTTGCGGTGCTCTGTAGAGTGCATCGAGGCATAGGAAGGTTTACTTTTGAAGGCATTTCAAAGTACTACATTAAACATTAACACATTAAGACATTAAGAGAGTGCAAAGGCAACACATCAAGGGACATTTTATTATTATTTTATTAGTAAAGAAATTAAAATAAAACATAGGCCTAGTAGAATAAAATTACAGTGCAGAAGAAAATCTCATTAAAAGGCAGCGACAAACAAAGGTCTTTAGCTTTGATTTAAAAGAACTGAGAGCTTTTGCAGGCCTGCAGTTTTCTGGGAGTTTGTACCAGTTGTGTGGTGCATAAATGCTGTGCTCTTCGTCCACGTTTTGTTCCGATTCTGGGTTCAGAAAGCAGACTTGTCCCAGATGACCCGAGAGGTTCATGATCTATAATAGCACAAGATCAGAAATACCTTTTATACCCTCAATCATTCAGTGCTCTATAAACCAAAAGCAGTATTTTGAAATCAATTATTTGAGAGACGCAGGGAGCCATTCTAAAGTTCTGTCTTAAGATTGGAGTTATATCCACTTGGTATTAGTGAGCACTCAAGCAGTATTATCTCTTGTCATGCCCCACTAACCCCAGGTACACTAAACCCAGTACTATGGGTACTGGGTATAGGGTACAGAGTGCCAACAATGCAGTGGTTCTCAACCAGTGGTCTTTGAGAGGGTTCCAGGTGGTCCCCAGCTAAGTGATGGAGAGTTGGTAACCAAATTGACCCTTACAGATCTTTAACTCTTAAATTAAACACTCTTAAACACTCGTTAAATTATTGTTTAAAGGACAACTTTAGTTTTTCACAACAAGGGTTCATATTTTAGATTGTAATTAAAGAATATGAAAGATAAGTGTTAAAATTATTTCATTTACTTCTTTCTATTGTTTTACAGATTCTTATTTCAGTGGTTGGGGGCATGCATACAAGTGGCTAAATATGTCATTTTACACAGAATAAGCCCATTCCCAAGATACCTTTCATGGTTGGATGTGACTTATGGGGGCTACAGTGTTACTGTAGATAGCAATAAAGAAACTGCTTGCTTATTGGGTCTAAAAAGACATATTTATCCACTAGTGCGCATGCCCCCATGCGTACGCATGCCCCACATTTTAGCACGGTAAACGCGATAAAATAATAGAACTAAGCAAATTAAAACATTTTAACACTCACTTTTTCTTTTCTCTATAATTACGATCTAAAATATGAACCAAAGTTGTCCTTTAACATCTGCAATACTTGATTTACAAGATTTTGCACTCATCTACTGCATGGGCAGTAAGACACGTTTCTTCATCCATACAGTAGATTGAGTAGAATCTAATCTCCCAAACTAATCTGAACAGATGCCATGTCATGTGTTAAGACCAACCATAAACCTGTGAGAAGTTACCATAATTACGTTACAAATGCTTGCATGCACGCAGGCACCTACTGTACATACATACATGCTGTTACTGTACACACTACAGCTGTACTCAAATTGAGCCTTAATGCTGCAGGTTCACAAATGCAGTGTTGTACAGTAGCTAAGTACATTTACTTAAGTAATGTACTTGAGTACACTTTGGAAGTATTTGTACTTTATTTGAGTATTTCCAATTTCCAATACTTTTACTTATACTCCACTACATCTCAGATCCAAATATTGTACTTTTACTCCACTACAATTATTTGAAAACTTTAGTTACTAGTTACTTTGCAGATATACATTATAATATTATAAAACATACATAAAACACTTTAGCCCTATTTCATACCTAGGCTATTTGAAAATAGCCGATCTACAAGCTCGTAGATCTGCTATTTTCAAGCATTTTGTACTTTTACTTTTGGTACTTTTAGTACATTTTGATGCCAATACTTTCATACTTTTACATAAGTACATTTTGAATTCCGGACCTTTAGGGTGCCCTCACACCAAAATAATCCGCCAATGCATTTCAATGAGAATGGAGCGTTTTTTTGCCAGTAGAGGATTTCTGCAAAAAAATGCTCCATTCTCATTGAAATGCATTGGCGGATTCCACTCTAGGTATTTTGGTGTGAGGGCACCCTTACTTGTAACGGAGTACATCTACACTGCAGTATTGATACTTTTACTTAAGTACAAAATGTGAGTACTTTTTCCACCACTGCACACATGCATCCACACCCTGCACATGCAGAAAAAAACTTGTTTCAGGCACACTTATGGACGCACACTGCTGCACAACTTTTTCTTGTGTAACCTTAGAATCTGCCAACAAAGGACATTCCCCCATCCCATAGTCACGGTTGCCACAGTAACCAGGAGGCTTAAAAAAGGCTTCCCTCACTTTTGAATCTAAGATCTCCAGGGATCTAGAAAAGGGAGAGGGGATAACCTGGCTGGCTTCAAGCCCAGAAGAGGAGCCTTTTGTCTAGGGAAAAAAAAAAGATTAATCACACTGGGCATGAGGGGAGAGACACAGAGCAGCCGGCAACAAGATACAGCCAACATGAGAGGCATAAAGCTGGAGAAAGAAAGATGAGAGGAATACGGAAGGAGGGAGAAGGGACGTGCTGGCCATTGGGAAAAGCGGGACAACTCCCGAACGGCCGGGAATCATTCCCGGCCGGTCCATGCCGACCATTAGGAAAAAATAAAAAATAAAATGTCGGCCTACGTTCCATTTTGGGGGCTGGGCGGCCAACAAAGGAAAACCTCACTGTCGGGCAGAAACCTTGTATCTCTAAGTTTCAAATGTGTAAATTTTGCTTCATCATACAAGGCCGTCGCACAAAAGTAGTGAAAACAGCAGATCTACAAGTGCTTGTAGATCGTCTGTTTTCACTAGTTTAAATCATTTTTAAAATGATAAATACAAAACAAACGGTTTTGGACATACAAGGTTTCCACCCGACAACGACTAAATATAACTCATGTACAGTAACTGGCCCACTGGCTTGTCACCTGTCATGATCTGAAATGGCAAATCTTTGAGTAGCAGCAGCGCTATAGAGAGAGATCTCTCTCTATAGCGCGCAATGAGGGCCTCTCCAACTCTTTTTCCCAGGCTGAATCAGGGGCCCAGCACGTCCCTGGGAGGGAGTTAACGCGCATCGAGGTACTGAGGGAGGCAGTGCACAGGATTGACAAAGAAAGGGCGAGAGATCAAGCCAGGAGAAAGAAAGAAGAATGAAAAGATGGAGAGAGGGATGCAAAAAGAAAATAGAAAATAAGACCGAGTGGAAAATAAATAGCGGATAAAACTTTAAAAGCTTAAAGGAGTAGTTCACCCCCCAAAATGACTTTTTTTCTATTGATTACTCATGCCATGGAGAGTAGAGTTCAATAATATGTTTTGGTTTTTGTCACATTCCTAAGACAAAAATTGTATTCAAGTAAATTTACCCCCATTGATTCCGGATGGGGACCCGTTTCGAAATGGGTCCCCATCCGGAACGAATAGGGGTAAATTTATTGTTATCACATTTTTGTCTTAGGAATGCGACAAAAAACTAAAAAACTCTAGTCTCCATGGCGTGAGTAATCAATAGAAAAAAAGTCATTTTGGGGGTGAACTACTCCTTTAAGCACTTGAGCCCTATAGTACATGTATTTCATACTTTGAGACAGTGTCCCCTTGTGGTGTCTTGTGAGCTTGTAGACCGGTAATTTAAAAAATATATATATCCACAACTTTCCAACAACCCATCGTGCATTGCGCAGAAGTTGCACGGAGCTGTGATCTACACAACGGTTGCATCTGCGACGCAACGTGAGCTTGTATGTCTGCTGTTAACGGAAGTGTGGTGCAAAAAATACTGTAATATTACAGTAAATTCCCGTGGAAAGAGGTGGATATATATATGTATATAGAAGCTTGCTGGAGTTCAAGTGGTTAAAGGTGTTGGCAGCTTGCCACAGTCAAGTCAGCCAGTCCTGCCACAGAGCTGTCAGAAGATAAATACCCTCGGCTCTCCCCAATTACCTCGCCACACCACTCACTTGACACCCAGCCTCTCCATTCATGTCCTTTCACTCGCAAACAAATAAACACTTAATGGGATCGAGCGGAAAAGCCAAGAAAGGAGGAGTTAGACACAGCCTCCACTTCTCCTTTTCATAGACCTTTGAGGTCGCGTATGAGACAATAATTGTTGGCACCGTTAACAGTGGTCAATAATGGACCCTTGCGACTCCATTGTCAAGGGCAGGCATACACAGTATTAAAATCCTGATGGTTAAATTAACAGAGTGTGAAAATGGCCCCATTAAATAACGTGCAGTGTAGCATATTCTGAAAGACTGTAGAGTAGAGTTATGATAACCGCCTCTTGTCTAACTTATGGACAATTACTGGACACGTTCAGAGTCTGTGTTGCAGGTCTCGAAGTGACTAGTTTTGATATAGGTATTTGATCAAACATGCTGGTCAAGAAAGCTATTGGCGGGTATTACGGTGGTGCAGGTAGGGCTGTCACGATATGACATTTTACATGACGATTAATTGTCACTCAAATAATTGACGATTAACGATTTAATTGTGTATTTGTCGTTGATAATTACATTTCTGTTTGGCTTTTAGGCTTTGAAGTTGTACATGGTAGATATGACACATAACCTAAATATACAAAGAAATTACTGACATATTTGACAACTTACTACTTAAAAAGTAACTTTGATAGTGGAAATAGCCGATCTACAAGCTCACAACGCGTTGCGATGCGACGCGTTGTGAGCTTGTAGATCGGCTATTTCCACTATTTCGGACATTTTTCAACATTCACGATTATGACGATTATGACAAAATAATTGCGATAATGTCAAATAATCACGATTAGACGATTATGTAATAATCCACCGTTTGTCAGCCTTCTGATTGGTCCCTGAGACTCCCTGACTGGCCAACCAGAAAAAAACATTCACTTTTTGCTATCGGGGGTGGAGTTTGTGCAGTGGAGAATGTTGCTTCAGGCTTTCAAGGACGGTCCGCACTGCGCGACACGGCGTGCGTCTAGTACGGCCGCGCGAGGTGATCGCGATTTCGCTCAATATAATGAATAAGCTTCAACAAACTAGTTCACATGGACCTTATCAATGTAACTAAGAGTTACGATTGGGTACATATATTTTAAATGGGCAGAATTACTCAAGCCAGCCTATTATGTGAGGAGAACTATAATCTGGCTGTCATCTTCCTACCCAAGATGCACTGCGCTTTCTCTTTCTATTTCTATTCTCTCTCTGATCCAGAGGATTAAACTAATTAAAACATATATTTTCGGGGGAAAACATATATTTTCGGGGAAACCCCCTGTTTTGCAATGTAACTACTGTACCTTTGTCTTCCCTTTTTATTAATATCACCTAGATGTTTTTCCTTTGGTACTTTAAATTGCAATAATGAGGCAATGAAAATACCCTCTCCCCCCATTCACTGCCACTATAAAAACAATCTGCCCAGGGTCATTTGTACCCCCATAGTAACAGGGCAGAATGGGGCGGGATTTGCAAAGGGGAGAATTGTGACAGCCCTAGTTGCAGGGTTAACAAAAGTACCTGTGGAGACTGGGGTTTGATTCCTCCACGGTGCCAACGGCTCAGCTGGGTGGCCCCAACTAGGGCATTCACCAAATATTCCAATATTCGAATATCAAAGTCACTATTCGATGTTGTTCACCTGAAGTCGAATATTCGCTTATTTTTTATTTTTTGTTGTCTCTTTAAAAAATATATAGTTTATAAAGCTTGGCTAGATAGGAAGTCATAAGAATGAGTTGTCAATGCCCCTGGTGGATGAATTTGTTAATGCTCTATACCAGGGGTTCTCAAACCTTTTTAGGCTGTGACCCCCAAAATAAACATATTTGAACTGGGGACCCCCACCTTGACAAGCACTTGGAATTGTAGGTATTACATTTAATGTGACTCGGTTCCGCAGATAAATATTGTGAAAATAGCTGATCTACATGCTCACAACGCCTCACAACGCGGCTATTTTCACAATGTTCGCCTCTTGCTTACTTAATATTTGACAGTTTGGCCAGTCCTGTCGAATATTCGACCATTCGAATACTTTGAAGTCGAATAATTCAAATACTAAAAATCACCATTCGTGAATGCCCTAGCCCCAACCAAAACATTTGGACATGTTGGAGGGTGGAAAGCCGGCAGGGGAGAGAGTTCTCTGCCATTGCATTAGCGACAGAAGTGGGAGGGACGCCCTCCCAGTGAAACTCCTCCCTGTCAGGTGAAAAGAAGCGGCTTTCGTCTCAATGTTTATCGAAAGAGACATGCTAGTTACAGTATATACCCTGCCCAAGACCAAACAGTAGGGGTTGGCAGTGTTGGAGAGGTTTGTGTGAGATACTATCTATCTCAACCATTTTACTCAAATGGGCTTTATTGGCACAAGAACATATATTTTCATTGGCAAAGCAATGTTCTCCCTCTCTCAATGCAACTTTCTCTCAATTTACTCTCTCACTGTTTGCCAGTTTCTTTCCACAATAAACCATTGCACGCTTACAGTAAGTGGACCAAGCCTTAATTAGGATGATGAAACATCATCAAAGAGGTCAACACAAACTGGCAACTGCAGGGAGTGGAATAATGTCACAGTACCACCCACTGGTCCTCAACTCAAAGTCATAGCCGGCAGCAATGAGCAACAATAGATGCAGGCACACAATAGGGATAGGACGATATGAACATTTAATATCACGATTATTGTGACAAAAGAAATCACGATTTACGATATTATCACGATAATCAAAATCCTTTATCCTGGGGCGGAACATTTGCCAAAAAATAGCCGATCTACAAGCTCACAACGCGTCACAACGTTGTGACGCGCTGTGAGCTTGTAGATCGGCAATTTTTGGCAAAGACATTTGATAGAGTGAAAAAAAAAGACTGTATCAATCAAGTACGTATATTATAAGTACCTTTTAAGAATTACAGAGGGTTTAAGTGGTACCAGATATGCCGCTCGGCAAATATAAGGTGAATTGATCCCAGTGCATGACTGAGGACAATATCACGATAAATTAAATCTCCACAATACGATTATTGTGAGTGATTTTTATCACGATAAACGATAATATCGCGTGTCGTCCCATCCCTAGCACACAACACAGACAGTACAATCCTAAATGTTAATTTAACTCAGAGAAGTACAAATGGAAGTTGGAACCAATTAAAACAGATTTCTTAATTATTTTAATTCATGCCACTACACACAGACCAATGAAGCACGCACCCATTCTCATGCAAGGGCATGAAAATCCATTTCTTTTTTATAATTTTTATCCCACGATTTTTGTAACCCAGTTTTTCACCCAGTGCCAATTGCCTATGTAATCCTTGGTCTCTGCTCTCCCTCTGCCACGCCTGGGGAGACAACGGACTGACCTCATGCTTCCTTCCGTGCATGAGGAGTCCAAGTTGCTTCTTTTCACCTGACGGGGGGGGGGGGGGGGGGGGGGCACACGTTATTCCAACCACTTCCTTTCCCCTCCATCAGGCACAGGGGGGCCAGGGGGAGGCATTATAGAGACCAGGATTACTGTATGTTTTTGTGAGGGTATCTACCCTAGCTAGACACAGGGAATACATGCAAACTCCACACAGAAATGCCCTTTCGCCACAGAAAACACATTTCTAAACACACTATATTAGCACACGTTTGACCTCAAAGACCGATGCATTTTGGTAATGCACGGGTTGTCTGAACACAGACAAACCTACAAAGACAAAGGAGTGTCAGGATTTGCTGAAGCCAATTCAAAGGTGGCACAAACAGGACAATTTAAACAGATTCATGCCTCTCTTTTATGGACGCTTCTGCAACCACTCTCCAGGCACTGGACGCAGTCTACCGCGGAGCTTTATGTTTTATTTTTAAATGTCAAATCCCTTACACGTCGCTCTCATCTGTATAACAGGGCTTTCATTATGCTGCCGCGCAGATGGCTTCATTGGCACATTTTCACGGGTATATAGCCATCGTTGTGGCTACTCCCTGGCTATTTAAAATGCCTTTTTCTAATTTGAAAATAAATTCGTACAACCTCCACTTCCCTGAACCTGCTGACTATTTACCGTCCCTCGTCTGCCCGCTAATAATGTTGTTTTTGACAGCAAATTTTGATTTAGTCATAGTCTTTTGAATAACATGTAATTACATTTTTGTCATATTTTAGTCACCTGAAAAGTTTTAGTTTAAGTCTAATTTTAGTCGACTAAATATCATACGTTTTAGGCGACTAAATCTACAGTTGATTTTATCGACTAAAATGTATTTTGGCGGGCCTTGATGGCATCGTAATTTTACAAATTTTACACTTGGTTGCATGCTGAAAATAGCAGATCTACAAGCTCACAACACGTCGCAGCGCGACGCATTGTGAGCTAGATCGGCTATTTTCAGCACGCAACACCTGAGAGCAACCAAACATAAAATGACAATTCTCCACTAGTCCCTCCCTAAAGTTTTAGTCTAGTTTTTATTTTGTTGACGAAACTGTCAATATATTTAGTCTTAGTTTTAGTCATCACAGCTTAGTTTTTATTTCGTTTTTGTCAGTGAAAAAAACGCAGTTGACAAACATTTTTCGTCATAGTTTTAGTCAACAAAATCAACACTGCTGTCCACAGACTCTGGGAGGACGCGGCTTTCAGTATTTTTTTATGCTCCGCGGCCCTGGAATCAGCCCCGGAAAGGCATTAAACAGGCACAGGAGCACGTTAATCCCTTTGGGTAATTTTAAAAGTTTACTTCGGCTGTTAAAAACTGAAGGTCTGCAGCAGTTTTATTTGAGTTGATATTTAATGTAATGTGTGTTTTGCTTTGTGGTTTTATTGTGTTTTATATTATGGTCCCTGTTTGTTTGCTTTGTTGGCCAGGGCTCCCTTGTAAAAGAGATTGCCGTCTCAATGGGACTGACCCGGTTAAATTGAGATTAGATTTTTTTTTTTTTTTTGTCCTGAATCAGTGGTTGGAGAATAACAGCCATCAGTGGTGGTGGAAGAATACTCAGATTCTTTTAAGAATTTCACAATATAACAATCACACCCAGTGTGAAGTGAGTGGTGCCTTTGAGCTGTGTTAAACCCTGATCAACCTCTACACCCCCACTCGTTCACTTAGATCAGCCAACACAGGGATGCTGACAGAACCCTCGCTAAAAGCCCCAGGACAAAAATCCACTCGTCCGAGACAGTTTGCCCTCCTGGCCCCCAAGCTGTGGAATAAACTCCCTGTCGCACTTAGAACAACGGACTCATTCGCTAGCTTTCGCCGTGGACTGAAGACTAACCTTTTCAGACTCCACCTAAACCCATAGCACTACTGAAACACTCAATGACCATACAGGAAGCTAGTTAGCATTTGTTTTTTAGGTTTTTAGAATCCTTTTTTCTTTACTGATTATATTGTTTTTTATAGATTGATATTCAAATGCATTTGTTATATTGTTGTTGATGTTCTGACATGTTATCTTGTTTATTATAGTGATGTATTATCTGCTTATTGTAAGTCGCTTTGGATTAAAAGCGTCTGCTAAATGCCTAAACTGTAAACTGTAAACTATTATGAATTCTTCTGTTGTCCAGTAATGTCAAGGCTGCTAAACAGCGCCACTTGGTCACCCTGCAGCGGTATTGCAGCTGTTGCTACTCATACAAGGCGTATGAGTATTCTGCATACAGACATACACACTCGGTCAAGCATCGGAATGCTGAGGCACCGCTCAAAAATACTAAATATACTCAAAGTACCAAAAGTAAAAGTACTCATTTTCAAAATGACCAGTATCCTTCAAAAATAGCAGATAAGATCACAATTCACCGCGACGGGAAGCGCTGTGAGCTTGTGCATCAGCTAATCTTGAATAGCCTATAAGTATAGAATAGGGCTTGAGTGGTTAATGCATGTTTTGTAATAATAATCCAAAATCTACCAGGTAACTTGTAACGTAAAGTTTAAAAATAACTGTAATCAAGTAAAAAGTGTAATATTTGCCTCTGAGACGTAGTAGGGTATAAGTATAAAGTACCAAATCATGTACCCAAGTACACTACTTGAGTACGATTTACGATATTATCGCGGTAATCAAAAATCCATTATCCTGGGGCGGAATATTTGCCAAAATATAGCAGATCTACAAGCTCACAATGCGGCGCGTTGCGACGCGTTGTGAGCTTGTAGATCAGCAATTTTTTGGCAAAGACATTTGATAGAGTGAAAAAAAGACTGTATCAAGTACATATATTATAAGTACATTATACCAATCATAGAGGGTCTACTGATATGCAGCTCAGCAAATAAAAGGTGAATTGATCCCAGTGCATGACAGAGGACGATATCACGATAATTTAAATCTCCACGATAGTTTTTTATCACGATAAACGATAATATCGCGTATCGTCCCATCCCTAGTTGTGAGCTTGGAGGTCTGCTATTTTCGATAGTTCCACCAAAAGGACCTTTTAGAAATGTTCAGCCCCTGCCAACATTCTCTGCACGTCCCTGGTTACTGTCCACCTACTGATAGCCACGGTGACTCATCTCTCCCGTGACGCCACCGAGGATTTTGGACAGCCCGACGCCATTGATTGACACATGTTTAATTTCCTCCTCTTGTCCTAAGGGTAGTGGGTCCCGCCAAAGGGATTATCGCTCTTGTCTGTCAACGCAGTGTGATGCCAGTGTCCCCGATAAGAGTTACAGGGGATTTTAATGAGAATACTGCCACACAAAAAAGTGGAGCTCCGTGTCCTGTTGAGTGCATCCATCAAGTTGTCTGAATTGTCATCGCGCAGCAGCATGTTGCCTCCACGGGCATCACTCCGTTAGTGTCACAGACAACCTTTTCTTCTAAATTAATTGTGCTAACATCAGAAACTGTGAAGTCCACATGACACAAAACAGTAGTAATAGCATTCTAGATCGTAGACTAACTGCCAACGTGTTGCCTAGATAGACAAACAGATATAATGCCAATAAAATCAAATAAAACTAGAAGCAGTGCTCTTCCGAGCACAGGTCTCCACCAGGCCAGGCGTCCTGGTGGTGCTACTGTATAATAGGCCAGTGTAAAAAGGGTGGCATATGTTCTTCACCTTAGACCTTTCATGGCAATCGGACGCTGCATGCATGATTTGAAGCATTGTGTTCAAAAAATGTGTTTTGCTAAAGTCTACCTGCTGGTGGTGCTATAACAGGCCAATGTAAAAAGGGTAGCATTTGTTCCTTGACATAGTGGGAATGGGAATATGTGTGACAAATTTCACGGTAATTGCAAGCTGCGTTGATGATTTGAGGCATTTTGTTCAAAAACTGAGCAATCTTGCAAACTTTGGAAGCTAATATTAGCCAATCAGGATGGAATATGAAATATCAGACGGATCAGACTTGATCACATGACTATAGAGATACTTTGTACTGATTTGTGTTATTTTTGGAGAAAATCTGAAGGAGTAATATCCAAAAGTGTGTTTTACACAAGTCGGCCCAAAGGTGGCGCTATAAAAGGCTGATGTGAAAAATGCAGGGCAAAGGTTTATCCTTAGCCTCTAGGGAGTCCGCTTACAAAGTTTGAAACTGATCGGTGGAGTTATAGGTAAAACCACAAATCGGCCTGTTATAGCGCCACCATGAGGCTGATTTCAAAAATTTGAAGTGACATTTCTTCCTCGACCTAGTGGGAACGTGTGTGCGCGATTTCATGATAATTGCACTTTGCGTTTGGGGTTTGAGGCATTTTGTTCAAAACGGCTCAATCCTACAAACTTTGGAAGCCAATCGTAGCCAATCAGGATGGAATATGCTAAATCGGACAGATCCGTGTCGATCACATGAATGTCAAGATACTGCCTACCGATTTGTAGGATTTTTGGACAAAATCTGTTAGAGTAGTGCACAGAAATGTGTTTTGCGAACATCGGCCACTAGGTGGCGCTAGAAAAGGCCCATTTGAAAAATTTAGGGCAGAGGTTCTAGATTGGCATCCAGGGAATGTGTGTGCTCACTTTGGCAGCGACCGGGCCAACGGCGACTGAGATTAGGTGCACACAAACTGCGAGGACACACGGACGGACGCACGCACGCACGGACGGACACACGGACGGACGAAGGGAAAAACATACTCTCCCCCATGCCTTCGGCTGGTGGAGACAATAAAAAGGATTTTCTGAACTTTATAGTGTAGATTGCTATTGAGTGTAAACATGATTGAGTCAAACACCACTACAGCTAAAGGCTGAGGTCAACATTACCGCAAACCATTTAAGCCCTATAAATACAACAACAGTGTTGTAAATAGGGCAAAATTGGGACGCAATTAACCTATTTAGGCCTGAAAAACCTAACCATTTTCTGAAAAAAAAACGTATGTTTCTATGATCAGTAGTGCTCAGAGTTTTAAATGTCAAGAACCCCTAGAAATATATGTATTTGACCGCCAACACCCATCTCAAAATATTTTCGTCAATCCGTCATTAATGTGGCTGTTCGGGCTCTAAAAATGGGAGTATGCACCCGCCCTTAGAAAAGTAACAGGACTATGGCAGCCGTGCTCATGACCCGATGCTAATTGAGTAACCGCTCATGTTACTGTGTTGTGCAACATCTCACCAATATTCTGCCATAATATTGATCACTTCTCTTACTCTGTGCTTCCGTTCCAGACTGTTGTTTAATTAATTACACTGCAACCATCGGCAATTTTAGCCCCTGTCAGGAGGGGGGGGCAAATTTGTCCATGGGGGGAGGGGGATATTTACAGTCCTTATTACTGTAGTATGATGGATTTTTAGAGGAAAAAACTATGCTTGTTAACTCAAAGGGCGAGAGATTCATTGTGGTCACTTTATTAACGCCTTGTATGTACCTAGCAAGCAAGTGTTCATTTCGTACACATGTATTTACAATGCCTAATGCCACTTGTATGCAAATGACAAATCTGTATGAGAACTCAACAAATAGCTAGACGAATCAATCGGAAAAATAGATCAGAACTGGGCTGGTCAATCGAGGGGGCACACACACACACACGCACACGCGCACGCACACGCACACGCACACACACACACACACACACACACACACACACACACACACACACACACACACACACACACACACTACAGCCCTAATCTAAATGATATTACTATGAGAAACATTTTTTAATCTGATGATTAAAAGACATAGCACACCATCTGGGAAAGTCGGACAACAAACATTATCCTATTTGCATAAGGTGTTTATTTTTTTATGCGCCCAGTAAAGTAATAAAATCATCTTTTGCCCCAAAAAAGCATTGTGCGTGCATGCGTGTGTTCATTATGAACATGCCCCCCAGTGTTGTTTTTGACAGCAAATTTTTAGTTTTAGTCATAGTCTTTTGAATAAAATGTCATTTAGTTTTAGTCATAATTTAGTCACCTGAAAAGTTTTAGTTTTAGTCTAATTTTAGTCAACTAATTATCCTAAGATTTTATTGCGACTAAATCTACAGTTGATTTAGTCAACTAAAATGTATTTTGGCAGTCCTTGATGGCATCTTAATGGCTGATTTTACACTTGATTGCGTGCTGAAAATAGCCGATCTAAAAGCTCACAACGCGTCTCACTGCGACGCGTTGTGAGACACACACACACATGTGTACGCCACACAGTTAACTAGAAAGATGTGTCATTATGCATCTGACATACTTTTGAAGCGCAGGCTCCAGACACACAGTCATTTATTTCTACGAACCACCTGACCCGCATTGTAAGATAAAGGGTTGAAGTGGAACGCATTATCTATGGTTAAAGACACACACACGTACGTGTCACTGTGGGTCACTTGTCCTCACTGACACGTTATGAATCTAAGAATAGATGTTACAACCAGAGCATAAGGATTGCCTCAAACGGTCACGTGGCAAGTATATGAACAAATAACACTAATTGTACTACTTTATATAGCTAATCCCTGATGAAAATCACAGACATGAAAGGGAAAATCCCTGAAATGCTTTGTGCAATAAGAAAATGTTTTCACAATATTTATCTGTGGAACCAACTAGTATAATTCCAAGTGCTTGTCAGTGTGGGGGCTCCCCAGTTCAAATAATTATCATTTTTAGGATCAAATAGGATTATTTGGGGGGTCGTGGCCTGAAAAGGTTGAGAATCACTGCAATAACACACTAGAAACACACTATAAAAACTGGCTTATCCAACCAACACAGTGATGATCCAAGTCATGGAGAAGGAGACAGAAGTACAACAGAACAAGTATATACAGCAGGGGTTCCCAAACTTTTTTGTCTCAGGGCACCCCATAAATATGATTTTTTAATTCGAGGCACCTACGTTATAATTTTCACTCCCAGCACCTTATATGTAAAGCATATCGGCGTTGTCGGTTGGAAACCTTGTATGTCCAAAACCGTTCGTTTTGTATTTATCATCTATAAAATGTACTATGTGAGGCGTTGTGTGCTTGTAGATCTGCTGTTTTCACTACTTTTGTGCGACAGTCTTGTATGATGAAGCAGGGCTTTGCTTTACCAAAAGACGTACACATTTGAAACTTGGAGATACGAGGTTTCTGCCCGACAGTGACGATATTTTAGTGATTATGCTGCGAGGATAACGTTGACATAATAGCCATTTTGGTTAGAACTGACTGAAAATAACTTTGTACTTCAAATTTTAAATTATACAAAATAACATTTTTTCAAGTGTCCAAATAAATTCCAAATATTATCAAATGATCTCGCGGCACCCCTGGACTGCTGTCACGGCACCCCAAGGTGCCCCGTCACCCACTTTGAAGACCCCTGATATACAGTAATGTCCATTCAAGTGTAAATGATTAGGCGCGACAATGCTATGCATTCGCGTCCCCCAAAATACTGCTGTCTCAAACAATTGTATTCTGTCTATTTTTTCCACCATCGTATTATGATTAAATGAGGCATCTTAGTCCAATATCACTAATTATTTACAGTTAGCCAGCTGAGAAGTTGCAGCAGTTTATGTATTCTGAATTTGAATCTGAACACAACACCTGTCCAACACGGTCAATTGGGCAATTAAATGGCATTCCTTGAGCAGTGTGCTCGTTCAATGTTAGGGACGCGCTTTCAAGGACGCATTATGCGTTAGAAAGACGCAATCATCCTAGGATAACAAAAGTGCCACAGCTTATTTATGATATTTTGACTGCCACTCTCAGTCTCACAAAGACTTTCACCTCATATGCCAGACAGGCTAACGCACCATCCTTTTGTCGCTGTGATGACAATATAATTAGTTTTGCATAGATGACGCGATCATTAAGTGGCACATTCATGTGTCATTATGTGCACTGCACCGAACCCCACAGTGTCCCCAAGGGCTTGACAGAGAGACATTAGGCGCTTCAGATAATAGAATCTGCTAACGAGGAGCAGTCAGCACTGAATGAATAGCAAGTTGATGTTTCTCTGTGCTTTGTCTCAGCTGACTAATGTTTTCTGTTATTGTGCACCATTTGGTTATTCATTTACTCTTTGCATAATAACAGGGGCAGCTGAAATCAAATACTGTACATTTTGACCAGTATAAGTGTTCCAAGTGTTGTTTTGTTGTATTAAGCGCCATTCCCTCTGGGAACAATAACTATAATTACGGTATATCGTTCACCATTGTATATATTTTTTTAATAGCCTACTTGGCGGGAACACTGCCATTCACTTGGTTTAGAACAATATAGTTTTCAGTAGTGTGAATGGCCCTTTAGTGTTTGCGGTAGAGACACTGTAAGTGGTTTTACAGGATATAAAAGTCAAACCTTGTCAGTTACATATAATTTTGTCAGTTGCATAATTTTGCAATTTTGCAAGCAACGACCTCCAAAATAATCATAATATTTGAACTGGCGACCCCCCCCCCCACCCTGACAAGCACTTGCAATTGTAGGCATTACATACTTAGTTTGACTCGGTTCCACAGATGAATATTGTGAAAATAGCCTCAAAGGCGTTGTGAACTTGTAGATCGTCTATTTTCACAATGTTTGCCTCTTAGTTACGTAATATTTGACAATTTGGCCAATTTGGTATTAAAAGGGCCTTAAAAGTATTCTAACTTTAGAAATGAGAAGATACCCTGTATGTACACCTATACTACAGTATATGTTGGTATGTTTACCGTTGAGTGATAAAACAATGTTGCACATTAAGATAATCATCTGGGGACCCCCCAAAATAATTTACACTTTAATTATCAAAAGATTATTCCTAACAAAAATTCACATACGGTACTTCCATCCCAGGTAGCAGAACTACAAGATCAAAAGTTGTACGCTTGTAGTTCTATTTTGATGATGCGATGCCCTGTCCTAGGCGATGTGTTGTGAGCTTGTAGAATTGGCTGATGTTCAGGGACGTGCTGGCCATTGGGAAAAGCGGGACAACTCCCGAACGTCCGGTTCATTCCCGGCCCGGCTATTAGTAAAATAAAATAAAAACAATGTCGGCCTTCGTTCCATTTTGGGGGCTGGGCGGCTTCATCACACAAGGCCGTGGCACAAAAGTAGTGAAAACAGCAGATCTACAAGCACACAACGCCTTGCGGTGCGAGGCGTTGTGTGCTTGTAGATCGGCTGTTTTCACTAGTTTAAATCATTTTTAAAATGGTTTTGGACATACAAGGTTTCCACCCGACAACGACGAAATATAACTCATGTAATTGGCCCATTGGCTTGTCACTTGTCATGATCTGAAATGACAAATCTTTGAGTAGCAGCAGCGCTATAGAGAGAAATCTCTCTCTATAGCGTGCAATGCCTCTCCAACTCTTTTTCCAAGGCTGAATCAGGGGCCCAGCACGTCCCTGCTTTGTTCACCACTAAACACTGTCGTATGAAACAGGACTTAATACAGCGTAGCACTGTAGAAGGCAAGCAGTCTACAAGAGGCTTTGTTTGTCTCGTTTGTTTGTCTCGAGCTAATCTCACAAACCACTAAACCAATTAGCGCACTAGTCCACTAGATACATTTCCTTCAAACTTTAATCGTATAATGGAAAGTCGCTGTGAACTGGGTGGAAATAGGCATATAGCCCATATTTGGCATTGTGTGTCATAGATACGTCATCGGTGACTGACGTCACAGTTTGGCCACGATCCCACATGGAAGCTACGTTGTAATTAGACATGGTCTTTTATTTTTATTTTTGAAGCGGTGGAAACCGCTTCCAATGAATGGCTTTGTGTGTATCACGCCCATATATGGTCATTTCAGTCCAGAATGAACAGGCTTTTTCAAAAACAGAATGTCCGTTTAATTACCATATATGGTGATCTCAGTCCAGAATGAACAGGGTTTTTCAAAAACAGAATGTCCGTTACCTTATGTCCATATATGGTCACTCCAGGCCAGAATGAACAGGTTTTTCCTGTCCCGTACGTGTAAAATATCAGTCCAGAATGAATAGGCTTTTTCAAAAAGCAAAATGTGTGTCCCATGTCCATATATGGTCATTTCAGTTCAGAATGAATAGGCTTTATATGTCCTGTACATCTAGAATATGTGTGCGGTGTCCCTCCCGGTCAGATGAATGGATACTTTGAGGATTGGTCAAGCTTCACATGATAATTTGGCCTTCAGGGTTTATCTGTCTTATTTAAACACTTTATATTTATTTATGTATTTATTTAATTACAAATTCTTATTTTAATGTATGTGTTTTAATCTATTTTATTTTTTAAACCTATTATACCAACTGTCATACCAGCTCTCCAAATACATTCAGAATAGAAGTTTTATCTGTCCACCGCTTCAATTCGAACCGAGGTTTGACTTTTTTAGATTGATTGCAGTTAATCTATAATATTGCCTATCGCCTATACTGTAAGATCAATAATACGGATCCACTGATCTCTTAAGCTCTGGACAAAATCTGAGATGGAAGAAAAATGAATGACCGAGCTAGCACCATGGCTTGGGATTTTATTCAGTAATCGTGTATAACTGGTAGAGAAAAAAAGATTTTGAAAACAACAGCAATTGACAATCTGTTCAATACAGAAATACTTGGTGATAGCTTATAATACCTGTGAAAAATATGAAATAGATTTGGTTGAAATTTGTTTCATTACCTCCGAATGCATTGGGGAGATTTAGTTTTGTCCGTTTTTGTCTTTGTGTCCAGCCAAGGAACTCAATCCCTGAATCCTATTATTCTCACCTACGAGAATAAGAACCTGCATGACCCTAGTTTGTTTGGTGCAATATGGAAGGGTGAAACAAGGTTGAAGACTAGTAGGGCCAGAACGGATATCTTGCAGTGTTGGTTATTATAACAAGGATGAAGTAACAGAAACATGCAGCCACTCAAGCCTTCATCAGGAGATTGACAACAGAGCGCGCATTAAGAGTGCGCAGGTCATTATAGGTCTGTCCTGTGCCCACAAATACAATAGGCTGGCCTGTGCTGTAGGTCATGGAAACGGCAGCGCCAACCTTGTCGTCAATGGTGTCAAACTTGGTGAGAACAATTCCGTCGATGAGGCGGGGCTCGACAGATGCGGAGTGGTCGGCCAGAGCCTGATTAAACTTCACCAGCTGATTGACAGCCTCGTTGCCCACTAGAGCCTCCCCTACAAACAGCACCAGGTCAGGCGTGTTGACGGTAACGAGCTTAGCCAGGGCCGTCATCATGGGGGTGTTGTCCTGCATACGCCCCGCGGTGTCCACCAGCACCACGTCGAAGGCCTGGTTACGGGCCTTCGCTATGGCATCCATAGCGATTTTTGCCGGATCCTTTCCGTAGCCCTTCTCATACAACTGCACAACTGGCTGCCCGCCGTGCTGCTCGGGCGGGTGCTTAGAGTTCAGATGACGCTGGTGAGTCCGGAGCTGCTCCACGGCCCCGGAGCGGAACGTATCGCAGGCCGCGATTAGAACAGTGAAATGGTTTTCAATCAGCCAGAAGGCAATCTTGGCCAGGTTGGTGGACTTGCCAACCCCGTTGACACCACAGAAGGTTATGACATAGGGGCGTCTCTGACCGCGGGCCTCTTGGGCGTCCCTCAGGATGTCTACCCTCCGCTTGGGCTGCAGAATCTGCACCAGAGAGTCGTGCAGGGCCTGCTTCACCGTCGAGGCCACACTGGTGAACGTGCCCATGAGTTTGCCCACAAGTTTCTTGGCAACAGAGTCACAGAGCTGGGAGGCAACGTCGGCGGCTACATTCTTAGTGATGAGGTGTTCCCTCATCTTTTCCAGCATTGGCTCCATGTCCTCCTGGGTGAGGCACTTGGAGCCCACCAGACCCTTCAGCATTCTAAACATGCCACCAAAGCCACCGCTTTTTGGGGGAGCTTTCGTGCTTTTTTCAGTGACCACAACTGTCTCTGGCTCCACCTCTTCTTCCTCCACCTCTTCCTCGCTGGACTCGCACTCCACAGACAGCAGATCTCCCTTCATGGAGCTGAGCTGCATCCCCAAGTCTGTTTGCGAGTCGTGGCCCTGGTCAGCATCCTTACGGGTATCATCTCCATTTCTGTTGCTGTAGTCCAGGTCTTTGACGCTGTTGCCGGACATCTCCAAACCCCACCTTTGCTTTTGCTTGTGGTGTTTCGGGGACTTACTGGGTCTCTCAACAGGTCCAGACCTCTTGTGCTTGAGGATGAATTGTTCCCTTTTCTTCTGAATAATCTCATCCGGGGTTAAGTCGTGATTGCCGTTCTCAACCACCTTTTGGCTGGCAGTCGAGCCCTTGCTTTGTTCCTTTTTGACTGGCTCAGCTGCAGGAGACTCTTTCTTGGCATTCTTCTTTTTTATTACACACTGGTCCTCCATGCCTTTGTCCCCATCCTTCGTCTTGATCATTGACTTAACAGTTTTTTGGGACTTCGGGGAATTTTTAAACGTCCGCATAGAGACAGTGACTCGAGTGTTGCTGCTCTCTGCCTCTTCGAGAAACCTCTTGAAGTCATCATTGAACTCGAAGTTGTGGTTGAGAAATGTCAGGGCTCCGTTCTGCTCTAGCTCATTCTTATAACGATCCCGGAAGCAAAGGTGAACATCGTCTACTAACTTATCCACATAGGTCAGCATCAGGATCTGTTGAAAACCCACCACAAAAACCAACTCAAATTCATTATCCAATTTGTATCTAAGACTCAAGGACTGATGAGTGAAGGAGTTGTTCCCAGTGCGCTCCTGAAGGATCACGGAGCGGATCAAAGCGTTGACGGGCCCAGTGAAGGATTCTTTCACCCCAGCTCCTTGAAAAGACCACAACACCACGCCCCCCATGCTGAAGATGGTGAAGAAATCCAGCATCTTTCCACCACGCACAAACTATACTTTAACAAATTACAAGTCTATAAGCAGCACCTTACAGCAAACTGTGCACATATGTGTCGACCGCTCCGGTCAACAACCCTGTATATAGACTGATCAGAGCTCTGGCATGACATCACATGACATCACACAAAACACTTTGGCATGCCATCACGTACACAACACCATATATGGAAATCTCTGTATCTGCCTGCCTGTGTCCTTCTTATGCCCATATATGGACATCCCCAATGTCATCAATATGATGTCATAGCCCTGACATTAGGTCGGACTAGACACACTCACATGCAGCTAGCACACTCTCCTTATATGGAGATCCATTGCGTGGCGGTTCTGGACAACTGCCAATCAGACCAACTTCCCACTTAGCACTTGACATAATTATGTCCAGGGTTCAATTTGTAAAAAAGAAACAGAGGGGGAGACATTATCTCACATCAACGTCGCACCGCCAATCCGACCAATATGCCCATACAGTACTGTATATGCAGATCCCTGATGTCATCACTACATGCCCATATTTGGGCATGTCCATAGAGACTGTGTCCTTTTATGCCCATATATGGAGATCCCTGTTATCAGTACAGTATGCCCATATATGGGCATGTCCTTGTCCTTTTTATGCCCATATATGGAGATCCCTGTTATCAGTACAGTATGCCCATATATGGGCATATCGGTTATACATAATGATTGCTGCTGACTGAATTGTTTACACATATTGGGCGAACGTGAACTGAACCATGAACGGCGCTCGTCGACTTGTTCGGTCTTTCTTTGCATTCCCATTGAAGCGCTGTTTGTGCATCGCCTCCTCATTACGTCTCCTAAGTAAAGCCTGCTATACTTCAGAAAATAGCTGATCTGCAAGCTCACAACGCGTCGCATCCACGAGACATTGTGAGCTTGTAGATCAGCTATTTTAACCATGCGGAAACATGCAGGATGTGCGACGGGTGCAGGAAGAGTGGGCACCTAAACATTGTGGGAACCTCAATGTTAAATTGAATGAAATAATTGCTGTGTGTGGTTCTTTACGGGCTGTGTCAATAACTTTGACAAATAGCTTTCAGTAACGTCTAAAAAAACGAATTTTGTTCATTTTGGGGAACCATGAACTTCTGGAAAATGTGGAATTATGAACTATGAAATGAACTAGCTCATTTTAGAAGTTGTGAACTTGAACTTTTGAACTAGTTCATGTAGAAAGTGAACTTTCCCAACACTGGTTATATGACTCATAGTGACATGAGTGTGATACCACCTGCCCTCTCATTAGCCAATTTTAACATACTAGATCCTTACCCCTCCCCTCACCTGTCCCTAAGGGATCCTTACCCGTGGGCATACACGCACATGGCCCGTGATTGGCTAGGACTGTACACTACAGTACTCTTGTTCTTTTTCTTACTTCTTTGTAACTTGTAACCTTAAACTGCTGTGCTGCCTCTGGGCAACTGAATTTCCCCCATGGGATAATAAAGGTATCTATCTATCTATCTATCTATCTATCTATCTATCTATCTATCTATCGAATTTTGTTCATTTTGGGGAACCATGAACTTCTGGAAAATGTGGAATTATGAACTATGAAATGAACTAGCTCATTTTAGAAGTTGTGAACTTGAACTTTTGAACTAGTTCATGTAGAAAGTGAACTTTCCCAACACTGGTTATATGACTCATAGTGACATGAGTGTGATACCACCTGCCCTCTCATTAGCCAATTTTAACATACTAGATCCTTACCCCTCCCCTCACCTGTCCCTAAGGGATCCTTACCCGTGGGCATACACGCACATGGCCCGTGATTGGCTAGGACTGTACACTACAGTACTCTTGTTCTTTTTCTTACTTCTTTGTAACTTGTAACCTTAAACTGCTGTGCTGCCTCTGGGCAACTGAATTTCCCCCATGGGATAATAAAGGTATCTATCTATCTATCTATCTATCTATCTATCTATCTATCTATCTATCTATCTAGGGGCATAAACACAGACAGACGGACGGACGGACGGACGGACGGACGGACGGACGGACGGACGGACGGACGGACAGACAGAGATTTGATAGATAGATAGATAGATAGATAGATAGATAGATAGATAGATAGATTAAATTGTGAAATTATCAAACAAATATCACACATTTCCCAAAATGCCAAATGCCAAGTATTTAATTTGGTCTGACCAGAAGCAGGGATAAAACATGAAAATGAAGGACCAGAGGGGGCATATCAAAAACAGAGCCATGGCTTTGACCCCCATCCCCCCATGGAAATGCCCAATTCTTATGAGGAGATTACAGTAAGGGTCTTTCTCACGACACGCTATACAGTATATGGACTACCGTGGTCTTTTAAAACCCTGCAAGACCCAAATTAATTTCTACTTGCCAAAAAAAAAAAGAGAGAAAAAAAATCTGATGGTGTTGTAGGAGTCCTAATCAGAGGAAAATGTAATGTTTAAAAATTAATAATGTTTTTGTAGGTTTTATAGCCATAAATCATAAATCATGCTCTAATTTGCATTTTGGGGATATTTTTCACAACAATAACATATGTTCTAGACATTCTAATGATCACCAAAAAAAATATTACAGGCATTTTACTTATGTTTTTGTGAGGAATAGCTTCAGTGAAAAAGTGAGATGTTGTTCGTCTAGACTCTGGACTCCAGAGATCTTGAAGTTGTGTGAATGTCAGCCTCTGTGGGGGGTATTTATATGCAAATATCGTGGCCAATGGCATTGTAATACTAAACAATAGGATTTAATGGTGATGTTAATGTGAAAAAAGAACAGGAAAACTAATTATAACATTTTGTTTTTAATATTTAAAAAATTTTGCCAAAAAGCATCGCTGGGCCTTGCAGGGTTAATAGGGCTACTGTCATGTCAAACTGTTTGTTTAGTCAAAACCTTGTGTTTCCACATTCTGACACACAGCTGGGTTACATAAGAGATGCACGCCGAAGTCTGACAAACACATAATGAGATGGAGATGAATACAAGACATGACATGAGGGGAAGAGAGCAAAGCACAAATGAGAAAGATGTGCAAAATGTCTATGTAAATGGAGTGGAATGAGAATGAGAATGAGCGTGAAGGATAAAGGAAAGCATGAATAGAGAGGGAGAGGAAGAAAGCTGGATGTTGGATGTTAAGCAGAGTGTTGTTCGTATGAGTGTTTTGGTCATTCCAGTGTTCATACATGATGAGACAGAGCACTGCCAACATGGCCTACATTCTGCCAGCTGGCAATGTGCACACACACGTGCACATGAATACACACACACACACACACACACACACACACACACACACACACACACACACACACACACACACACACACACACACACACACACACACACACACACACACACACACAACAGCCTCCAATGTATAATATGCACAGACACAAGAACACACACACACACACACACACACACACACACACACACACACACACACACACACACACACACACTGGCAGACACACACGCATGCACGCACGCACGCACGCACACACATACATACCCTCTCTCTCTCTCTCTCTCTCTCTCTCTCTCTCTCTCTCTCTCTCTCTCTCTCTCTCTCTCTCTCTCCCTCCCCCCCCTCTCTCTCTCTCTCTCTCTCTCTCTCTCTCCCTCTCTCTCATGTATCAGACTAGACAGTAGTGGGCCAGTGTTGCCTTTGGGAAAGACCTAGACAAAAAGCCATTAACACAGCCGAGCAGGGACGACGTCATGAAATAATCTTATCGTTAGTAGCCTTGCTATAATTTCATGCTTAATGTGTCATTCCTGTTTAATTTTTAGCACATCAACCCAAAGTATCCTAATTGTCCCCTATCACTCATATGTATGTAATAAGTCTATCGTCTTTAGCCATCTAAGCCATCTATTGTCTCATCCCACTGCCCCAGTTATAGCCGGTACAATTTCTGTCCAGTATTTTTCTAAAGCCAGTTTGAACCACTTTCAGCCTGGCGTGAGTGGCGTCCCTATTTTGGCCGTTGGTCTTTATATTGTAGGTGATTTTATTGTTATTTTCTAATGTCAAAAGTACCTAAAACAGCAGCTCTACAAGCCCACACCATGTCCCATATAGGGATGGGACGATACACGATATTATCGTTTTTCGTGATAAAAAACACTCACGATGATTGTGAAGATTTAATTTATCGTGATATCCTCTGTCATGCACTGGGATCAATTCACCTTTTATTTGCCGAGCTGCATATCTGGTACCACTTAAACGCACTAAAGTTGGTAAAAGGTACTTTATACGTACTTGATGCAGTCTTTTTTTCACTCTACCAAATCAGTTTGCCAAAGAATAGCCGATCTACAAGCTCACAACGCGTTGTGTTGCGACGCGTTATGAGCTTGTAGATCTGCTATTTTTTGGCAAATGTTCCGCCACAGGATAATGGATTTTGATTATTGCGATAATAGCGTAAATCGCGATTTCTTTTGTCACAATAATCGTAATATGACATTTTCATATCGTCCCATCCCTAGTCCCATAATGAACTTGTGGTACCTTCTCTGAAAATATACTGTATAAAACAGTGGTTAAGGTTGCAGGGAAACCGTCATGAACAAGAATTGGGCTGCATTAATAGCAGTGGATGTGGATGACCCATAGACAGAACTAGCTAGAGACAGAAACAGAGAGAAACATGCAGGAGTGTGTGTGTGTGTGTGTGTGTGTGTGTGTGTGTGTGTGTGTGTGTGTGTGTGTGTGTGTGTGTGTGTGTGTGTGTGTGTGTGTGTGTGTGTGTGTGTGTGTGTGCGTGTGCATGTGTCTGTGTGTGTCAGCTAGGCTACAGATGTTAACTTTTGGTTTTCACGTGCACAAGTTCGTTGTGAGGGGCCTTCAGATGGCCAGCCTCTCCAAAAGGAGGGCCAAACAGTTAGCAAGGTACTGCTCGGTTTCAGCTATCATAGGAAGCCGCTCAATTTGGAGGAGGTGTTGTTTCCTATACCCATGATTGTTGTCTGCTGTGTTGGACAAGTAGCCTATGCCAACAGTTTGTATGTAACAATGTTCTGCCCTACATGCACTTTGTAACTGTCTGTTTTCCTATTTACTATATCTGACTGCACTGGCATTGTTTATGTCCTGTTTGTACAAGGCATTTTTGTACTTCTCTGTATGTGGACATTAATACACATGCGTGCATGCGTGTGTTAGAGACAGAAGGACAAAGACAGAGTAAACAAGTAAATGCATAAGTATGTATGTTACCAGTTACCAGTAAAGGTTGAAATAATGTATCCACTGAAGAGGTGACTTCCTTGCAAAGTCAGTGAGACAGACAGACTAAGTTATAGAAGTGACAGCTCATCTGGCCTGAGAAGCCATAGAAGTAGTAGTACATTAACTGTACATGAGCACGCTGACATGAAGCAAATGCAGAGAGAGAGAGAGAGAGAGAGAGAGAGAGAGAGAGAGAGAGAGAGAGTGAGAGAGAGAGAGAGAGAGAGAGAGAGGAAAGCACGGGATGCAAAACAGAACATAAAGCTGTACAAAAGGCTGCCTTTATTATGTGGCATAATGACAAGAGACCACAGCCACCGTCCAGTCCCTGATGTAAATATTTCATGTTGCCCTGCAACAAGCAGTCCCGCACCGCACGTACACAACAAAGCATCCAACTCATGCACATCAGTGGAGACCACGCACAAGTAGAGTAATATATACGAAGACGGTACTCACCTAATCTAGGCTGATGCCCTTATGGCTGGCAATGAGTAGTGTCATACTGTAACTCCAATAATACACACATGCTGTACCGCCACTATACACCAAAGCAGAAACTATAGTGGGTGATAGAGATGGAACAACAGACACACTTCAGAATACACTTCCAAATGAATGAGAGTGGTATGTGTGTGTATGTACTGTACTGAGTGAGCGCAGATACACTCCAGCAATAAACAGCACAAGGGAGTGCTCTCTCTCTCTCTCTCTCTCTCTCTCTCTCTCTCTCTCTCTCTCTCTCTCTCTCTCTCTCAACTGTGACTCGTCAGAGGGTTCACCCAGACCCCTCCCTCCCTCTCGCTCTCTTTCTGTCATTTGCTCTCCCAATCCCTCTGCCTCTTAATCCCTCGCCACCCCCCACCCACCACCATCGCATTGCCCCACCTCCCATCCAGGAGACTACTACTACTAAGCCCTTTAGAGACACTGACCACCAGCACGGCACACTTTGTGCACGCACTCACGCACACACACAAGCGCGCACGCAGAGACATGCATCTGGGTGCGCTTGCTCAAGTTCAGCTGGGGCTGTGAGGTTGTGTTCTTATGCATGCACTCACACAAAGTGATGGTAGAAGTGCTCACACGTTTAACTTTAAGTAAAAAGCATCATTACTGCAACGTAGACATACGCTGTTAGAAGTAGAGGACCGGTATTCAAAATGTACTTGAGTAAAAGTACAAAAGTATCGGCATCAAAATATACCTGTACTTAAGTAAAATTGGGCAGAATGTACCATTTCATAAGTTCAAAATGTATATAAAGAATCTTTTGCATTTTGAACTAATAAATCTGCTATTTTTAAATGGCCGAAATATAAGGCTGAAGTGGTTAATGTTTTACATTAATAATCAAAATCTACAAAGAAACTAGTAACTAAAGTTTTCTTATAATTGCAGTGGAATAAAAAAAATGTTGTCCTATAGATGTAGTGGGATGGAAGTAAAACTGTAAAAGTATAGAAAATAAGTAAGAAAATGTCCTAAATATTGTACAGTACAGTACTTGAGTGGATGTACTTAGTTATTGACACCAATGCGTCACACATACAGTACACACCACTGTCAGTTGTACTCACCAGTGGTGTGGATGTTGTTTTCATGAGTGGGTACTTTCAGGTGCTTCTTCCTGCCCAGGTTTTCCCCTAAAAGGTAGTACCAGCCCTGCACCTCCTACAATACACACAGACAGAGCTGTCACAATTATTACATAATTGTCTAATCGCAATATTTGAGGTAATCGCAATTATTTTGCATAATCGTCATAATCGTTTCCATGTTGAGAAATGTTTATATAGTTACAAACACTTTAAAAAAGTATCAATGTATCAATGTTCTTTTTTAAGTATAGAATTGTCAAATATGTCAGTAATTTCTTTGTATATTTAAGTTATGTGTCATGATTGCCATGTGCCACTTCAAAGCCTAAAAGCCAAACAGAAATGTAATTGTCAACGACACAAACACAATTAAATCGTTAATCGCAATTATTTGAGTGACAATTAATCGTCATGTAAAATGTCATAATCGTGACAGCCCTAACACAGACACGCATGCACGTACACACACACGTGTACACACACGCACACACATACCGTACACACAGAGACACTGCTTTGCGTGTGTATAGCACGAGTGCACACAGACTTGCAGAGCCAGACTTCATTCTGGCTTGGGGGATTTCAAAGTAATCAGAAGTACATTTAAAGTGAGTCCATGTGATTTTATAAACAAGTCGTGCAGAAATACATCTCTCTCACACACATACAGTACGCACGCACGCACACACACACACACACAGTAACCAGCACACACACACACGTTCGTAGCGCTCCAGGGCTACAAACATACTACACAAACAAACATACACATACACAGAGTCACCACTCACAAAGGAAAGGTTTAACGCATTCCTACAGCTGATGCCTCTACTTGTGAGCCAGATGGTGTGTGTGTGTGCGTGTGTGCGTGCAGTACTGTATGTGGGTTACATAAAGCCAGAAAGGGGGAGACTGACTTAAATCTCATGAAGTGCTCACAGTCAAAGTGCTCTCAACCTCTCTCCTTACTTTGCACAATCACATACACAAGCACGCGGTATGTCAACTCAACATTCACACTGGCTATCCACTGGCCAAGTTTAAAAACATCTGTGTCATCTCGCTCCATCTTTCCAGGGTTGTTATTGTTGCCCGACCCCTCCTCTTTTGTGCTACATAATGTGTGGCCATCGACTGTGACAATAATCGCCGTTTTAAAAGCATCTTAGTGGACGGATTTCTGCAGGCATGTGGGGCAAGGCGTGTGGAGGGTGGGGAGGGGGATGGGACAGTTGGGGGATGGGAAGGACATCTGTAGTGTAAGTTCAAGGGATGGCATTTGAACCAGAAGTGAACGTTGACGACGTACATATTTAATACAACGTGTACCAGGAGGAGACACTGGCAAGAAGGAACCAGGGCTTGCTAATAGAGGAGAGCAGAGGATGAGGGATTACAGAAAGGGAGGAGAGAGAATGACAAGAGGGGAGAGAGAGAGAGAGAGAGAGAGAGAGAGAGAGAGAGAGAGAGAGAGAGAGGGAGAGGTAAAGTGAAATTGGAAGCTGACAGACAGAGAGAATTAAAGAAAGAGAGAGAGTGAGAGAGAGAGAGAGAGAGATAGAGAGAGGTGATAAAAGAAGAAAGGGAAACATAAAAGGATATGAATGTGTTGGGGAGTGAACATGTCAAATGAATGACACCACAGTCACAACAACAAGTATGAAAAGCAGAATGCAAATAAAAGCTCAAAGGAGGAAATAAAAGGCTGCAAATAATGAAATAATAACACAAATAAGATAAGCACATGACAGGGACGGGAGTGGGCGAGGGTGAGTTTGCATATGGTTGCTGTCGGGTGGAAACCATGTCCAAGTCCAAAACCGTTCCCTTTTTATTATTTAAAAAAAGATGAAAAGTTGTGAAAATAAACAATCTAGAAGCTCACAACGCCTCGCATCGCGAGGCGTTGTTAAGCTTGTAGATCGTCTATTTTCACTACTTTTGAGCAACAATCTGAAGTCTGAAGTAAGGTATTCATTTACGAAATAAGTTAATGTTGAAATATGGAGATACAAGATTACGAGATACTTTGAATGAAAAGGAGGGACAGCAAGAGGCTTTGAGGGGAGAGAACTGAAGAGATATAACTCGGTGTGACTCGAAGCCAAATCTCCCTCATTAGCAAATGGAGCCAGTTGAATATTCACTGGGATGAATGCTACAGGACAGACGCTGCACGACTGTACATCAAACAGGATTGCTGCTTAAGTTGTTTGTGGTGCTTTTTCCACACTGATCTGGATGGGAATGACAAAAATAGGTGTCCTTCTGGTGATAATCATCTGCCCGAGACAAAGAGTATTGATTGGTTTCCGTCTGTTCGCGAGAACATTGTACATATTCACAGCTTTGTTTTCTATACACCTCACAAATTCCTGAAAAAGGAGATAATGTAGCCAGTAGCCACACAGTAAAATCCCCAGTGTTGATTTTACCCTGAGGGAGTACAAATGGAACCAGATGGGGCCCATGTGTACACTCTTGAGTTAAATTAGCACTCAGGAGTTTTATAGAGCAGGTGCAGAACAGAGACACAACAAATCTATCTGAATGTCTGGAGTTTGGAACACAGAAATACAGGACATCTCAGAGCGGCTCAAATATCACAAATATGATGACAAGAGGTGGCCTGCCTGACCTCTGACAAAGACTCATGAAAGTCTTGAAAATAGTGAAGTAAATAATGTAATCCATAACTCTCTCAATTAAGAGCAAAGGTCAAAGTGAGAAAGTGTGATTACTCTAAAGTGGCAGTGTACAGTGGTACATTAGAATTCTACAGCAATGGTTCTCGAAGTGGGGTCTAGTCTTCCAATAGCAGAACAATAGCAATACATTGACATGTAACTTTGTCAGTCAAATTACAGTATTTGAGTTTAACAATACATTGACATGTAACTTAGACAATCACAAGTATTTTAGCTTAGCCATGAATGATCGTGAAAGGTGGAGGCTGGGGTGGAGGAGGAGGCAGCTAGCAGCGAAACCTCGGAAACCAAGCATAGGTATAGAAAGCAAGCAGTATTTAAAGGAGCCTTCCCTACTGATTGAGAGCTTTGATTGGAGTACGGCAGTCATGTGACGTAATGTGACCAGCAGATATGAGAATGAGGAATGAGAACAGAGCTGACTGACAGCTGACTACAGCTGGGCGGGGCGACTCCTGTGTCCTGCATAAACTAACACATCGCTTCAATTATGTAACTGAAATGATGCATCTATAAAACAGACAGATAGATAGAAGAATTGTCAATCGATTTATGGTGATCCTCTTACTTTTGGGACCATTACAATTAACCTGCCCTCATAATGACTAATGAGCATTCATGTCTCTCCGTATTTACCTCAAACTCGTGCTCAATGTCCCATCTTTATTTACTCATAGAGGTGTTTTTAACATGCTTTCCTCTACCCCAATGTTTGAGGATAACAGGCTCTGCAAATGCTAGGAAGAAACAGTTGGGTGAATGAAAGTTGAATAATTAAACATGAAATGGAAAGAGGGAGGACTTATGCCTCATTCACACTACAGATATATAGTTGAACGTTTTGCTTGGTAATTCAATGTAATCTCAATGGAAACCAGCTTTAAAGGCTGGGCGTGTCGGCTGTCCTTGGAATCCAGCCTTTAAAGCTGGTTTCCATTGAGATTACATTGAATTACCAAGCAAAACGTTCAACTATATATCTGTAGTGTGAATGAGGCATAAGACAAGCAGTCATGAGGCTACAGCGTAGCAGAGGAGAATCCAAGCAGCAGCCTGCTGCAGCCAGAGAATGAACCTCTGGAACCCAAGCTTGTCACCTGGGATAGCATTGAAAGAAAGACTGGCGCGCAGGCGCGCGCGCGCGCGCGCACACATGTGTGTGTGTGTGTGTGTGTGTGCGTGCGTGCGTGCGTGCGTGCGTGCGTGCGTGCGTGCGTGCGTGCGTGCGTGCGTGCGTGCGTGTGTGTGTGTGTATGTGTGTGTGTGTGTGTGTGTGTGCGTGCGTGCGTGCGTGTGTGTGTGTGAAAGAGACATTGTGAGGGTAATTTCCATGGTCCTCACAAAATAAATGGCTCTTTTATGGTTAAAAACGATTTGGGAAGTTAGGCTTAGCGAAGGATTCAGGTAGGGATTAGCATTAGGACTATGCATTTAGAGGTTAGGTTTAAGGGTTGGAGTTGGAAATGTATTACTTAGTACCGAAAATAGCCGTTCTATAAGCCCACCGTGAACTTCTAGATCGGCGGCTTTAGGCTAGGCTTAAAGAAAATCGTAAAAAAAGGTACAAAAGGCATTCATAAAATCGCCGTCCTGAAATGTTGATGTCAAGTGTAGTAATACAACCGTGTGTTTGTGTGCGTGTCTTTGTGTGTGTGTGTGTGTGTGTGTGTGTGTGTGTGTGTGTGTGTGTGTGTGTGTGTGTGTGTGTGTGTGTGTGTGCGCGCGCGTGCGCGCGTGCGTGCGTGCGTGTGTGCGTGCGTGTGTGTGCAAGCATGCGAGGAAAGGACTTCCTCGAGTATGTTTACTTCAAGCAGTGTATTTATGAATGTCTTTGTGAGAGAAAACATTGTTTATTGGCGATTTGCAGTGGAAACACAGGCTGATAAATAGTCAATACTGGCATTCTCAGAATGTTGAGTATTTGTTTACATGGTGTTCTTGGTTGGAAAAAAATAGCTGATCTACAAGCTCACAACCTGTCACATCGCGATACATTCTGAGATGGGCTATTACCGCAATTCAGATCATACTAGTCAGTTTGGAATAAAAGCCAGGCTTTCCACTGCGTGGGGAAAGCCTGGTTACGTGACGTTAGTTAAAGAGGTGGTGCCATAGTTTTGTACTTTTTCTGTTTGCTATGTGTCTATGGAGCTAACATTACTCTAATAGACCCCCAGGTGTGGTTATAATATGCAAATATGTCTTCCCTGTGTATTTTTGGTTACTTCCTGAAAGCTGAAAGCCTCGATATAATGACATCATAAAATCCTCCACTCCCCTTTTCACCATCCAGCAACACATGTGGGTGTGGCTTCAGCTTTGTCACCACCCACCTGACAACCAGGCATACTTAATGAACAGGTGGGTATCCGTTTCCCAATGAAACTCCATACCCCTGGAGTACACTCCTACAACAGTCCCTTAGTCCCTTCCAATCTACACAATGACCCTACGTATATCAGGGAATAAGGCATTTTTATTGCACAGAGAGGATAGTTGGACATGGTGAATGTTATAATGTGAATGTGGTTTTCAGTCAGGCAGAACAGGCACCACTGGGGTCCTGGAGGCAAGTCAATGAGTTAGGAATGACACAGCATTGTATGTGTTAGTTACACAACTGGGATGCCGGTTGATTTTGAATGAACAATAATACAACAGCCTGCTAGTGTGACAGAGTCCTGTCACTTTATTATAGTATCTACCATAGGCCCAGCCCAGTTCTTTAGTTTAGGAATCTTTTTTTGTAATATGTGAAGGTGATGTGTTCAACCTAAAAAGAAACGTATCTTTCTATTCTAAGGCCAACAAAACAAGTGCATCTCTCCATTCCGACATGTCTCCATTCTGACACTAACCCTATCTCTTACCCTAACCCTAACCTTAACCTCTATGGAAGTGTTGCCACTCCGACAATAAGGAGTCACTGTCGGAGTGGCGACACAAACGCACGCACGCACGCGCTCACGCACACATACACACACACATGCGCAGTGCGCACACACGCAGACACAGAGTACGTGTGTTAGTCAGAGAAGGGAGGGGGTGACTGAGCTAATGACCCTTTCTTTACTGAAAGAGGAATTTGAAAATAGCTGATCTTATCTGAAGGGAGAATGGCCAGGGGGAAAGCATTTCCTTAGATAGCTAATGTCATATCATATATCATCTGTGTAATGCCATGTCATCATTTATTAGTGTGCAACAGAAGTCAGCTGCAAATAGTCATTACGGGAAAACCAGAAGATGTCATTATCCTGCCTCAGTGATAAATCCATGTTGAAATGTACAGTATATTCAAACTTACCTTGTCTGGTTCCATCAGGGAATGTACACCGAAGCTCATGCAACCCAGTAGCTCACTTTTCCTATACAGATAAGACAGAGCAAAGAATATTTAGGGTGAGGGAGAGAGATATTTTTGTATTATAATTATTTTCCTGCAATGTAGAGTAAGTAGCCAATTCTTTTTTACCCCTTCTTATCAATATGTTGTCATTAAGCCAATTAAACCTCCCCACTACTAATGTACCTTTACCCCTGCACCACACATCTATACTATAATTTTGCGAATGTCTGAGTGAGTGAGTGAGTGAGTGAGTGAGTGAGTGTCTGTCTGTCTGTCTGTCTGTCTGTCTGTCTGTCTGTCTGTCTGTCTGTCTGTCTGTCTGTCTGTCTGTCTGTCTGTCTGTCTGTCTGTCTGTCTGAAACAGCGTTTCTCCTCAGTGGCTGGAGCAATTGATCTGAAATCGCATCACCATTAGCATATGAACACACCTGACATAACTGTGAAGCCCGTTTGTCACTTTCACAAATCGTATACTGTATATTAGCATTTTTATGGTGTATCTACTATCTATTCTGCATCTAGCATGAGGCACATCTATTCTGCATCTAGCATGAGGCAACATGTTTAACCAGCTCTCTGTGTGTGTGTGTGTGTGTGTGTGTGTGCAGGCAGGCGGGTGTGTGCGCAGGCGGGTGGGCGGGTGGGCGGGCGGGGGCGGGGGGGGTGGGGGTTAGCCATTAAACGAAACGGGTATTTCTTACATTGATGCTCCTACATATTATCATGCAAGCACCAGTTAAAGTTACTTTCCATCCCTCATATACTGTATGCACAGTGCACATCCCATAACCCACACACTGCACATCATTTTGGAGCTCATATCTTTGAACGGGTAAGGGCTAGTGGTTTTAAAAGGATGAAGTATAAAGCCTCTTCTTGGGTGGAGATGGTATCCCTCTCCTTCCAGTCCATTCTTAACTCTTCTACTGAAATATGCAGAGATTTTTTCCAAAGCCCTCACCGCCAAAGATGTGATATTACGTGATTTGTGACGCTAGATGGTGCTCTTCGCTAACCTACGAGTCACCATTTGTTTTCGTCAATCTCTGGACCACGTGGAGCCATGTGGATCACGTGACCGCAAAACAAAATCAGCAGATACAGTCCCCACGGTCTGTTTTAGGAAATGCGTACCATTCATTCCAATGGTAGCATTCATGTCTCTCAACCAGAGTGCAGTCAACAGCCTGTAAGTTTGCACTGGATTATCACCACTGGACCATTTCTTCCACGACACTTTGAGAACCACGTGCGCCTTGTGGCGACACATAATATTCTATGATTTTTCAGGGGTTATGTATGATGTTCAGAAATCGCTGGTTCATCCGACCATATGTCCTCCGTCCCCAACCCTGACCCTGTTTCAGCACAAGTCTACAGCAGGCAGGGAGGCGAGAGTAACTCCAGACTCACAAGTACTGTATATACTCACGTGCAGAAGCACGCACATACTCTCACACATGCACGTACACACCTTAAAGCTGCCCACTAGAGCAGCAAAATGCCACTTTATAATTGATGCTGCTGCTGCCGCCCTGTGAATGTGTGTACTGTTAAGTGTGTGCATATTGCGATCAATATAATACAGCTACCTACAAATCATTCTAAATTCAAATATAACCAAAACGTGCTGTGCAGCATGATTATTCTCCTACCAGTACCTGGTTTTGGTGTCCGAGTTCCACATGGTGAAGAGCAGTCGCTTATGGAGGTCCTTCGTGCCGACAACGCTGGGGGGGGGGGGGGGAAAGCAAACAAATTTAGCTCAAACAAAATGTACGCATCAATTAAAAATTATCACACAGTGACAAATCCATAAATCTGAAAAAATTAGGTAAATGTGGTTATATGGTTGCAGGGGGGTTGTGTGTGGACTGAGCCGTACATAAAAGGGTTAGAGGGCTTGAAGGTTAGAGTCAGAGCAACAGACTGGCACACGGTGAGTCATGCTGGCCATATCAACCACTGGAGGCTAGGAAAGCACTGGAGTGAGGATGATAACAATAGAAAAAGGCCCAGAGTCATGCGTGTGCACACGCCCGCCCCGCACGCCCGCACACACGCCCGGCCGCACGCACACGCACACACACACACACACACACACACACACACACACACGTGATTTAAGACCTATGTGTACAACTATGTACTATGCTTGCACAATAAAGTAAGGCCATTTTAGAGATAGGATTGGAATGGTGGTAGAACTGCTTTGGATGCTTACAAATAAAAGGTCTGTAAGAAGATGGGGTTTCTACAGTGGGGGACCATCTGCGTCTTCTGTCTGCCTTTAGGGTCACTGTCTGGGACCATACCGACCTAGATAACACAGAGAGACACAGTATATAACCCTAGAATTGTCTGATACTGTATATTTTACCATACATTGCATGTGGGGTGCTGTCAAACCTACAGTATTTACCCACCGCTTTGAAAACCAATCCTGACACCATCCCAGTATAAAGAACTGCACTTAAAGGTTGGGTAAGTGATTTTCTTTGCTTAAAATATGTGTTAAATTGCTCTATATTCTGATTCTGACTCATTGCCGAAGAGTGTTTGTTCAATAACAATAGTCTGCATGTCCAATTTTATCCAATCGGGATAGAGAACTTTCGTTTTTTCAGGCTAATCACAATGCGTCTTTTATATGGCCAATCATGTCGCGTCTTTTTTTCCTCTTTTTTTCAGCCAATCACAGCATGTAGATCACAGCTCACAGCTGCCTAAAAAACATCTGTACAACAGTGAACAGTGAAAAAAAAACATTTGCTTTTTTGTCTGTAAAAAATATAAAAAATATTATTATCAATTATTATTGGCATTGATTTAAGCCCATAGCCATGCCTAAATGTTTACAGCTACATACCTTAACATAAGAGTCACATGTCCCCGCATCATCTCCGAGCATGTCCTTAGCCTCCAGAACTGTGGACAAAGTCAAATAGAAATTTATATTTTTTTGAATTATATTTCTTGACCTGAATGGTTCCTAAATATGGTCTGTATCACAGGTTCATGTAACTAAGAGTCATCTGTTTGACTCTGCGTGTTGATGTTGCACACTCGGCAAGTGCTGATGTAGACAAAGATCCTGCACTCAGCTTCCTCTATAACTATAACTAATAATATGATTGACAAAAAACATTACCAAACAACAGGAGCCTGCAGTCCCATTTATTTGATCCTGCAAAGGTCATGTGCCTAAAAAACTCTAATCTAGCCATACTCTGCCTCAATCTCTCAAGACACTTCCTGGTTTGACTAAACAGAAACAGATAAGAAGGTTGGCTATTTATAAAATCACACCTTGTGAACTGAGTGGTGGTCAAATAAAATCAAACCTCGGTTCGAAGTGTAGCGGTGAATCTGAGCAGCTACACCCTGTGTGTGTGTGTGTGTGTGTGTGTGTGTGTGTGTGTGTGTGTGTGTGTGTGTGTGTGTGTGGGTGTGTGTGTGTGTGTGTGTGTGTGTGTGTGTGTGTGTGTGTTGAGTGCCTGCACAACAGCGCCCCTCCTTTAACATGTGTGGTCGGTACAGGTACTGTCAGGCTACGGACATACCCAGCCAGCCAGCCACATAGCCAGCCAGCCAGCCAGCCAGCCACAGACATACCTGTCTATTAGCCCTATTCACGACCCGCCCACTCAGCATCCCCCGGGTGCTGAAGTCCCGTTTTGAAGGGGTAAATCCTACCATAGCCTATGGAGTTAGCACAGAAATCGCAAATTTAATGCAATTTCCGAATAGTAAAGTATAAAATACGGCTAGCATGATCAAGAACATTGATTGATTGATTGTAAAAACAAGCACAGGAAAGTACAGTTCAATACAAGGTCTGCTAAGTAAGAAAAACCTAGAACACACCACTGCTCTATCCTCACTTGAACCGGAATTTCAAGTCGGTCTGCCATTTTGACAGTCATGGCAGATCTCTTATTCTTGCTCCAAGGAGTGAGGAGCAAGGATTAGTAGGCATCTCTGAGGAGCTGTAAGCGAGGATACATGAGTACATCCTTTCCAGCAAGACTTTCCAAACTGAAATAAGCCCCATGAAAGCACCATAAGAAATGCTACTGTGTCTCGTCGTATCCCCCCAAGAAGCTGAGTTGGACTGTGACAGATGGGTGGTTTAAAGCAGGGGTGTCAGTTCAGAAAAAGCTAAGGTATGGCAAGATGACTGGTGTGCTGCACGTGCACCTTCGCGCTCGTGCAAGACACCAGTCATGTTGCCATACCTATAGCAACAGGCATGATACATTTATTTTAAGAAGTACATTTTAGTTTTCCCCCCCGTTTCTACGGTTTCTTGGACTGGAACAGTTGTTCAAGTGCAGCTAAACTTGGCATGTTAGTAAACGTGTCACAATTAACAATAATGCATTACACCTGTGCAGCTGACCTGCGGAACCTGGGAATATACCATTTTGTCAAGATGGAGAGAATACAAGTGTTGGGTTAAAAACATTTTAATATCTATTATATTTAAAACACCAACTTCAGTGTTACAAGTGACAAGGTTATTTTGTTTTGATCTGATAACTAATGCATGTGACGAGAATCTGCCCACTACAGGGACAGAGAGATTGACCAGCGAAATGTCAAAGTGTCCCGGACACTGGATAATGAGAAGCCAAAACATTCTACATCCTTTCTGAGTTCACGAGACTCAGTCACAACACCATCTCATGATCCATTGTTATGTTTAACTGTCCAATGAATGCTTGACAAATCTATTTTCCCTGTACCTACTGAAGTATATTTGTGAACTGATGTTACATTGTATGAAGATTCAGATTGAGAAAGAAAAGAGACACATGTTTATTGTACTGTACTGGACATCTATTTTGTATGCTCATTGATTTAATATACAGTAAGAGAAAAACCGGACTTACACTGTGTGGTCTCATTTATTGTGTGGGAGTGAATTCAATCATTTTGGGGGAAACTGTCTATTCATATGGATAATAATAACATTTCCATCAATTGGTCACTTCTTGCGGATTTCTACTGAGTTGACGTTTATGGATTCGATAAACTGCTGGACAGTTTGTTTTGGAGTCTTCGTTCATCTCTGCTAGAGAAACAACCAGCCGAGGATATTATCAGACATTTCCCCTGACTCCCACGGATTATCACGGAAAGGATTCTCTCCCACATGTTTTTTTCCTCCTGCGCGCGGAGAAATTACCATGGGACTTGAGAAGTGTGTATAAAGCACACAGTGTAAGTTTTGATTTTATTCATGCCTTTTTGGACTGTAAATCACAGATGTGTCAAGTACTTAAAGATTTGTACCGGCTAAGTTAGAGAATTGCTACCTCTAGCCCAAGCTGCGTTTTGATTGTTTAATGTTTAATGTTTTTTAGTATATTGTTTTGTTGCTTTTTGTTGCACGTTTGAGTAACAGAATAGGGACTGCGGTTTCCTGTTCTGAGGACATAGCAGACTGTTGGTCACAGATTCATGCTTGTCCATATTATTAGTTGGTGTTATTTAGCACGAGACTCCAGTTTAGTGTTGCCAGGACGAAAGTTATTTCTGTCCTGAAGGAAATCTTTACACGATTTTGTTTAGTGTACCCAGAACAAAAGCAATTGTTCTGAAGGGAGAATCTCTTGGCCAGTGCATAACCCAATACGGCTGTTTCAAGCCACTTAATCACATAAGAAATAGCGTGGTTATTTTAATTGGTAGATTTCCTTTATGTTCCAGAACAGAACGTTCTGACGGAAATCTTCATGCTTTACGCTTACATGTTGTGTCTTATCTGGTGTGTTTCGTCTTTTTTTTAGTCTTATTATTTTTTTATTCCGTCTAATCCGCCAGCTGAGGTGACAAGCAAACTAGCTTCGATTTCATCCTCCTCCTACCCGACCAGCTTCAAAAATGGGAAATGCACAGGGAGGCAGAGAACACCTGCCGAAATCTAAACAACCTCTTTACAAACTGAACAACAACTTTGAGTTTGAAGCCTCTCTCCAAAGCTTGGAGAATGAACTGACAATGAGGAAATGAAACAGGTTGTTTCTAGGTGCCCCACAATTGCACCATTTTTGCCCATATGGAGAAAGGAATTCGGATATGATGACTCTCTCACGACTGAGGACTTGACGAGATTTTCTGGAGTACTGTATCAACATATCGATAAAATCTCACAACGGAAAAGTCTGAAGAAAGCCGAAAATGAGGTCGCCAGGCTTGGGATTCTCGCTCTGGCGCAGCTGCGCTGGGCGGCTGCAGAAAGAGAGGCAGCGAGGGAGAGAAAAGAAAAGGAGAGGCCTTCAGAATCGGACAGCCAGCCTCTGCCTTCCTCACACCATGCCACACCAGAGGTGAAGGACAACAGTGAGGTCGGCCCGGCTGGACGACACCATGCCACACCAGAGGTGAAGGAGAACAGTGAGGTCGGCCCGGCTGGACGACACCGTGCCACACCAGAGGTGAAGGAGCTCGGCCCGGCTGGACGAACACCATCACCACAACCTCCCCCACCTGTGGCTGTGACTCACGGGCCTCCACGCCAGGGGGGTATCAATGCACGACATCACATTGACATGCAAACCTCATTACCTACACTTCTATCTGATAGGAAGGGGGTAGAGAGAGGGGGGAGGCAACATGAAGGAGAAAGATGTGACAATGATTTAAATAACTCAGTTGTTTTTTCTCCTCCTTGTAATCAGGTCGAGATCCCGCTGACCACACGAATCCGCCCCTCCCCGGCGTTCCACGCAAACCACCAAAACCAACACCCACTAAGAATGGCCATACACTCACTAAGGAAAAGGTTTACACAGGTGAGCGTCGGGAACAGGTTCACACACCCGCACCCAGTCAAATTAACGATTCTCTTTTGGCCCCGATGAGTGCGTACCCAGAGGATGGCGAAATTACATTTGTGTACCGTAATTGGTACCCAGTGGATGCTCGAGACACGGCTGAACGTTTACCCGATATCCACAGCAACCCTGATGAGTGGGAAAAATCTGTAAAGGCAGAAATTGTGGAGCTAAGACTAGACACCTGGGAAGTTAGAAAACTAATTACTATGTGTTGCACACCTAACGCTTTTCCTTATCAGATTTCTGTGGGATTAGATTGGCTACAGGCAGACGGTCACCCATACCAGTGTATGCGGCCTGTGCCGGCCCAAGGTAGTAACCCTGCAGGTGAGGTCAGGTACGCCCCACATGAAGCCGCAGTACAGGTTATGATTAATCAGGCTAAGGACCTTGTTAGGGGTAACGTGGACTTTTCCTTAATCACTAACATTAAGATGAGGCAGGGTGAGGACGTCTCTGATTTCGTCCATCAGTTCACCACTCAGTTTGACCGCCACTCGGGTTTCACAAAAGGGCTGCCAGGATATGCTAGTGTGCTTAATCAGCTTTTGATTGACGCTTTACGCCCCCATTTGAGACAGGCGATCATTATGCATGACCCGCTATGGAGATTGAGAACGACAGATGAGATCACAATACTAGCCAGGTATTACAACAACATCGTTCCAGAGCCCAAGCCACTAGTTAAGTTGCGAGCCGTAATGTCGGATGATGGACAAGTGACACTCCACCGAACACATAACCCGAAGAGGGGTCCCAGTGGTGATCAGCGGGATCCCCCAGCCGGGAATGGACCTGAAGGACTGAGTCAAGGTAACAACATCAACACAAACACTAACAGGGCCCAGAACAATACACACACAATCACCTGTTTCAGCTGTGGAAAGAAGTGGCAGGCCCAACAGCAGCAGAACCCTGCTACACAGGGTCCCGGTCCCCCAACTGAGTCAGGTCAGGTACAAGTACAATCATGACTAGTATGCCACCCATGCCATATAACTTGGCTATTGTTGATGATTATAATAATGACTACTCTACACTTCAGATGTGTGGCACCCCGTTGATCGGCTGATCACGGTGCCAACCCTAGTAGGTGTATTTCATGCCTAATTTAGTATTGTTGTCAGTTCTCCACTCATAGAGCCTGCAGTTGTTGGAGTCCAGGGCGGAGCAGAACCATGGCTGCCTTTCCCTGGCCTTTCTGACCCTTGATGGAACTCTATGGTGTGACACGCCCGCTGCAACCAGACCACATCGCTGCAGCCACAAAGTCTCTAAGGGCGGTAACCTTCATTCTAATAGTATTAATTATTGACTACTCTCTTTGAATAGTATTAATTATTGTTAACAATAAAAAAAATAAATGGGCTGGTTTAGTATAGTTTTGGCGTTTAATTTGTCAGTTTACCTTCTTTGATTTATTTTGGTAGGGTATGCTGTCTGCGGGGACGACGGGCACACAGTGTTTGGCCCTAGTAGACAGCCCACTTTTGATTATTTTGGCCAGCCCATCTTAGGCCATGTTAGGATTATACAGTACAGTAGTTGGATTCAGTATTAAAAAAAAAAAAAAAAAAAAAAAAAAAAAAAGTTATTATTAAAGATTATTAATTCATTGTATGATTATTGATTATTAAAAAGAAAAAAAAATCATTTCATTTAAAAGTTCATTTATGCTTTAATGTTTTCACACACAATGGACATTGTGTGTTCAAGGGGGGAGTTTATCTGATTGCCTATTATCTGTTTGTCTGATTTTACAGTGATTTCACATTGATTTTGAATTTAACTTGATTTTCTATAACATTAATTGATTTTAACTACCTTATCAACTTTTCACTTTCTCTCCCACTCTTGTCTTTGCGTACGTGTGCGTATGTGTGGCTAGAAGACATTTGTAGCCTTCAAGGACAGATGGTCTGTGTGTGAGAGATTATTTAGACCTGCTCTCTTCCAGTTAATAACAACATTCCCTTGTTTAATGTTTGATACGGTCTAAAGTATTTCGTAAAGTATTTTGACTCATTACCCACAACCTACTACTTACAGTATTGATTGATTGTTTCCTGTCTTTTCTTTTCCTTTGTCTTACAGATAAGATATTTTGATGATAATTGAGAATGATTTGACAGACACCCTCATTGTCTGTCCAAAGGAGAAATGTCAAAAGGAGGTTGAAATTCTATATGGTATTTCGTGAGTATCAAAAGACATTACACACGTTTTTCCCGCTGTAAAGTTTTCTTACAGAAATTGACTCGGACAAAAGCAGCCAATAACTAACCTTAAGGGTAAAAAGGAAGGAACACTTGGCTTAAGGAGGTTCCGGTTTCCGACATCTCCACATGTCAAGGGACGAACACCTTACATAAGGTAATCGGGGATGGGCAGGAAATTATGGCCCCCACGGCTGGTTCTGCGTCAAACCTAGCCTCGTAGACAGAGGAGTCTAGTTTACTAGGGTAGGCAAAACCAGAATGCTGTCTCCTTTAACCCAAAGTCTTTTGTCTTGTTAAAGTAAATAAATGATGAAGAGTCAAGTTCGTCTTGTTTTGACTGTAAAGCCCTAAATTATAACTATGACTTGGGAACGTGTTGATGTGTTTTGACTCGCCTGATCGCATGGGGAATTTTTCAACAAACCTTGGGACATTGAACCTTTGTAAAAAAAAAATAATAATAATATATAATTAATAATTAAGATATAATTAAGAAAATACAGTCCTGTATCTTATGCTATATTTTTCTTTTAGCTCTACTTTTAAAAATTATCAAAATATTTGTACCTATTGTGATTCAATTATTAGATGTTCTGATTTAAATACCTTTGGAAATATACAGTTCTTTGACTCTGCTATCGAAAAGAGTTTAATTAAATATTTGGCTGATAGTGAACCATAAGTTCTCTGTCCCTTTGGCAGCATTTGTTTGGGGTTCTAGGGTCGACACTTTAACTCCTTCAGCTGTTGTTTTAGGGGGGAATTGTTGGGTTAAAAACATTTTAATATCTATTATATTTAAAACACCAACTTCAGTGTTACAAGTGACAAGGTTATTTTGTTTTGATCTGATAACTAATGCATGTGACGAGAATCTGCCCACTACAGGGACAGAGAGATTGACCAGCGAAATGTCAAAGTGTCCCGGACACTGGATAATGAGAAGCCAAAACATTCTACATCCTTTCTGAGTTCACGAGACTCAGTCACAACACCATCTCATGATCCATTGTTATGTTTAACTGTCCAATGAATGCTTGACAAATCTATTTTCCCTGTACCTACTGAAGTATATTTGTGAACTGATGTTACATTGTATGAAGATTCAGATTGAGAAAGAAAAGAGACACATGTTTATTGTACTGTACTGGACATCTATTTTGTATGCTCATTGATTTAATATACAGTAAGAGAAAAACCGGACTTACACTGTGTGGTCTCATTTATTGTGTGGGAGTGAATTCAATCATTTTGGGGGAAACTGTCTATTCATATGGATAATAATAACATTTCCATCAACAAGTGTGGAGAATATAATTATAATACCTTGTTAAAGTGACCATTTTGCATTTGTAGTTATTTATTTTACTGTAATTTAACAACATAAAAACCTGCACAGATAGACGAAGAGACATTCATGGATTAATATTTAAAAGTAACTTTTATTTTCCCCCCTGGACCCAGGGTATGGCAGCTGCATACCCCTGCCATACCCAATTGACGCCCCTGGTTTTAAGGACATAAAGTGTGAGAAGATTCAACCTGAGGAGGATTATTATGTGCTGAAATTCCATTTTCAACTTGAGTGGTGCACTTTAGCCAAATGTATTGTACAATGCATCTGTGTTTGCTGTGTCATCCATTCCATTGTTTGCCTCCATGGTAGTTTTGAAAAGGGTATAAAAACGGTTTGAGTCTCTGAAGTCACAGGTGTGACAGTAACTATTCCTATACAGTATAGTATTATTCAGATATGCTCCTAAACAGAGTAGGGAGGGAGAATATGAGGAATTTGAGTTTTCTTGTTAGCTCATACTGCAGTGTATTAAACCAGTGGTTCTCAACTTTTCAGGTTGTGGCCCCCCAAAACGATCATATTTGATTGAACTGGGGACCTGGAATTGGAATTGTATAGGAATTGAGGCATTACATTTAGTTTCACTCAGTTCCCAGAGATGCATTTTGTGAAAACAGCGGATCTACAAGCTCACAACACCTCGCAGCATGAGCTTGCGGAACGAGTATTTTCACAAATTTTGCCTCTTTCTTATATTATTTGACAATTTGGCAGAGTTTTTATGGCAGAGTTTGTTGATTACTTTTGAGGCCGTAATGATCTTCTTTCTTTACTTTAATATTTTCTTTTTGAGGTCTTAAAAGTCCTTAAATAGCCACTTCACTGTCATCTGGGGACCCCCTGGGGGTCCCGACCCCCAGGTTGAAAACCAGTGTATTTGGGCTATAACATGTCATGTTTGTCCTATTGATGGCAACATGCCACACTTGCAAAGTGTTCAGTGTCCAAAGGATTTGGTTGTAGGGAAATACTAACTCGTAAAAAAGACTGACATGTTTTGAAATACACACAAAAGAGGTGTGTGTGGGTTTCACTTCATGCCTTTTCTCTTTTCTACTCAATATTGAGGAAGAGACATCATTTGTGGTAGATTGCCTGTCCCTCTGTTTGTCTGTCTGTCTGTCTGTTTGTCTGTCTGCCTACACACTTTAATTAATCATCTGTATACTTCAACATTTTAACCACTTTCAACTTGGCATATATATTTGTTATGACTGTCATTATAGGTGAACATTTTCCAAACATTTCCAATAATGTGTCGTGTGACAAAGTATAGGGCTTAAGTGGTTAAGTGCCCCCTTCTTACAAAGACTCTAGAGGTTTTCAGAAGGAGAATTATGATGGTATGAAGCCAATCTGGGAACCCATCGTCAAATGAAAAACAGCGTCTTGAGAGATTAGTGTGAAGCTAATCAGACTTGTCTGTCTGACATACACTGCCAGAGGTTCTAAAATGAATGGCTAGCTTTGGTTCTTATCTGATTATTCATTGCATACTCACCACTAACAACAAGCAATCCATCCCTTGGAACAACTGAGAGCTTCAGCTGTCCTATGGGAAAACAGAGAGAAAAGAAAAGCAGGACAATTATGATAGGGCTCTGTCACTGTGTACTGTACCATGGTTCATTAAAAGTAGACTTCATGGAATCAAAGTTAACCAGTTAAACCCAGGCCCTATACCTTGTTGACAGGGGTCTATCCTTTTCTGGCACACCCCAGAAATAGCCGATCCACATGCTGTGAGCTTGTAGATCTGCTATTTTAGCTGAATGTTCGCCTATTGTGACAAAGCCAGAGTAGGGATGTTAAGGATCTATTGATTAAGCATAAACACTTCATTTTAACAGCCATCTGACTTCATTAGCTTTCTCTTTTAGCATACTTTTATTTGTATGCATATGTTTATTTGACAGGGACAATACAAAAAAACAATGTATCAAGTTAATAACATGAAACCATTGCATTGTATATGGGGTTTATATCCAAGGGTAATTTGCTACCCCAGTCGCTGGTTACTGTAAGCCTTTCTATTCAAATACCTAACTAGTAAAAAATCTATTACAAAAAGGACATGCATTGAGGTTTACAAAAAGCAGGTTCACTTTGCTGGCAAAAACTTCTCAGACCGAGTGTGTTGCCTATAGCGAGTCTAGCGACCACACCAATTAGACCAAATGATCACTATTCAGCCAATTCTGTGATGTTTCTGATTGCGACCGTAGGTCGCATCTTACTACAGAAAGCTGCTCGAGGTGTCCGTGCGTCCGTCAGTCAGTCACACCTCACACGTCACACTTTTGGCCTGCTCATATCTCGGCCACCGTTGGCCCGATCCATGCCAAAATTTCCACACAAACTCCTTGCCTGCCAAACTACAACCTCCAAGGACCCCCGGAGTTCCAGGGACCCCCAGGTCCCTGGGGGACCCCCAGGTGTAAAAAAAATACCAAATGTGCAAAAATGACCAAATGACCACCCCAACGGAGCTGCTCACGGGGAATTCCTGGGGACCACCCACTCCTGGT
>NC_137822.1:14687392-14839892 GCF_963921795.1 Nannobrachium achirus
GGTTTAAACACTATGCCATCTAGTGGACTCTTAATTGTAATGCAGCAGCAATGGCAACCAAATAAATAAAGAACATCTGACTTTTGAACAATGTAGGCAGACTACACTGAAAGAGAACATGGTGGGACCAATTCACTTAACCAAAAACACTATATTATATTATTCATTTACCCGGACCCCCAGGGCAAGGTCTGTACTTGGCTTCAAATCTTCACATGTATGTATGTATTCAGTGGAAAATGTCTTACCCTTTATCCCTAAACTTCTTTGCCTTTTTTTTATATTTTGAAAAACATTTTAAAATACTTCAAATAGCTGATCTACATCGACACGTTGTGAGCTTTTGATCAGCTATTTGAAATATAAAATGTTTTTCAAAATAGTAAAACGTGGCAAAAGAGTTTATGGATAAGGGGTAAGGCATGGACGAAAATAGGGCCCTTTGTCCTCTTACTCAGCTGACTTCATGAACACTTTCAATTGGCTCATCATACTGAATAACCTCCAAAGATTCATCTCCTTGCATGTCAACTCTGAAAACTAGAAACGGAGACCCCTCCTAACCTCCTATCTAAACAGGAGGTAAAAGATTTATAAAATAAAACATGTTTTAAATATTTTCTGGGCATTTCCATCCTGATAAGACAGAGGCAGGAAATCAAGGGCAGAGATGGAGGAAAGCCGGCCTCTGAGCCAGGATTGCAAAGGGGACTTTTATCACTTGGTACACTACGGCAGGGGTTTTCAAAGTGGGTGACGGGGCACCAAGGGGTGCCGTGACGGCAGTCCAGGGGTGCCGCGAGATCATTTGATAATATTTGGAATTTATTTGGACACTTGAAAGCATATTTAGTATCATTTTAAACTTGAAGTACAAAGTTATTTTCAGTCAGTTCTAACCAAAATTGCTATTATCTCAACGTTTTTCTCGCAACATAATCGCTAAAATATTGTCACTGTCAGGCAGAAACCTCTGTCGCACAAAACTAGTGAAAACAGCCGATCTACAAGCACACAACGCCTTGTGATGCGAGGCGTTGTGTGCTTGTAGATCTGCTGTTTTCACTAGTTTAGTACATTTTATAGATGATAAATAAAAAACAAACGGTTTTGGACACACAATGTTTCCACCCGACAACGACGATATGCTATAAATAGCATGCTGGGAGTGAAAATTATAATGTAGGGGTGCCTCGGATTAAAAAAATATTTATGGGGTGCCCTGAGACAAAAAAGTTTGGGAATCCCTGCTCTAACTCAGTGATTCTCATATGTTCATGTCAAGGACCTCCTATTTGGCTGCAGATCCCCTTTTGAAAAGAGTTTGTGCCGGGAACCCTGAAAAAGGGATATGTCAACTACATCTTTCAAAGATCTACAACTCAGGAAACGTCTCAATGCAACATGGTCAGTTTGCAGATAGCTTGACGTTGTATTTTCTATATTGTTGTATTGCTACCTTAAGTAAATAAAAATAAATCATATCCATTCTCTCTCTCTCTCTGTCTGCCAACTGGTAATGCCACCAGCAGTGGCTGTAGAAAGCCTCATCATTGGCATCATTACCCAGAGATAGAGGTGTGACATTCAGCTCTGACTGTAGTGACTGGCACAGCACAGCACAGTCTGAGCTGGTAAACATATAGCCCAGATGGAACATACCAAAGTTTATCAAGTTGAGTTGCATTTTCCCGGAACACTTGGCCATTTCCTGTTTTGATTGGCTCGTGGGCGTGGAGACAAAGTCCCTGTTTCTAGTCCCAATGCATGTGCATACGTGCATGTGTTGTTTTCCTATTGGGGCACTTTGTTGAGGTAGCAAAGGCACATCAAAACAAAGGTTATTGATGGCCTTTTGTCGTGACCTAATCTCTCGAGACAGATTTTCGTTTTCATTTCAATTTATTTCGTTTTGGGGCGCTGACAACCACTCCAACAACGGACAGTTTGGACACAAAGTATATCCGTAAGTCTGTCCTTATGTCTGCCTGTCCATATCAGCACAGCCAAAGATTGTTAATTAAGGAAGATAGATCATCCCAATTAGAGCCACTGGAGCGACATGGTACACAAATCCTACAAATGGTCTCCTAAGTGGAGCCGGAGCCTGACGGAAAATCTCACAAATGTCCTTTTTACTGGTGCTAGATCCTGTAAGAGTGTGTTGCTGGGACAGAGAAAGATCGATAATAAAGTAGATTTTCTCTTGATTTGTCTCTCTGAAAAAAGCCATGTTAGTATGAAAAACATCGAAATATTGTGTGGCTTGTGACCATCAGGTCCAATATTTAGTTCAGTGACCATGGTTAAGAATGGTTCTGAAGCTGTGTACACGTTCACACTTCCATTGGAAATACAGTAATAGACTCCAACCTGCTTCCGGTCTCCTAAAAAGGTGGCCACCAACTTCACGCAGATACGGGAAGTAAACGGGAGATGTCATTTCTTGCTATTTCCTTCTTGGGTAGGCCTCAACAGCTGGGTGAGCAGCCTTGAAGTGTTTGAAGTGCTACTGTGTACTATGGTACAGTATATAGGCCAAGGCACCACTCACTCCCACTGGGTGGAATTTTTTAACCTAATGTCAGCAAATAACAGCCTCTGTTCAAATTATAACTGTCCCACTGTTATGTTCCATATAACCTGAACTCACCCTATACGAGGCGAGGCGAAAGCCCTTCTTACGTAGTATAGTCAATATACTGCAGGGGTTTTCAAAGTGGGTGACGGGGCACCCTGGGGTGCCGCGACGGCAGTCCAGGGGTTCCGCGAGATCATTAGGTAATATTTGGAATTTATTTGAACACTTAAACAAAATATTTGGTATCCTTTTAAACTTGAAGTACAGAGTTATTTTCAGAAAGTTTTGACCAAAATGGTATTTATCTCAGTGTTTTCCTCGTGACATAATCCCTAACATATGCCATGAATATAAGGTACTGGGAGTGAACATTTTGAATGTCATGTAGGTAATATTATAATGTAATGTAGGGGTTCCTCGGATGAAAAAGATATGTATAGGGGTGCCCTGATCCCAAAAGGTTTGGGAACCCCTGATCTACTGTATACGAAATAATTATTGTCATTCTGATATAGTGCATCCTAGGTATGAAAATGTATTTATCAAATTGATGAAGTGATTGGATTCATTTGTAAATGTCCAGGTCCACATATGCGCACAAAAAACAAACATATTCTCCAAATCCCAAAGCCACCCATTGTATCCAAACCCATGTACTGTAAAGCCTCATGTATATTACAGGTGATAAGCCGTAGTCTTTTGCAGTGCAGATGCACCTTCTCTCATCTGCCCATTACACCATCAATTATTCAGGGTGTCATTAGATGAGGAGGGACACCCTCATTACCAGCCCAAATGACTTGTTGCATCTGAGCCCACTCAAAGCTGCAAATATCCATGTCATGGTCAGGTACACTGGGAGGTGAAGCAAGGCTGGTGGCAGGCCTATTTCACACAGCAGCCTACTGTAGTCCTATAGTATAGTATAGTATAGTATAGTATAGTATAGTATAGTATAGTATAGTATAGTAAAGTTGTGACCGTAGGTCACAGTTTATTATGAAAACCGGCACATCCTGTCCGTAACGCCTCAATGTCTATAGCTGTTCTGACATCACATTGTTGACTGTCAAGACAGCTGACTATCATCACCTGGATATCCATGCCCATATATGGAGATCCCTAATAATAAGCCCATATCTGGGAATTCCCATATATTAAGCCCATATTTGACAATGCCCAATGCCACAATTTGTAAATCAAGAGCTGGTCAATACCTCTACAACTTAGCCTGGCAAACCAACCTCATACTGTGCATTCATGCATTCACTCACTCGTCCTTCCCATAATATGAGTCTAGACTTTGGCCTTTAGGCAGCTTAAAAAGTGGGCAGGAGTATTTGCCTTGACAGACAGAGACAGACTCCTCCAACCAATCAGCGTAGCAAAACATCTGACGTCATCACAGTGCAGCCTGTCGGAAGAACAGCAAACGTGTCTTTTCGGCCGATGAACTCCGCTAGTGGCATACTCCTGTTCCTTTTTAATGGTTGTAATTGATTACAACTCTGAAATAACTTATTTTTTACGTATTCACAATTGCTTGTTTTATCGTTTCAGCGTTAACTGTTACACTTGTTGCATCGAGGGCAGCCATGTTTTGAAAATGCCGCAGCATGTATTCTTCGTCACCATCTACACATGGACCAATCAGGGGAAGCTTTTCACAAGCTTTTCACAAACGCAGTCACTGATTGGCCCGATCATTTTCTGATTTCTCATACTCTGTGCCTATAGGCTGAAGTCCAGACCTGATACTGGGGAAGGAATGAGTGAGCGCAGTATCAGGGCTGGCTTGCCAGGCTATCTACATCTGACCTCACAGACTCATCACTGACATCACAGTGATGACTCAACGCTGCTAAGCAGAAGGGTATACATGCCAAAGCACCCATGTGCACGCACCCACACTACCATTCTCCCCCTTAGGGTGTCTTCCTGGTATATAATATATATAGATATTTGAGTTTATATACAGAAAAACTGATAAAGACAGGCAGACAGATTGAGAGTGCCCTGTTTATGTGCAGTAAAGAAACTATGGTCAGTTCCCCCTATACCCTGAAGCCAAATGCATGCTCCATCGCACAATGGCATTGCATGCCGAAAATAGCAGACCTGTGCTCTATACAGTACGTCTTGCGGAGGCAATGCAGTGCGTTGAGAGCTTGAGCTCACTGAAGTGCATCCACCAAGACATGCTGCATGGTCACATGCTGGTCCTGTGTTACCGACACATTCAAAGGTCATACAACTGTCTCAACTGCCAAACTAGCAAAATAGTGGATTGTTCTGGCTCACCGTGAGTCTGGAGGAGGAAGGAGGAAGTGTCAGGGGAGTTGGCTGATGGCTTTCCCAGGTGAACTATGCTGACTTTGAGACAGGCCATCCTGGAAGAAGCCTGCTAGCCACTGAGACAGTATCAGACAGTTGAGCTACAGGCAAAGAGAAACTTGATGCTTGTGTGTGCTGCGTGTGTGCTGTGTGTGCTTGCGTGCGTGTGTGCTTGCGTGCGTGCGTGCGTGCGTGCGTGCGTGCGTGCGTGCGTGCGTGCGTGCGTGTGTGTGACAGAGAGAGAGAGAGACATTGTAAGTGAGAGACATTGTAAGTGAGAGAATTGAGAGAGCAGAAGAGAGTGGACATACAAAATTAAACCCACAAAATGATCAGGAGAATTGTGTGCCTGTCTTATGACAACACACATGGTTCATCTGTTGTCGTGCATTAGGTATGAGCAATACAGTGCAATCCAGTACCTTTAGCAAAGAAAACGTTATTTTAACCAATCTGTATGGTAGAATACCATATTGGTTCAATCATATAGATTGGTTGAATGCTTGATTATGATTGGTCACTCAGAGACACTGGAAGGCATTTATAGGTGAGGGTGCTGCACATGGCGGGACATGCACAGGATTGCCCTTCCTAAATGCTAAACCCCCAAATTGTGAATTTAGACTTAAAAATAGGGCCCTAGATGTGCTGCCATCTTTATCGTAGTTCGTACATTGTTGAAATTACCTCTTTTCTTAAATGTTTTGTAGCCTACTTTATAATTTACTTCTATTCCACAACATCTCAGAGGCAAATATTGCAACCTACTTTGTACTCCACAACAAGTTATTAGAACACTTTGGTCACTAACTTTGCAGATTATTGTGAGTTTAGAGCTTCTTTTTAATCTTGATACATTTTGAAGACATTAGTGAAATGGGCCATTCAGCATAATGAGTACGTATACTGCATGTTTGTTACTGTAAGCATATTTTGACGCCGATAGTTTTGTGCTTAGCATATCGTTGTTGTTGTGTGGAAACCTCGTATCTCCAAGTTTCAAATTTGTAATTTTTTTCGTAAAGCAAAGCCCTGCTTCATCATACAAGGCTGTCGCACAAAAGTAGTGAAAACAGCCGATCTACAAGCACACAACGCCTCGCGGTGCGAGCCGTTGTGTGCTTGTAGATCTGCTGTTTTCACTAGTTTTAGTTCATTTTAAAATGATAAATACAAAACGAACGGTTTTGGACATACAAGGTTTCCACCCGACAACGACGATATTGTGGTATATGTGCTACTTTTACGTAAGAAGTCTTACACAGAGCTTCTTCCTCCTCTGCAGCTATGACCTGGAGCGATGCTGAGCTGAACTGTGTGTCTCAAGATGCCAACCTGGCGTCCATCCACAGCGTCGACGAGCAGAACTTTGTCCGAACCCTGGTCAAGAACTTTGACCCGGCAGAGAAATGGACCTGGATTGGCCTGAGTGACACTCAGAAGGAGGGTGGATGGATGTGGTCTGATGGGTCCAAAGTGAGCTTCACCCATTGGACTTCAGACAATCCAGACAATGCTGATGGAAGGGAGCACTGTGTGCACATTAACCACAATGCCAAATGGAATGACCTACGGTGTTATTACACAAATCCCTTTGTTTGTAAAACTCGTGCAGTCTGTAACTAATGGCTGCATTGTCTGATGTAACCCAGTGACTTGTGCTGGGGTCTACATAATAATTGCACATGCAATATCTTGAGTTTTTTTTGTGTGTCTCCATTATAAAGAACATTGTACTTTCACATGTAGTTAAAGGAGCTATAGTCAACTTTTTCTTGAAAAACGGATGCTAAAATAAAAATAATGTTTAAATATTTTATAAAAAAATAAGCTTCATATATGTGTTTCTATTCAAAAATGACCACAAAAAGCGTAAAATAATGATAAAATAATCATTTTGGCCATTGTCAGACCGACACTTTGTTTACATTCTAGTCTATAGACTAGGATGTAAACAAAGTGTCGGCCCTACAATGAAAAAGTTGACTATAGCTCCTTTAACACCAGAATAAATAATGTGTTACTAAGGTGTAACCAAACCATTAACCAGGACATTTTCAGTCATGAGAAAACACAGCCAGTAGGCTAGGCTACAGTTAATGTTATTATATTGTCTAAAATCACTGTTCTAAATGAGAAATACATTAAAGACAACTCACAGAGGAGTGCTACTACAGTGCCATCTCCTGGGCTCAAGCGTTCAAAACTTTTCATCCCTGTTTGAATGGATACAATTTAGATTTTTGGGGTGTTAAAGGTATTATTATTTCTTGATATACTGTCACAGGCCCTTTACAGGACTTGGCAAAACACACATAACATCTCAGATGATAATGGGGTGCATACAATCATACAGAGATATTCACTTACAGTAAGTAGTGAATATTAGTGCAGATGGGTCCTACATTGCTGCAGTTATCAAAACATTTTCTGTACACTATACTTAATGGCTGAAATTGTAACCATCATTTTCCATTGCGAGCAAAGCAAAGCAAAAATCACCAGAACACATGTTAAAAACTTTAGGGTGGGGGGGGCCTCCAGAGTCCAGACCCCCGTTTGGACTCTGGTAATCAGAAGGTCACCGGTTCACCTCCAGGTCCCGTTAAGTTTATTTTGTGATAGGGCATAGCACACATTCTGGGAGACATTATGCACTGCAGTGTAAACAAATGCAGAATAATAAATGTCTATAGCCTTGTGCACCATGCGGTAACCGGGAGATGACCTGCCGTTTTGATATAATCCTGATTACCAAACTGCCCACCCTCCCAGAAGGAATAATAAAATAAAATCAAGCTTAATGAGAGGAAAAGCTTTAAGAGAGGCTTAAATAGAGATTGACGTGCAACAGCATACCGTACAACATCAAGATATTGATGACACATGAAGCATTTTACAACAACAAAAAGCATACACATTGGCAGACAAATGGCATCACCAGTTATCTTTTGTCTCTTTCCGTTGTTTAGCTTTACCCCATAGTTCTGACTCTCCATGAAAGCCACTGATTCATCTGCTACTAATCAGTGTCAGTGAAGGCAAAACAAAGGAGTTCTCTCTCAAACTCCTGCTCAAGGGAAGACTGATCTGAGATAATACTAGGACAGGATGGCAACTCTGTGTGTGGGGACTGGGGATAGATGCGAAAAAGAAAGAAAAATCTAACTTGCATACATTCAAACAATGGAAAAGCATGAGTCTGATACAATTCTCCACAAGAAAACATGGAGTCGGCTTTTGTAAAAGGATTTGAAAAGCGTTAAGTGTCAATCTCCACAAAACCCCACTTCTCTCTCTCATCTTAACCTCCTGTTCCTAATAGAGCATCGCAAACCACTTCCGCTGCGATGCTCTATGGAGAGGGAAAGAAAAGACAAAGTAGGTTGTGTGTGACAACTCGGCCACATGAAGGTACTGAGCATTTACTACCAGCAATAGCTGAATATTAGTCATGAAAGTGTATGGACTAAAGACAGTTCTCTTTTGACTTTAATCAGGGTACAACTCATTTCATTCATGATCAAATCCTTTTCATTAAAAGTGAAATGGTGAGTTGACCTAGTGGGCAGGGACGTGCTGGGCCCCTGATTCAGCCCGGGTAAAAGAGTTGGAGAGGCCCTCATTGCGCGCTATAGAGAGAGATCTCTTTCTATAGCGCTGCTGTTACTCAAAGATTTGCCATTTCAGATCATGACAAGTGACAAGCCAGTGGGCCAATTACATGAGTTATATTTTGTCGTTGTCGGGTGGAAACCTTGTACCGGTATGTCCAAACCCGTTTGTTTTGTATTTATCATTTTAAAAATGATTTAAACTAGTGAAAACAGACGATCTACAAGTAGATCTGCTGTTTTCACTACTTTTGTGTGACGGCCTTGTATGGTGAAGCAGGGCTTTGCTTTGCGAAAAAAATTACAAATTTGAAACTTGGAGATACAAGGTTTCTGCCCGACAGTGACGATTTACTTTGTTGGCCGGCCAGCCCCCAAAATGGAACGAAGGCCGACATTTTGTTTTTAATTTTTTCCTAATGGCCGGCCTGGACCGGCCGGGAATGAACCTGCCGTTCGGGAGTTGTCCCGCTTTTCCCAATGGCCAGCACGTCCCTGGTGCGTGAGTGCGTGCGCGTGTGTGCCGAGCCCCAAAGCCATATTCATCATTGTGAAAATAATCTGCAATAAATATACGAAAATAAAGGATGCAGGTGGTACATATTTATCAGCTAAATAATAACATGAATAGTGCTGTACTGTAACAATACATGCACTATCATAACTGGTGAATTGTTACCAAGCTCCCGTTTCCTCTTCTCTGCTTTAGAGACAATTGGGGTAGGCTTTCTTTTTTTTAAAGTTGCCAAATGAAATGAATGAAAGTCCAAATGAATGCCCAGATTAACAGAATCTGTGTTTTGAATTGAAACTCGAAATGATCAACTTGGGTAGGTAGGTTAAGTGAAAACATTAAAGCCCTATATTGTGAGAGTATTCATAAATGATGAATGGTAAATGGTGCATAATGCCTTTATCCTAAGCCCTTTAGAATGATTGTGCCATTCACCAATTCACACACATTCATACACCAATGGCAGATGAAACCATGCAAGGCACCAACCTTCTCATCGGGAGCATTTATCTTGCTCAAGGACACTTCAACACTAACTCTGTGGGAGCCCGGGATCGAACTGGCAGCCGCTTTCCATTGGGGTCCTTTGTAATAAATTCATCAAAACATTTAACAGTCAATCAATCAATCAATCAATCAATCAATCAATCAATTAATCAATCAATCAATCAATCAATCAATCAATCAATCAATTCTCTTCCCTCCATACAGGACACTGTCTTGTGGAAACGCTCTAAAATGTGGGGGAACACCAAATAAAAGTGGAAATAGCAACACTACAACAATGTAAGCGATCCCTTTTGATATTCATGTGCCATTAAAAACATTTTAACAAAAAAAAAAGAAGTTTGGAATAATTCACTGAATGTCCAATGTATCGAGTTTCAAGAAATATATAAAAGTTTCAATTTACTTTTACACAATATTCTAATTTTTCGAGAAGGATCTGTGTGTATATATATATATATATATATATATATATATATATAGAGAGAGAGAGAGAGAGAGAGAGAGAGAGAGAGATATAGATATAGATATAGATATACCCGGTAGATATAGATAGATAGATAGATAGATAGATAGATAGATAGATAGATAGATAGATTTAAGCATTTAATCACATTATGGCGATTCGTTGTCAAAAAAGAGACAACTTGGCCAATGTTTAATTTGTCATTTTAGAGGTATTAAAAAGTCCTTAAATTGACACTTTCGAAATGTGCAGATACCCTCTATACACTTAAACCTTATGTTGGTTAGATTACTGTTGAAAACATTGTTGCACATTAAGATAATCATCAGGGGACCCCCAAAAATTATTTGGGGACGCCCCTGCGGGTCCCAAGTCCCGACCCACAGGTTGAGAAGCACTGTCCTAGAACAATAGTTTGTTGCCTCGAGCAAATGAACACCAAAGGCCAAGTGGCCTTGCCCCTAAAATGACGAAATTGTATAAAATCATTTGAAAGTATCTGATCTAAAAGCTCACAATGTGTCACAATGCGTGAGCTTGTAGATCATCCATTTTCAAATGGGCGAAATGTATATCGGGCTGAAGTGGTTAGTGTGTTTTGTAATGATAATCAAAATCTACAACGTAACTAACGTTTTCAAATCATTGAAATGGAGTAAAAGTACTATATTTGCATCTGTGGAGAAGAAGTAAAACTACTAAAGTGAAAACTGCAGGAAGCATTAAAGGATATTTTCTTGCATGCATGCTGTACATACTAGATATTTACATCCTCATATCGTATGAATTCATCAAAATTATCCAAGGCAATAATTTTGGTGCCACTCTGGAAGGTGGTGGTCTGCTCACAGTGAGTGGTGTCATTTTTCACAAATACATGTACAGTAGTAGAAAATGACAGTTTGGGATGCAAACGTGAAACATTGGGAGTGTCCTTGGCAAAGTAAGTGATGAGCTATCAATGGATAGTGCACACTGATTACTGACCCTACCTGGGTCGTGTTTTTTTCCCCCATTCTGAATTCCCATAGACTTTTTTTTATATTGTGTACACACCCGGCCATATACTGTAGGGCATACATGCAGCAACTGGAATACTGATATGGTATATTTCAGCTGTTACAATTCCATACATGCAAACATAACCCACTTTAATTACGTCAGTCTATATTAGTAACTTTGTGACTAGTAATAGGCTTGTCTTTTTTTATGTCGATTGTATTTGTATTTAAGTTCATAAAGTTAACATAAGAACCAACATAAGAACATATAAAAATGCATTTGTAATAAAATAAAAATGTTACTTTTCAGGATTCCAATTCAAGAGTAGCTAAAAATAATTCAGCATTCCAATTTAATTGCAAAAATAGCAGCTCTACAAGCTCAAAACGCATCGCACTGACGCACTGCAATGTTTTGAGCTTGAATCCACGAGTTTCCTACGCCCCATAGTGCATTGCGCAGACGTCTGCACCGAGGTTCCGCCGCCGATTTACAAGCTCACAACGGGTTGCATCTGCGACGCGACGTGAGCTTGTATGTCTGCTGTTAAACCCGGATGTTTGGTCCTGATAGTCTCCAGTAAACTCCCGTGGAAACTTGTGGATATAGTCTATTTTTGCTATTTTTGACTATATATGCATTTTTGCTCTCTGGAGTGAGTGTGGAAATAAAATGGCCCTCTCCATCATCAAAGTTGCCCACCCCTGCTGTAGGGCAATGGGCATGCTGATGCCCAATAATGTTCTTGGGGGGAAGAAGTAGGCCATACATGGCCGCGAGTGCACAAAGACACAAGTCGGCATCTGGACAGGCAGAGTGCAGTCTAGTTGTCACTGCACACTTACTACACTACTACAAACTCCTACGGGATGGGGCACCACCAGACAGCAGGGAGGCTTGAACGGGAGGAGTAGAATGGAGGAGCTTCTTCCTTCCTTTGAGGGCTCCAGACTGGCAGGTGAGCCGGAGGGTTACAATAGCGGTGGCAACACTGAAATGTGTGGGGAGGATTCATTGGCATAAAGATAGTAAGTAGTAAAAAATACATACCGGTTATAAATAATAATAATAAATAATAATAAATGCGTAATCATAAACAATAACAATTATAAAATAAATTAATAAATATTAACATTTTTACTATTTGAGTTACATTCTTAAATGTTATTATGGATAAAAGCCAACCTACCCAATTCCCTGCACTCTGCTTTGTTCTATTGATAGGCATGGCTGGCATAGCTGCCAGTTCCCATCTGATGTTGTGTGGGAGTCCTGACTGCTCCAAACCATACTGAATGAATGCTAGCTTGCATAACATCTTTAGACTAGGACTTAAATCTAATAAGTACATGTCATCAAAGCTATAGAACATGATACGATCTCCTCCCATGCAACAGCAGTTTGTGATGATCCTAGTTTGAGCCCAACGATACAGCCCTTTGAGTTCAACCCTCTTCCAGGAGAGGGTCTCTGGATTCAATTTCCACATATCAGTGTGGCCACCATATATGTACAGCTCTCCATTGTAGGCAAAGTCCACAAGATAAATTCCCTCTGGAGAAGGCTGTGTGGAAGGTGTGCTCATCCAGAAGTTGGTCTCTGTGTCAAACACAGTGATGTTGTTGTACTCAGTACTCAGGGGCCAGCCACCACCAGTCCCAAATGCAAATATCTTCGTCCCAATGACGGTGGCAGAGTGTATTCCTGAAGAAAGTGCCGGAGTGCCTCTACTGTTAATTAAAGACCAGACCATTGTGGTGGTGTCTAACTTGTAGATGTCATTAAAAAAGATATACATGACCTTCCTCAAGACACAGAGTAAATGGCCACCAATCCCCTTTGGAACAGTTCCACAAACCTTGGGCTTGAACCATGTGTGAGTGTCAACACCAAATGCATAAAGAACATCCCAGCTGATCACAGTATTATACCTGAGTATTGGATTTGGATGCCTGACACTCCCCCAGATATAGATGATATCTTCTATCAGCACAGCTGTGTGGCCTTCACACTTGAAGGGAACTGTCACTGGAGGCAACTTCATCTAGCATAAAGACAATGCATTGAAGACACGTATTTCAATCTGATCCATGTCGTCGTCGTCATCATCATCATCATCGTCATCGTCATCATCATCCATGTTGTCATCAAGACAAGCAAAAAAGGTGTACACCTTGTTCCCCACTGCCACAGCATTACGCATCCGTGTCTTCGGTGCTTTCAAATGCACTGTGCAGGTGAACATTTCTCAGCACCAATGGTAATGAGCGTGCTTCCACAATGGTCACCAACTAAAAATAGTGTCGAGAGCTAAGCTTGTTTGTTTACTTGAGAAAAAAGACCTGCCGCAGTGGTGTTCAATTAAAATCTAACCAGTTTTGCCGGTATGAGATAGGCACAATTCTGTTCACTCTAGCAAAGATTCAAAGCCTCTAGCAGTCTTTGAAGTCGAGCTGAGAAGATCAGTTGCTGAGATATTTGTAGCTTGCGAAGTCCAGTTGGCAGTCTCTGCGCTGTCTTATATGCTGTGCAGTCTACTTATGTCATCCGGCTGATGTCATCATGTCTCAGCCATATCTGTATATGGAGTTTCCACAGCAGCAACATCCTCTGAATATGATGTTTATAATGTCCAATTCTACATCCTAGTTTAGGGTAGAAACTCAGCTCTCCCAACTAATTGGAATTCAGCAAACCAAATATCTGCATCTATCGCCATACAGATTGGCTGAGCTTTGTGTCACATTTCTCCAGGAGGGGCAAAATCTACTTGCGACTCCCTACCAGATCGGCGACCACGTTACGGTTGTCGACCTCCGACACCAGGTTGGCGAGCGCCGACCTGCCGCTGTAGGACGACAACTTTGCAGGAGTCGACCATCGGCGGCAGGTCGTTCTGGTCGGCGTCAAACAGACATCAAGTCGCTGCAATTGTCGACGTCTATCCGGTTGCTGACCTGCTACCGGAGATTGCCAACCTTGTCGGAGCACAGGGCGCCGCCGACCTCCAGTGCAGCGTCTTGCAATGGGCCTGGTGTACAAGATTCACTACCAAGATACCCATGCACCTGACTAAATACTTCACAAACGTCAAGGATGTCCAAAACTACAACACCAGAGGCAGCTCCACTAATCATGTTCAACCTAGATTTGACTCTAAAAAAGGCTCAAGTTCGTTCTCCTGCTATAGAGCGTCGCAGCAGAAGTGGTTTACTGGTGCCACTTAAAATCTACCATTCATTTTCCCCATATACTTTTACAAAAAGTGAAACATGAACATGAGACCTTTGTTTCTATGAAAAGAACGTTTTGAAAATCGCTAAACAAAGGCTATTTATTAAATGTAGTATATCTGTAATATTAAAACAACTCACATTGGATCAAAGGTTGTATGGTCATGATTCACTGCAATCCTGGATGGCTTGGTTCGAGGCTTAACATAATTGTTATAATTATTTTTGTAAAAGTCTATGGGGAAAATGAATGGGAGATTTTAAGTGGCACCAGTAAACCACTTCTGCTGCGATGCTCTATAGCACTAACATGTGGAACGCCCTAAAGGAGTGTAAATCCCTTAATCCCTAACCTCCTTCAAAATTGGTCACCTACAGACAGCAGCTGCTCGAAACTTGTAAATAGACTAAGCCCACACTCATCACCCCTTTTCCACTGTAAATATCTACTTCTTCTGTTTATTTTATATACATTATATATTTTTTAATGGTAATTGATGATGTTACCCTATGCAGTGTTCTATCCCTCTGTCGTTCAATGTTATATGAGAAAGTGGTTCCTGTAGAAATAAGCCGAAAAGCTTACTAGGATCTCCTTTTAGTTGACCTTATACCAGTGATTTGTACTGTCACGAAACTGTACTTTTTCCTATGCAAACGTCTAATAAATTCTTCAATCAATCAATCAATCAATCAATCAATCAATCAATCAATCAACCAATCAATCAATCAATCAATCAATCAATCAATCAATCAACCAACCAACCAATCAATCAATCAATCAATCAATCAATCAATCAATCAATCCCTACCCTCCTTTAAAACCTCTTTGAAAAGCCACTTACAGGTGACTGCAACTCGAAACTGGCAAAAAAGACAAAGCCTATCTTTACCTCCCCCTTGCCTTTCTACTATACTGTTCTGACAGTCTTATGATTAAAAAAAATCATAGTAGGCCTACTGTGTTTTATTTGTCATTGAATGTTGTGTGAGTATGAGTTGTAGAGACTCCAATTCAAACAAGCAAAGCTTTCTTGTGGTGTTAATCATTTTAGTTGACCTGTCGTGTACATTTTCCTATGAAAACCTCTAATAGAGTCTTCAATCAGTCAATCAATTTAACATTTCAGTTAGCCCAGTTTTTATGAGGGGTTCAAAATATTAAGGTTATTAGCTTCTTAATATTGTGGAGTCGATTATTTCAATTATTATTATTATTATTACCCTTATTACCCTTATTAATTGACTGCAATTTATTTTAAACAGATTTGCAGTTTCACAAAATATTTGTCAAAGTTGTTTTATCATGAAAGATAACTTCAAATATATATTTCTTAATGTTGTCCCAAATTCTCATTTGCCTCAGTAGACTAGTCTCCTAGTACCTCTGAGTGTCACTAGGGGGTGTCTGGCCCCGTCAGAAAAATACTGATTGTCACACACACACCCACAACGTGCCCACGTAGCCAACTCATCTGTGAAGAGGTCTGCGACTTGACCTAGATGACTTCTTACTTCTTGTGAGTACACAACATTAGCTATTTTAATAGCTACGTACTTAATTGCTTCTGGATTAGAGTGTGTTAAGTGAACGCTAATGTTTGATTTTCACTAATGGAGTCTTAGCTTACCTGCTTAGCCGATCACAAGACGGTCAATCATGCCATGAGGGCTAGCTACCTGCTTATTGGAAAGCTAATTATGTAGCCTACTAAAGCCCCAAAACTTCAGGGTTGTAATTTAGATGTTATGTTTTTAACTCTAGTCAACTCTGACAACTCAGATGAACTTGTTTTCAACACCTGTATGTGTAACTCGGTTCCATAGTAGCTTTAAAGTTTAGTTTAGAAGTTCTCCATGTACGTATGTCACTGATGATCCCCTGCAGGAAAGGCTGCGCACTTTCTCATCTGTAATAAAAGTAAAACAATACAGTTTCGCTACTCACCATGGGAACACTCTGAGCCCTCCACCTCACGTCTAAAAGACACGTTTAGACTGAAAATAAGATATTTCCAAATCTGATTAATGAAGATTTCTATTGACGAGATCTGTAGAGGGCGATTGCGGAGTAGTTAAAACCTCCGGTGAAAAAATATATTTTCTGGACAAAAGGTGTATTTTAGACGTAGGGTGGGGGCTCCGAGTCTTCCCACCAAGTGAAATATGCTTTCAACATTTTAGAACCTAAGTTGTCTTGGTGAGTAGTTTTATTTTTACTACAGATGAGAGGATGAACAGCCTGGGCTACCAGTGCTGTGAGCGCAAGGGATCGTCGGTGACATTACGGAGAATTCCTTCTAAACACCAGAGTTTTAGTTTCATCCATGTCAATGATGACGCCATTATGAGCTGGTTTAGGTTATATATTATTGTCATACTAGTTGCTGTTTGGTGGTGTTGCTCGCTGACTGCCTACAAGACTGTCATCCATTCCTGGATTAATTGCAGTTTTGACAATTATCAGATCTGGAGAACGAGTGGAGAACTTGGCCTAAAGTATTATGATATCATTCTGGACCAATTTGAAAAACTACACTCAGTAACAGCTTACTGTGTTCATTTAACTCTGAAGCGTGTACACATGTAACCAAATAGACAGGATCCAAAATGTAGTCTACTTTTTAATGTGTAAGAAATAATTATTGCATATTAGGCTATATTATTTTAATTACAGTAACAATTACATAATGTGTGAAAAGCAATGTGGTTTAGATTGATTTAATAATTAGGGGCTTTTAGACTTAGAAAATTTGTTTTAGAAGTGTGCATGTGGATTTCCATGACACTATGTTGTCTTTAAATCAGCAGAACATCATGGGGAAAAGTCTTCATAACAAGAAAGCTCGTGTAAGTTGTTCTATGATAAAATAAAGATTCTAATACAGTTGGTCTTAGGTTTTTATTGATCTGACACTGGTGAAATCTTGTCACTGTAGGCAGCAAAGGAATTCCTGGAGTTGCCAATCCTGGTCATACAGCCGACCAGGATCAACAGCGCCCAGGTCCTCCAGAGGATGAAGAAGGTGGCCATGGTGAAGGAAACCTCAAACGAACTCCAGGCTGAAGTGGGGGAAAGGTTCAGCACAAACCGTGTGTGAGTTTCTGACTGAATGAAGGGTTTGTTACCTAGTAGTATTCAAGTTACAGTACAGCTGCATTTGAGTTTTGTAGTATCCATTGTTTTAAAACATCAAGAAGTCACCACATTTATTTATATGTTGATGTGACATGCTCTGCTGACTGCTAATAATGCAACATATAATACAGGTCAGGTATAATACAGGTTAAATGTTTTTTAAATCATTGAAAAACATTGCTTATAATGACATGCCCAAAACAGGGACGCTAGGGAGTCTGTCTGTCTGGGTTTTATATAACCAATGAAAAGTATTAATAAGAGCTTGTGACTAAATACATTGTAGCAATGCACAGGTTGACCACACAATATTCATTCTTCCCATTTAGATTCATGAAAAATGTTATATCAATTATTTTAAGCCTGATTCTAGCCATTCAGAATCCTGGTGAATCTTGAACAGAAAAACCTTTAATTGCCAAAGAGTTCCTGATAATAGGCATGTCAATCTAAGCAACCAGTAAGACTCCCTAATCGGGAGATAAGCGTCCGTTCTGGAGCAGCAGGAATGGGTGGTCCCCAGGAATTCCCCGTGAGCAGCCCCGTGGGGGTTTATTACTGTAACGGCGGTTATATTACCGGATACAATGGCGGGAACCAAGAGCCATGTTGTACATATTATGTAAATGTGCATTGAAATCCCAAAAAAAGAAATGAAAAACAGAAGAAAGAAAGTGTTTTTTTTTTTGGAGCTGTGTGAAACACAGGCTCCCTATACGTGGCTGTGTGGGTCTGTCTGTGTGTCTGTATGTAGCCTGAACTTCCTAAACTTCGGCACGCTACTAGTCCCACAGTTTTGCCACCACACACTCGCGCCATATGTCAAATCGACCGGCTTACTCGGGAATCGTAGGCTAGTAACTTGCTAAGAGAAAGGTTCAATAGTTTAATTGATATTAATTTATTAGTGAATTAATTTTCCCCATTGACTTATAATGGGAATCGCAAAAACTCACATTCAATTATTTGTCTCTCGCAAACCATAGGGGCTAGCTAGAGTTTCAAGTCTTGGAGAGGAGGTTCATAATGATTTCAAGGATTAAATAAAAAATAATTGTGTCATTTGGCCGCATGGTGGCGCCATAACACCCCACTTTACGTTTTGGCCTGTAACTCTTGAACCGTAGGTCGGAAAATTAAAAATATTTTTTCCCTGGATTCCTTGGGTCATGACGCATCTCCCCATATAGGCCACGCCCATTTGCGCCATGATAGATTTTCCGCCATCTTGAATTTCCTCCAAAACACACTTTTTGCTCCTTTTCCTACATATTTTCTTCAAATGTCACAAAAATCGGTACACATGATCCACACACACACACACACACACACACATACACACACACACACACACACACACACACACACACACACACAGCTCCACTTCACACGGGTGTGATTTTTAATTTTAATTAAAACTAATAATTCACCCTTTGTTAGCCTCCTGGTTGGTCCCTGACTGACCAACCAGCAGGCTCTATCTGCCTTGTCCCGCCCATACAACCCCATCTAACATACAGGGCGGCCATGTTTGTTTACATAACTGTAAAACATAACGGCTATTATCTCAAGAATGCCTGAACGGATTTCCAATCGTTTTTTTTTTGTTTGAAAGCTGTGAACAAACTGCACAAATCCACTCCAATGCAATCCAGGATTGCATTGGATTTTTTAGAGCTCATTCTTCTCTGTTTTTTTCCCATGCATGAGGTGTGCAAGGGTTAATCATGGCTAAGTTGACGAAAATAAGGCTTTTAAAATGCTTGGTAGCCAATAGCTAACTTCAAGCTAACTTCATCCTCTTCCTGTACATGCACAAAGGAAAGTGTTCAGGCAAGTCATGGCTGCAGGGCTTCTGCATATACCAGCATATCTCTATGGAAATGTCTATGGCACACTGGACATCCTCTAGTGGTGAAAGGGTGGCATTAAATGAGTTAAAAAGTCCTGGAATAAATTCCTTACCAAAAAGTTTCTTCACCAATGTGTTTGTAAAGGTGTCTAGTAAAATATCCCACAAAGACTGAAATTCAGTTTCCTTAGGAGAATCCATTACAGCTGATGAAAAGTTGGAGTCCCATTAAATTAACTATACAGGATAAAACACACCAAAATAAATAAGCTTTAAGGGGTCAAACTAGGGGTATTTCATGATTCTAAATCCATTTGCAAGTATTTGTTTTGCACAAAAAACATTCCTTGGGGTAAAGGCGGCTCATACGAAACTGTGAAAAGTGATGACTCATCACTAAACCATATTTGTGTGGGTCCGTTTCTAGCCCAAGGAATGTCTTTCGTGCAAAACAAATGCTTGTAATGGATTCAGAATCATGAGAAACCCCTAGTTTGACTCACATGCTACTTAAAGCTTATTTATTTTCGTATGTTTTATGCTGTATAGGTAATTTAATGGGACTCCAACTTTCATCAGCTGTCAATGATTCTCCTAGGGAAACTGAATTTCAGTCTTTGTGAGATGTGTTACTTGACACCTTTACAAACACATTGGTGAAGAAACCTTTTGGTAAGGAATTTATTCCAGGATATGACACTATTTCTGAAGATATCCCCTGATCATATATGTTTGTCATAATACAGAGGGCTTTGTCAGGGTAGAGGGTACCCATTGTACCCAACTGTCTGTGTCCCTTTTGTGCCCATATATGGAGGTCTCAATGTATGCCTATGGGCATATGGGGTTTGTTTATGGTTATGTCAGAGTCAGAATGACGTACTCTGCCTGTCTGCTGGCCCTCCCAGTAACGATATAGATATAGATCTACAAGCTCACAACACTATTTTCACTATTTATGTATTATGTTATTAAAATTGCAAACAATTAAATTGATTAGTGTGAGTAACAATGAAACCTGTAATATCTAGTACAGAACTATGAGAACTATGTTGTTGCAGGTATATAAAATAATTATTGTAATCAAGGAACGCTTGAAATAATATTGATTTGATGTTTCCTGTGATCTCCTGTGTAGCTAATGGTCGATCATGTCATTTCTTAGGCTGATCGGCTTGGCAGGTCCTGTTACTGGAGCGCCTGTGCCTGCGCCACGTTACTTCCTCTTCTTCCCAACTGTCAGAGAACTATTGAGAGCGTTGAGCGCACATGGAGCCACCATGAATCCACTGAGGATTTCATACAAGGGGCAGATGTACCCAGCCGTTGAAGGGTGGTGCTCCCTTTTTCTTCGGGTGAGCTACTAGGAACCCATCGTAACATTAATATATTCACAATGACGTTTTTAAGCAACACTGTTACTTAAAGGGCCAGTTCACCTCTGGGGCAACCAGATGTTATTTTATTGTTGATTGGGACACGATCAACACAACCCTGGCCTGAGTTATTTTTTGTGTTCAATCTGTGTTTTAAGATATTTTAGTATTTCAGCATGAATGATGATGCATTTTGCATCAGGTGATGCAGCATGATGACTCATATGATTGTGTTGATCTTGTCCCAAACATCAATAAAATAAGATCTGGTTGTCCCAGAGGTGAACTGGCCCTTTAAGTATTACCTTGTTGAGGCTTGGGACTGGGGGACTTCATTCTCTGAAAATGTACTCTACATACATACTTTGTTGTAACCTGGTGGAATGCTAACCTGCTGACACTGGTAAACTGGTCGGACCAACGGTGCTTAACCCAGTTACTTTTTTGATACACTTTGATACACCAAAACAGGTGTTCTGATTGGCATTAGTTCTATGCTAATCAGACAAATTGAAACACCTGTGTTGGTCATCAATGTGGCCATTTAGGACCACAAATGCAACCCATGAATAGAATGATGATAAAGCACACCCTCTCATTTATTTCCTGTTCTTCCCACAGGTCTACGCATCTTGGGGATTGGACGTACGTATTGATGCACCTTCACACACTCTACTTAACTAAAAGGTTGCAGTGCCGTGAACCTGCAGGACAAGTTACAATGTAGCATGTGGTTCTGCCTTATTGTGACTCTAGGGCCCATGGTTTGACATATTATGACAAATAGTGAAACTAGCTGGCCAGTGCATGATATGCTCAAAATACAGTACGGACACCAATGTTAATGTTACATGCAGGGGTTAAAGTTCTCCGTCCTGGGGACGGATTTCAGTCTTGAGGATTCCCTAGGGGCTATTTATGAGATCAGAGAAGTTTCGGAAAAAAAGAAAAAAAGCTGAACCGTCTGCGCTAAATATAATAGCATCAGTTACTACTGTGGTGCGTAGACTTGCTGGTGTGTCATGTAGTTCTAATTTAGATCAACTACTTCCTGTAAGTAGACTTAAAAATAAAACCAGTTGACGTGACTTGACTTGACTTGATCGGATTACGTTAAGCTCTTATTTTGAAATCCGCCCTACACTGAGAGGAAATGCCTCTGTAGCTACTTGTTGCTGCTGTAAGCTAACTGCGACGATGCATGCTGTTGGATATAAACAAAACATCACTTGGATTACTCGCAATAGTTTGGCTAAAGTTCATATTTATGATAGAAAACCATGCTCCTGTGGCTTAAACGATGTACACCGTTTGGAAGTTTGTTAAACTTTTTGGACCTACGATGAGTGGTGGTGTTATTATATCACGCTGCAAAGGAATAAGACGTCGCTCTGTCTGTAATGTATGGATGGATGGCAGTGTCAAAAGATGAAGTCACTGGAGTTTTACATGTAACCAAACAGCAGGTAGGCTATACTATCTAAATATGTGTTTACAGGGGGCAGCAGCAGTAATAGACAATACGCGTTTGCTTCCTACAGTCTATGGTTTGCTTATGTTCTCTGCATTAAAATAAGCAACGGAACACTTGTTATGTTTGCAAATCAGAGATTCGAGGGGATTTATTTGTCACTCACAAAAGTGCAGATGCTAATGAAATACTTCGGGGTGGTGTTTCATTGGTACCGATTAGCAACGTATCATGAATGATTGGTGTTCATGGCAATAGGCGGAGATTTCTCCACTGCATCGTAGTGTTTCTCTCATAACATTACCCACGTGTGGCATCGTTTCAGTCAGCGACGCGTTATTTGGAATTGCACATGAGTTCTGGGTGGAGCCAGCGACAATAAGGCTCGGATGTGCTCAGTGCGGTCATAAACAAATGGAGGTGGGCTTGGCTGGATGAAAAGGTTGACTGGAAAGCCGTTCAGGTCCTGGTGTCAAACGGTGAGAGAACCAGGAGCCTGTTTCTGTTGTGTGTGCAACAGAAATTTGTTATATGGCAGCATGGCAGCAACGATAAAAAGACGCTTTTCAAGCGGGGGGGGGGGGGGGGAGGGGGGGAGATACATTTCCGTCTCGGGATTTCCAAATTTGGGCAAGGTTTCATCTCGATCACAGCCCCATTGACTTCCATTATGGAAATGTATAAAGCTTAATGTGAAAATAAATGAGTGGAGGTACTTCTGTTGCCTATTGGCAGTGTACAGAATAAAATTTAGCTTGAGACAAACCCAGATTAGTCGAATTTGGGAATTTCTGAAGATTTTCAATTATGTTCACTAATATAATATTATTACTTGTAAGAGGCCTCAGGGCGACTTGGACGTCTGGCCAGTGATGTATATCGGACCAGTTACCCATATATGGAGACCCCTGGTAGCCATATATGGAGATCCATGTACTACCGGTATATATGGAGATATGCTGTGAGAGGCCACACATGCTTACTCAGTTATTCGTTATGTGTAAGTCCAAAAATGTCTATGACATCTGACATCTAGGGCTGTAATCTAGCCCTGTTTTAGGGATTCGAACTTCGGGGGGATTTTCCGAACGGACCATCGAACCTTTGATGGTTCGTTAAAAAACCGAACGTTCGAACCTTCGAACCATCGAACGTAACGTACTGTACCTTTAACCAGCTAAAACAGTGTAGGAAATGTTTTAAATGCGCTGTTTTATCCATTGAAAACGCGTGGATGCGTGGCCGCATTAACACCTAGGCTAACACTTGGAAAATCCAACCCAATCGGAGAAAATGTTGCGTAGTTTGTTGACGAACAGGCTCAATGTATAGCGGAGTTGCACGGATGATGATTAGACTTGGTGACTGCGTCGGAGCGCGTCGCGTTCGGGCTGAACTGGTCTCGATGTAACAACCCCAGAAATTGCATTATAGATCCTTTAGGGCCGGGGGTTGCAATGAAATCCATCTTTGCTCATGCTGTTTAATCTTTGGGTGCATGGATGGGTGTTCGCTGTTCAGAGCACACACGTCTCTCTCTGCCCAGCTCAGCTGCTCTCACTCTACTGTCATCAAGTGTGTGTCAGCGAGGCTGATTCGCCACCCGGTTCGCGGCCCCAAATAGGAGCGGAATTGGAGCGGAGGACGTTCCTTGATCGCTCCAAGCTGTTCTGGTGCATTTTATAACATATAACGGTCACCATTAACTGTTAGTGTTTACCGGTAGGCTTAACTTATTTCGTATTTGGCTATCTCTACTACTGTGATATTCTGAATAGGCCTATCACATTCTGATAATAATTTTTCGTGTAAAAAAAAAAGAAGAAAAAAAAGAAAAAAAACCTGAACCCATTAACACACTGGGCGCCCACGTGGTGTCAACACGACAATCTCTTTGATGTCTCTGGATGCCATGTGCCCACGACGCGTTTGACGCGTCGGTACTGTAGTTACTGTACATTGCTACAATGGTGGGCTTGGCTGGATGAAAAGGTTGACTGGAAAGCCGTTCAGGTCCTGGTGTCAAACGGTGAGAGAACCAGGAGCCTGTTTCTGTTGTGTGTGCAACAGAAATTTGTTATATGGCAGCATGGCAGCAACGATAAAAAGACGCTTTTCAAGCGGGGGGGGGGGGGGGAGATACATTTCTGTCTCGGGATTTCCAAATTTGGGCAAGGTTTCATCTCGATCACAGCCCCATTGACTTCCATTATGGAAATGTATAAAGCTTAATGTGAAAATAAATGAGTGGAGGTACTTCTGTTGCCTATTGGCAGTGTACAGAATAAAATTTAGCTTGAGACAAACCCAGATTAGTCGAATTTGGGAATTTCTGAAGATTTTCAATTATGTTCACTAATATAATATTATTACTTGTAAGAGGCCTCAGGGCGACTTGGACGTCTGGCCAGTGATGTATATCGGACCAGTTACCCATATATGGAGACCCCTGGTAGCCATATATGGAGATCCATGTACTACCGGTATATATGGAGATATGCTGTGAGAGGCCACACATGCTTACTCAGTTATTCGTTATGTGTAAGTCCAAAAATGTCTATGACATCTGACATCTAGGGCTGTAATCTAGCCCTGTTTTAGGGATTCGAACTTCGGGGGGATTTTCCGAACGGACCATCGAACCTTAGATGGTTCGTTAAAAAACCGAACGTTCGAACCTTCGAACCATCGAACGTAACGTACTGTACCTTTAACCAGCTAAAACAGTGTAGGAAATGTTTTAAATGCGCTGTTTTATCCATTGAAAACGCGTGGATGCGTGGCCGCATTAACACCTAGGCTAACACTTGGAAAATCCAACCCAATCGGAGAAAATGTTGCGTAGTTTGTTGACGAACAGGCTCAATGTATAGCGGAGTTGCACGGATGATGATTAGACTTGGTGACTGCGTCGGAGCGCGTCGCGTTCGGGCTGAACTGGTCTCGATGTAACAACCCCAGAAATTGCATTATAGATCCTTTAGGGCCGGGGGTTGCAATGAAATCCATCTTTGCTCATGCTGTTTAATCTTTGGGTGCATGGATGGGTGTTCGCTGTTCAGAGCACACACGTCTCTCTCTGCCCAGCTCAGCTGCTCTCACTCTACTGTCATCAAGTGTGTGTCAGCGAGGCTGATTCGCCACCCGGTTCGCGGCCCCAAATAGGAGCGGAATTGGAGCGGAGGACGTTCCTTGATCGCTCCAAGCTGTTCTGGTGCATTTTATAACATATAACGGTCACCATTAACTGTTAGTGTTTACCGGTAGGCCTAACTTATTTCGTATTTGGCTATCTCTTCTACTACTGTGATATTCTGAATAGGCCTATCACATTCTGATAATAATTTTTCGTGTAAAAAAAAAGAAGAAAAAAAAGAAAAAAAACCTGAACCCATTAACACACTGGGCGCCCACGTGGTGTCAACACGACAATCTCTTTGATGTCTCTGGATGCCATGTGCCCACGACGCGTTTGACGCGTCGGTACTGTAGTTACTGTACATTGCTACAATGCTACCGCAATGAACGGTGATCAAACGCCAACAATATGGGAAAAACACTACATTTCCCAAAATGCAGCGCGGTACACGTGACCAGCATGTGCAGTCCACATTCGCTCTGGTGCGGTCTCCCTGCCGCCATGTTCCTATGTATCTGACTTGAATGTAATCTGGATACAAGTAACCTCGCCCACCAGGCTTTCAGAGAGAAAGGATACAAGTAACGATACAAGTAAAGGATACAAGTAACGGAGTCTCGGTGGAGATACACGTAACATGACGGATTGCAGGATTCTTCTCCGTCTAACTTTTTCAATCACCATGTTCAATGCGCGGTCCTTTCTACCTACCGTGACACAAACGCTGTGGCCCAGGTTTGATAACAAGATGTCCTGACTGAAAGGAAACTTTATCGTAAAAATAAACAGGATATCCGTGGATTACATTTACTCGTATCATGGATACTTTCCCAGTGACGCGGCGGAGGTACCGTAACATGGCGGAATCAGGCGGATTCCTGTTCTCCTCTTTTTCAATCACCATGTTCAAAACGCGACCCTTTCTACCGCCCGTGACACACACGCTGTGGCCCAAGATTGGTAAAAAGCTGTCCCTCCTCCTGACTGAAAATAAACTGGACATACTTGGAATCGGATTACATTTACTCAACGTATTACGGCGCGAAGGTACGTAAATGACGCGTTGCCATGGGCACCAGCAAACACACACACGTCATACATCCGGGCACTCAGTGTGTTAATTTCGAACTTCGATTGCCAACGTAACGAACGAACGTTCGAATCCCCGAAGGTTCGCTTGCAGCCCTACTGACATCATACCCTTTTATGCCCATACATGGAGATCCCTGTCTATAGAACCAGCCTTAGTGTGGTATGTGGCCGATGTGGCCTGACTGAGTTTATCTGACTTCAAGCAGGTGGAAAACGATCTAAACTATTGCGCAGTGACCCATTATTTTCCCTAGATTCCAACTTCTGATAGTTCTACTATCATAGCGCAGGTAGCGCATCAATATCACTACATCAATATCACTTCAGTATGCTTAGTAAAACATACCTGATTTTTCAGGTGGGCGGCGGGCGGGCGGGTTATCACCACTCTCACGTGCAAAAAATAAATAAGAATCACCTGTTCTTATTTGCCTTTTATTCTTAATAAGAGTAGGTCTATAAGAATAAGAATACAACGTTTGAATACGCGCACGAGCGAGCGAGTTTTAAAATACGCCAGAGAGGAGCGAGGTTCTCGGAGGTTACCAATTCCGCTCCTGTTGGGGCCGCAAACCACATCTTGCCAACATTTGACACAACGTGAGCACAGCAGAGAAGATGCACAAACAATTCAGCGTGTGTCACTGATCAGGATTTCACTTATATGTCTCTGTCATCCACACAAGTCTGTTTATAGCTAAATACTTTGTGTCGGTTAAGTTATACTAGTCTGAGGTGATAGCCTGCCACCCCGTTAGTAGGCAGGGGTCCCGACAAGCCAAGGGGTCGATTGCACCAGCTTCCTCCTGCCACGAAGGGTGCCAGCATGACTCACACCATCCTTCCTAGACGATTTTGACATCTTGTTACTAATCTGTCGGTAGATAATGCCGGTCTTATATAAGGGTCATTTGTGTACGGTGTGATGTCATACTGATGTCAGCCATGTGATGTCATACTGATGCGGAGATATGAGCAGGGCAAAGGTGTGACGAGTGACCGACCGACGGACGGACGGACGGTGGAGGTTTTGATACTAAACTGCGACCTGACGGTCGCAATAACCAGCCAGTCAACGGATACGATTTGAAACAACTTTCGCAAGTGAGGCGGATTTTTTTACTGAATGAACCAACCACGCTTACCTCGAGTCGCTTAATTTGCTTGTTAAAAAGTAACATTTTATTAACTCATCTAGTGCCATTTGCGTGATGTCACGCAATAAGTACTAGAGTACTTACAGTGCCGAATGCGTGATGTCGCGCAAAAAGTAATAAATTACTGTAACGTTGAGTACATTACCGAGTAGAATGGCCGGATGTCCGGAGACGAAAATCTGCGCTGATTTGTCATCATCACGGCTCCACGAGCACACAATAGTCATCCCATAACATTGAGGTGGACGGCCGATCTCATCTTTAATGTCCATTATCTCAAAACAACACTTTAGAAGCGAAGATGGAGGCAGATGCTCGCTTATAAAACACATGTATAAACGCTCCATTGCAATCCAGCATGGCACCACGTAAACAATGATCGGTTCCGGCGCACGACCCGATGACGTCAGACCGGAAGTGATCACGCTGTGGCACTTCTGGCTTTCAAAATAAGAGAGTGCAAGCGGATGGAGCCTGCGTGAGGCACTCTGGACATCATTGCGACCGAAAATCGCGGGCACAAAATGAGTTAAAACAAGACAGTAATATGGGCACAGAATTAAAATGTTTAATAAAGTTAATTTCTCAATAATTAAAAATATATTTAATAGAATAACCAAATTTTATATTCAAAACGAATAATGGTTTACACGCCGTTTAGTCGGATAACCGAATACACGCGCACATCCCTACTTGTAGATCGGCTATTTTTGGTTAAGAGTTGTTGTGAAAAATAACTCAAGTACAGTTCAACTCAGCCAGTTGTACTGTACTTGTAAAACAGTTTGGTGCTTTGAGCTTTGTAATTTAAACACAACTAACTGCTCATTGAAGGAGAGCTCAAAGCATCAAACTGTTTTACAAGTATAGTGCAACTGAGGCTAAGTTGAACTGTAGTAGAGTTATTTTTCCATACAAGAACAACTCTTAACCAAAAATAGCCGATCTACAAGCTCCAATGCATCTTGTGGTGAGCTTGTAGATCGGCTATTTTTGGTGAATGTCCCCCAAGAATAGGGATGCTGGGGTTTGAGTGATTGAATAATAAGTATAAACGTCTATTTATTTTAAATCTGTCCTATTAATAAAAAGGAGCGTTATTGGCATGGGAAAACATACCTTTACATTGCCAAAGTTCACTAGCCTTGCATACCCAGACACTGGGGCGGTTACAAAACGATTGAACCAGTTCTGTTAATTTTCACTTCACATTTTGTGAATAAAGCCTCATTTGATCAAATTCGATAATTTCTTCATTCCATCCATAATCTTTTGGTTCAATGAGGTTTGGCCTGGCTTATATAGTTGGAAATGTGGCTGTTTTCTGTGTGTTTCCTTAATTATTAGACTTGTCATTAAGTGTGTTACAAAATCATTGTAAATGTCCAAAATGGGACCGTCATTTTTAGCTTGCGGCCCTTTGGACTTTTGGTATTTTGCTACTTAAGTTGAGTAGCCCTGATATACGGTAATGTGTTGTCATTGAGCCAACGCAGATCTTATTTAGTTCAGAGCTGATGCAGATTAATTTTTTCAGAGAAACCAACATCATGGCTCATCACTTGTTCTTTTACATGCTTTCTTCCTAGTTCTTCCTACGTCACGGAGGTGAAGAACACACGTGGAACTACGTCCTTTTGCCCATTTTGGGTGTCTTGCCATGTATGTATTGATGCACTTCACATGCATTTTGTTACTAATAGGTTGCAGTCCCAGCAAGCACGGTCAGGACCTGGACCAATCAGTGACGTCTGGATTGGGGCCAGATCACAGCCCATATGGGGATGATCTTGACGTCATTACCAGGATGTCATATGACTTTTTAGTTTGACAGGATTCATTGTTATTGTTTGTAATGTTAGTTGAAATATGAGCACATACGGTTATATTCTTGGACATATCTAACTAATGTGATATTCATCTGGCCTAGAATATCACCTGATTTCAACCAACCTGTCAATCCTGTCAAACAAAAAAGTCCATATGACGTCCTGGTAAATTGACGTCAAGATCATCCCCATATGGGCTGTGATCTGGCCCCAATCCAGACATCACTGATTGGTCAAGGTCCTGACTAGGGCTGTCACGATTATGACATTTTACATGACGATTATTTGTCACTCAAACAATTGCGATTAACGATTTAATTGTGTTTTTGTCGTTGACAATTACATTTCTGCTTTTAAGTTGCACATGGTAGATATGACACATAATTACTGACATATTTGACAACTTTATACTTAAAAAAGAACATTGATAGTGGGCCTGAACGATTTTGAGAAAAAATTGCGGTCGCCAAAATCCCAACCTGATGTACAAGTACACCCGACCGGGTTTCGAACCCGATCTCCCAGTCTCAGGGCGGACACTCTAACCAGTAACCACAAGGCCACTGAGCTGGTGAGGTGGTGACCACTGCAAATAATAACCTTTTTCCATGGTTCAATTTGTAATTTCAGCTTTTCTTTAACCACTTAAGTTCTCAGTCCTGGGGACTGATTTCAGTCTTGAGGATTCCATAGGAGCTACAGTATTTCTGAGATCAGTGCATATCCACAAAAATTAAAATAAAAAATAAATAAAAATAAGGGAGAGGTGTAGCGATGGCTGTTGCGTGAATGACAAAGTCAAAACTCTAGTAAAAGTAATCTCCAAACTAAAAATCTGTTTCAAGATACGTATGAGTATTTGAATGGGCCAGACTAACATAGAATACAACAGAACTTCAGAAGATACTTCTATAAAATGAAGCACGGATTGGCACACACAATTTCAGTGAGGACAGTTCAGAACTTCAGGTAAACACTAGCCTGATCTCAGACTAAGCTCACGCAGTAGTCTGAAACTGTGCCCTATTGTGGGAGATTTCTGGAAGGGAGGGGGCTGGGAGGTGCTTTGATTAAAAAATATATATATGACTACAGGTCTCCTCGTGAGCAACCCATGTGAGCACCTCGTCTTCTAATGATGACGCTCTGATGATGGCGTCGCTTGAAAAAACGGGCTGCGGCGCGGATTGGATATTTGTTAGACCCACCCCCACCCACCGCGCTCATTGGATCAGCCGAAAACTTTGGCTGATAACTGCCGATTCATGTACTCATGTGCTCCAGACCAGAGAATCAGTCCACTCTGAGAGTGGGCGGGGTCTAGGTAAACACGCCAAATATTGGCTTTAACCCCTGCCCTCTATACCTAGTAAACATGACCTGTGTTGACTCGGTTTGCTAGTTTTTCCCCACTACACCAAAAAAATAACCAATCTACAATTTAGCAACAGGTCTTGTTGCAGCATGTTATGAGCTTGTAGACCTGCTATCTTTGGCCAACGGTCTCCCCAAAACAGGGATTCTAGGGTTCAAGACAAGTGGTTAATTAGTACCATTGTTAACAAAGAAAGAAGTGGCATTACACAACTATTTCTGTCTAATGATGATAAAGGACACCCTCTCTTTGTTACTGTTTTTCGCAGTTCTTGGCCGAATGTTACCAGATGTGATGTTCTCAGATCTATTGGGAATATATGGTACGTACTGCATTGATGTATTTCATACACATGTTTTTACTAAAATGTTGTGCGGTGCTGCCTTATTGCGTTTCCCTTTTCCAGGGTTTAATTTATTAAAAAAAAGAGGGGAGGCTGACGCATAGTACACAATAGACACATTTCTTTCTACCCCCGTTTTCTCCCCAATTAAGTCGTTATGCCAATTGATTCCTCCCCATACAACTTTCTGTGTCACTGCTGTTTTTTTATTGAGGTGGAATAAGTTACAATAAAATAAATAAAAAGAATCGCAGAATCGCATTTAAATCAAGAATCATGATATAAATCGAATCGTCACCCTGGGTATCAAAAAGAAAGGTAAGTGAATCGTCCCACCCCTAGAGCCGTCATCCTACTCCTCTGTGACCGCGGTTTTACCGGTGAACCTGAACACAACGGTGGGGGCTGATGGGTAAGGAGGGTCGCGAGCTTATGAGAAACAACTTAAATAAGACCTTAAAACCTGGCAAAAACAGTTGCGTGCATTAGCGCAAGATGACGATAAAGGAAATCATTAAAGCTATACTGTGTAAGATGCCCAACTAGTGGTCATTAGCCCTCGCGTCGCGTCCGCGTCTTTCGGCCGTTTTTCGTTTTACCTTCAGACCCCCGCGTCTGCCTCCACCTTGCTGAGATCTATCTTTGGAGGGGTCCCTTGTTCCTGTGCGTTCAGTAATTCCAGAGATACGACTCCTTCACCCTGCCTGGTAGGCGAAATTACCTAGAGACTGGATGGTACAAACGGGCGACAACAAATATTGCAGCCATAGCGACCCCACTTCAAGATGCGCTGTGATTGGCCGGCAGTTGTATAACCCTCGCTGTGATTGGCCGGTAGTGTGATGACGCAATTTTGGCGCGAGATCCGGTCCCCGGCAAGGATCTCAGTTTACATATATAGAGAAGGCTTTACAGGCTGAAATTCACGGCGCGGATCTTCTAAAACTTTTGTGTTTTAATAGTTAGGAGAATTTTAAGATTTGTTTTATAAAAAAAGTTACATAGTACAACTTTAAATGGAAAACATTAAATGAACTTCTGAAAAGCCTACTAGGCCTTAAAACCTGGCGAAAACAGTTGCGTGCATTCGCACAAGATGACGATAAAGGAACTCATTAAATGGAAAACATTAAATTAACTTCTGAAAAGGCTTCTAAGGCGCCGTACAGACATCTGCATCACGCATCATCATCTTATCGTCTGAGAATGGCCACTGGGGGCGCCGTACTAATGCATTCTCAATGCAAGGTTGTTTGGTGTTTTGTCGTTGCCGTGTCTCTTCAAGAGCGTACAGGCTGCGGTTGAGCTAGAGACACGGCAATGACAAAAAACCAAACAACCTTCCATTGACAATGCATTAGTACAGCGCCCCCAGTGGCCATTCTCAGACGATAAGATGATGATGCGTGACGCACATGTGTGAGCGCGGCCTAAGCCTACACTACTAGCCTACTAGTAAGACTAGTGGAACCACGATCTTGCCACACGTGAATAATTGTGGTTGTAAACAATAACACAGACAATATAAATCCTTAGTGTAGTAGTGGGAAGAAGGGGTTATCATCATGGCCCCAAATAACTTTTAAATATCTTGCAATTGGCGACAGGTCTCTTACGAAATCGTCAAGAGTACCTCTCATTACATAAAGCTATATTATAACCTCTCCATCTCCATCACACACCCATCGGCCCCCACCGTTGCACTCAGGTTCACCGGGAAAACCGCGGTCGCTACTCCTCCTGCCCAATGGGTGCATCCCCCCATTCAGACATCCCCCCCCCCCCCCCATTCAGACGCTAACCCTAACCTCTATGGAGGTTTTGCCATTCCGACTAATTAGAAGTCAATGTCTGAATGGCAGAATGTCTGAATGGAGAGTAGCCCCCCTGCCAAACACTCCCTGCTGACAGGTGCCCTGTAGGAGTACGTGCAACAACAATATTATCAACCTCCGCGTCCGGCTTCCCTCCCCCAAACACGAGCCCATAGTGTTAAGACGCCGGACAAAGCTGGTTGCGGCACAGTGGATTCTAACCCACAACCTCCGTGGTGGTGGGCAGGGACTTTACCACTGCGCCTATGCCAGAACAAACCTGACCTGAGGTGGCTCTGTAATTGGTTTGCCAAAAATAGCCAATCTGCAGGTTCACACAACATGCGGCACATAGTGAGGTTCTGGATCGGCAATCATTTTTGACCAATGTTCCCCCTGGATGTTAATTATTATTATTGGTAACAAAGAAGGAGGTGACATTACACAACTATTTCTGTTTGCTGTGAAGGTCTATAATGATGATGAAGAACACCCTCTCACTGTTTTCCTCTTCTTCCCACAGGTTTTTTCTTTTTTCTCATCCTTCTCTGGGTTACCTGCGGTGGCCTCACTGCTCTTGTCCCAGATGATTTCCTTCTCTGGTTGCCCTAGAGTTTTGGGAGGAATTGAGCTTGGGAGTTTGACTTGAACCGTCGCCTTCTCTTGTGAGCCGGGCCCCCCATGGCATATGTCTCTGTCCAGGGACTTGAAAATTTCGTGAAAATGTGTACAAATCTTTGAATATAGCTTGTTTTGTGAATTGTTTTGTGTGTTGAATTGTTTTTCACGTGTTTTGAATAAAAGCTAATTCCATAATTTCACCTCTTTTTTTATTTAAATAAGGTTTGGCCTTATAGATGGAAATGGCCTTTTCTGTGTTTACCTAATTGTTAGACTATCATGGAGTCTGTTACAAAATATATTTTTAAACATCCAAAATAAGGCTTGTGGCCCTTGGACTTTGGTATTTGGCCCCTGAGCCATCAGGTTGAGTACCCCACTGTTACGGGCAAATACTGAAAGTATGTCATGTTGCTTAGTGATTAAATATTTATTTTGACCAATCTTTTACAAAAATGTCCACCACAAGCCAGCATGTCGATGACCCCTGACTCTTGTCTGAACTCTTCCTGGTGAACTGAGAATGAGTCCCAAGTCAACTCCAACATCATGTTTATTGTCAACGGTTTGGGCAATACGCACACTGGCCACATCGTGGAGCACTACATCTATAAACCCCTGTCAAACTGCTTTCAGAAGATCTGGTCCTGTTTCCTTGATGTTTTGCCATGTGACAGTTGAGAATCTGATTCCTCAGAAACATTTCCACCCTTAAGCCAGAATGGGGTGCCCTGCAAAAGGCTTCAAGTCTTAATTAAAATGCTAGTATATTTTATATATTTATATTACATTACAAACTATATTATAATATTAGTATATATATATTTATTATGTATGCTATACATTTATAATGTTGTATACTCTATACAAAAAAACTGACAGTTTGTATTTTTCACAGGTAGCTTTAAGTCAGTGCAAGTTAAAAATGTTCACCAATAGACCTTTTTTTCAAAGCAGGCATATTATTTGATTTATTGATGATGACAAAATGTCAAAATTGTGCCATAAGCCACAATTTACTAACATTATTAACACTACAAACATATTACTTAAATCTCAAATTATACATTTTACAGTACAATGTAATGTAGCATGTCTAGTTTACAAACAGCCACAAGGTGTCACAAGTGTACCACTGTTTAACCTTACGCCGGGCTGGAGAACTGCGGATCAAAAGTATCCTAGCTGGTTACTGTAGCAACAACGCTGAGGTCGGATGTACGTTTTTTGCGTAGTTAGTTTCCTACAAGTAGTGAGCAGTGTTAGCTTTGGGATGGTGTTTTTTACTGGTGTTTCAGTCCGAGTGTGGGGAAAGGGTGCGTTCGGAAATGCGCACCGGACTGCGCGGGCGTTTATCGTGGGCTTGCCCAGGCCTTACGGCCTGGGCATAAATATAACGATTGCATTCACCACGGCTTCGTAACTCGCGCGGCGCTCCGCCGGCCGCGCGGCCCTGGCCCGCTCTTCGCGGCCACTCGCGCCTGCGGCGCTCGGGGGCGAAGAGCAGGACCAAGGTCCGCTGGCCTTCGCGCCGCTTGCAATGTCGTGGACAATAAAACGAGCGCACCCTTTCATACACTCTGACTGAATCACCAGTAAAAAACACTCTCTCGTTAGCTTTTGACCAGGTAGCAACTAAGCAATACATAGCCTATATGTGGACTATCTGTTTGGTTACGGATTTAAATAATGCTAAACATGTTTGATGTAAGATAGATACAGAGTACAGGGCAAAACGTGCTTATAAATACATGGTAAGTAGACTGCTCGACTGATGTAATCTGAGTTTGATGCTATTGTAACATGCTAGCAATAGTTTTCAACTGTAATACTACAATATTGTTGTTTTGCGAGGTAAAAACAACCCCCCTTCTTCTGCTGGTGAGGGGCCTGTAGTCTTATATTGTATTAATTTATTTATTTTATATCTTTTTTTAATGCAATTGTGGATCATGGGCCGACTTGGAAGGATTGCAAAATGTAGTTAAAACATACTGTAGTTGGGTTAATATGCACAACTCTAAACCAGTGGTTCCCATCGTGTGGGTCTGGACCCCCAGGGGGGTCCCCAAATTATGTTGGGGGGTCCCCATAAACAAACCAAAAAGGTTTAAGTGTACAGAGGGTTTATGCACATTTCTAAAGTGACAATTTAAGGACTTAATAATATCTCTAATGACAAATTAAACATTGGCCAAATTGTCAAATAATTATACAGAAATTGTGAAAATAGCTACACACTCATAACGCATCGCAACACAATAGAACAGTGTTATAGCTACAAAATGTAATTTCTCAACTCTTAGTGCTTGTCAGGGTGGGTGGTCAGTTAAATGATTATTTGGGGGGCCACAGCCTGAAAAGTGATACGTGATAAAATAACTTGAGTAACACTCCTACCACAGGAAGCAATAACTTATCTTATATCCTATGTTTTTGTTGTTGTTGTATGTATGTTGTTGTTTTTCTCCACCATACATTTTGGATGCAATTCTATTTTTGTATCTTTTTAACTGCCTGGCAAAGGCTTCAAGCCAAAGTTATTGTATTTGTGAACATGTCAAGAAAATGTCAAAGATCAGTTTACTTTGTTGCATTCCCTGTGCCATAAGGATGCCCCTGTATGGTAAAAGGTCAGGGGCTTCTGGGCACTACTGTATAACAGGCTTAAATTCAAAGGTCATAATCAAGTATTAAATCATGACAAGGCCAAATCAATAGACCTTACAATATACTGTTTATAAGAAACAGGACTGCAACTAGATTATTTTCTGAGCAATTATTGAATTAATTAAGCTACCTTTTCAATCAATTGAATTATATTAAAAAAATGTATATAGCAACGTAAACGTATCGATTGACCACTTAAGTGTTATTTTTTACTTAACCACACAGTGTGTACATAACAACATTGGGGAAGGTTGCTATGATGAAATATGTCATCTCCAAAGGGTGTTGTAAATCTGGAGTCTGCAATGTGATCCTATTACTTGTTTGCTATACAGTAAATAATAGCATTATTATAATTAATGTATGTCGTTAATGCATGTCATTTCACATACACAGGGAAATAGTTGATTTGTAGCCATACATATGAGTAGTTTACAGTTTGTTGAGTTTAGGCATTTAGCAGACTCTTTTAATCCAAAGCGATTTACAATAAGCAGGTAATACACATCACTATAAGCAAGATAATATGTCAGTACATTAACAACAATATAACAAATGCATAGGAATATCAATCTAGAAAAACAATAACATATGTAGACCACGCACCTAATCAGTAAAAAACGTCTAAAACCTAAAAATGCTATCTAGCTTCATGTATGGTCATTGAGGGATAGGGAGTGTTACAGTAGTGCTATGGGTTTAGGTGGAGTCTGAAGAGGTGAGTCTTCAGTCCACGGCGGAAGCTAGGGAGTGAGTCTGTAGTTCTAAGTGTGACAGCGAGTTTATTCCACAGTTTTGGGGGCCATGCAGGAGTTAAATGATAGGTGGTATACCGCCTAATACCGGTCATACTCATGTCATTTCATATCATATATCATTGATATTGTCATCGGGTTACTTTTCTGTTCAACAGACATGGAATTCCTCCCAGTACTTGACCCTGAGGTCAAACCGAAAGAAGGAATATGGTAATTAAGTCACACTCTTGAGTCTTGATATTAGCTTGTATGCATCTTTCTTGTTTGTTGAACTCTCAGTGATGTCTGCAGGTATGCTATAATACCCAGGGGAAGTGGCCCAGGTGTTAGTGTCGGCCACACCTGCACATACATTCCCGCTGACGATGAAGGCAAAGGGAAGATCCTTATTGTGGGAGGAGCCAACCCCAATGGCAGCTTTTCTGAATCCCATGTCATAAATCTAGGTACGGGATGTTTACTGACTTTGGTAATAGTTCTCTGAAATGGATGAGTTGTAGTGTTAACAGAATATCAATGTCTTATTGCGATCCCAGGTCGCTATGAAAACCTCCACCTGCTGTCTGTCAGTCAGTCCGTCTGTCCGTCACGTCACGTCACACTTTTGGCCCTACTCTTATCTCCGGCACCGTTGCCCCTATCCATGGCTGGCAAACCACAACCTTCGCCCCTGATTTCTCACATACCCCTTTTCTAGCGCCACCATGAGGTTGCTTAGGCCAATGTGTGTATACAATGCGACCTGACAGTTGCTTATCTCCCGATTAGGGAGTCTTACTGGTTACTATATGCACTTTTTTGGCCTAGGTGTCCTCTTATTATGTGCGCAGCAGTTAAGACATACTATTCCAACCACTCTGAATAATCTATCTCTTCTATACTGTATTATTTTTTTGTATCCTTTTGGACCTACCAGATTGTCATGAGTGGGACATTCCAGAGTGGGAAGGTTTGGAGTCCAGGTATGAACACTGCAGTTTTGTGCCTGAGAGCGGCCCACGCAGTCTGTGGGTGTTTGCCGGAGCACAACCAAGTGGAAATCGCAACTGCATCCAGAACTTACAACTAACTGGTACATACAAAGCCTAATTGAAGTTATTATTTTTGTTAGATAATAATTGTATGCAGGGACGTGCTGGGCCCCTGATTCAGCCCGGGAAAAAGAGTTGGAGAGGCCCTCATTGCGTGCTATGGAGAGAGATCTCTCTCCATAGCACTGCTGCTATTCAAAGATTTGCCATTTCAGATCATGACAAGTGACAAGCCAGTGGGCCAATTACTGTACATGCGTTCTATTTCGTTGTTGTCGGGTGGAAACCTTGTATGTCCAAAACCGTTTGTTTTGTATTCATCATTTAAAAAAATGATTTAAACTAGTGAAAACAGCCGATCTACAAGCACACAACTCCTCGCACCGCGAGGCGTTGTGTGCTTGTAGATCAGCTGTTTTCACTACTTTTGTGAGACGGCCTTGTACTTGTATGATGAAGCAGGGCTTTGCTTTGAGAAAAAATGTATACATTTGAAACGTGGAGATACAAGGTTTCTGCCTGACAGTGACGATTTACTTTGTTGGCCGCCCAGCCCCCAAAGTGGAACAAAGGCAGACATTTTATTTTTATTTTTTTCATAATGGCCGGCCTGGACCGGCCGGGAATGAACCGGCCGTTCGGGAGTTGTCTCGCGTTTCCCAATGGCCAGCATGTCCCTGATTGTATGTCATGTGAAAATATGCTAAACATTTGATCAAATGTTGTATGCAGTGTTATAATGTTCTTTCATTTGGAAACTGTCTGTATTTTTGATGCACTATTTTAGCTGCCTGCAATATCATTGTTTTGCACAATCAAAAGAACAAAACATTCGATGAGCAGTCTTGTTTGTGCTAATCCAGACAGTGGGTCACGGTGGAAGACAGTGGAGGTGAAAGAGAAAGCCCCATGTCCCAGGACCTATCACACCAACTCAGCCTGCATAGGGAACAGACTATATGTGTTTTCTGGTGGTGAAGCAAGTGCTACTCCCATCTCTGATCCAAAACTCCATGTCTTTGATACAGGTTAGTGTTGGCCCTACAAAAGCACTAATGGTAGAAAAAGTCCTTTTGCACACCTACTGAAAAGGACAGGTGTGTCTACCTAAGCCAGTGGTTCTCAACCTGTGGGTAATCATCGGGGGGTCCCACGATGATTAACTTAATGTGCAACATTGTTTTCTCACTCAACAGTAAACAAACCAACATACAGTAAGTGTATAGGGGGTATCTGCACATTTCTAAAGTGACAATGTATGGACTTTTTAATACTACCTCTAAAATGTTAAATTAAACATTGGCCAAATTGTCAAATATTAGAGTCAGAAATTGTGAAAATAGCCGATCTTGCGAGGCGTTGTGAGCATGTAGATCTGCTATTTTCACAATAGAACCGTGTTATACAAATATAATGCCTCAACTCTTAGTGCTCGTCAGGGTGGGGGGGTCCCCAGTTCAAATATGATGATTTTGGGGGTTGCGGCCTGAAAAGGTTGAGAACCACTGACCTAAGCAATGTATTACATCAAGGTGAGAGTCCATTTATGCTCATATACTACAATGAGTAAAACGACTTTATGTGAATTGTTTTGTTTTTTGTTTTTGTCATCACTATTCAGTGACATCCTCCTGGTCTCAGCCAGAAACACAGGGGAAGCATCCATCTGCCAGGCATGGCCACATCATAGTGGCAGTGGACTCAAGAATCTACATCCATGGAGGCATGGCAGGAGACAAATTCCATAGTGACATGTACTCACTTGACACAAGTAAGCTCTAGCTATTGTCTGTTTAAATTCCAGCCCTAGTTTCCATTGTTTCTACTAAAGTGCCCTAACTGTAGGTCTATTTAAAGGTAACATGAAGTGGGAGAAGGTGCAGACCAAAGGAGACGTCCCTCAAGGAGTTGCAGCTCACTCTGCAGTGGCACTGGGAAAGAACATTTATGTCTTTGGGGGGATGACTTCAGATGGAGCCAGCAACTCTATGTACAGATTTCACACTGGTATGACATGTTTTGTGTAGCCCTTGTTATTCATCATTTTATGTTGATTTGATAGGATTGACTGTATTCAAAATGTTTAATTAGTTAATCTAACTAAAAATGCTTAATCTTGTTAAATTCCAGTCATAAAATCTTTTACCTTGCACAGAGCATTCACATTTGAATTTTTCTTAAAAAATCCATTCTCTACTTGCAGACAAAAAGCAATGGGTACTGATGAATTTCAAAGGGGATATTCCACCCAACCGCCTTGATCATTCCATGTGTTTATTACCTTGGACGGTGAGGGCTGATGGAAATGGTGATCTGGCCCAAGGCTCAACAGCCCCAATGGAGACATCACAGCTGGCCTTTGTATTTGGAGGGATGGACACACAGGGAGTCATTCATAGTGACTGTGTTGCAACCGTGTTAACATGATGTATGCTTAATTGCCTGAATCATTTACATACAATTTCTACTTGTTATTAAAGTATTTTACTTTTACTACTTGTGCCTGGTGTGATTATTGTAATAGTCAAAATCTACCAGTATTCTGATTGTAATCATTGCTATAGACTCTTTTCCTGTTAACAGGGCTCCCTGTCTGCTCCTTATAGTAAACCATACATACTCCGACCCATGTATCAACTGCAATGTTATTAAAATGTTCGTTCATTTAATCTCTTCCAATTTCACTTGTTTATCCTGTACGAGATCTCTTGGATTAACTTTGTATCCCAATGTGAATTGTTTAAAGATCACGATACCCCCATTATGGAGGAACTACAGTAATGATTACAATAGGAACAAGAGATTAATTTAACTTTAATTCTATAATTAAAAGTAAGTGACATCTATTTTAAAAGCGCTCTTATTCTGATAGTAAATAGTGTGTTGTTCAGTAACCGGTCTCCGTGTCTATCCAGCTCTTTTTGGTTAACAGAACATGCATGTTCATGTTTGATAACTCATACAGGATGAATGTTTACCCTCTTCTGATTATTCTCTTCTATACTAAAATTGGCAACCCACCTGAAAATGTATGTTTGTTAAAGGAGTAGTTCACCCCCAAAATAACTTTTTCTACCGATTACTCACCCCGTGGAGACTTGAGTTCAAGAATATTTTTTAGTTTGTCGCATTCCTAAGACAATAATTTGAGGCGATTTTCTAGGCCCATTGATTCCGGATGGAGACCCGAATGCTTTTGCGTCTCCGTCCGGAATCAATGGGGGTACATTTATTATAATCAAATTGTTGGCTTAGGAATGCGACAAACAAAAAAAATATTATTGAACTTGAGTAGTTCACCCCCAAAATGACTTTTTCGCTATTGATTAGTCACGCCATGGAGAGTAGAGTTCAATAATATTTTTAGTTTTTTGTCATATTCCTAAGACAAAAATGTGATAACAATAAATTTACCCCCATTCGTTCCGGATGGGGACCCGTTTCAAAACGGGTCCTTTACCAAAACAATAGCAATGATTCCTATCATAATATAGAGTTTTAACCTGTTAACAAAACATTTTAACCAATTCTTCTCAACGAGAAACACATTTTAAAATGTACCAGTAGTTCACTACCCTACAGGGAGGAGGTCTTTCCCATTTGTTTCGCCCAGGCGGACTGGATTTTGACGTATCATTTCTGTGAGCTTAGGCATAGTTTTAGTGAAGTTAAATGTTTGGGTTTAACCGCAATCAAGGCAAAACACCAAGGAAAGATCGAGTCCCCTACACCATAAACTCTACCAATTTAAATTATCGTAGCACATTTTGCAGTTTACAGAGGTCAAATGGTCAACAACCCAAGATATGAATGAACTGATGGGAAACAAAGACAAACATTTATATCAAACATTTATTTCAACATCTTCATTGTAGAAAGGCTTCTCTACAACGACCAGAGTCAATAAATAACTTCTTAACAGTGAACATGTCAAGCCCATGAACCCACGAACCCCCCCTGCCCCCCCTTACTAATCCCCTCCCCCCTACAGAACCCCTTTCGGGACTGCCTGAGAACAGCAGTAGCGAGCCACAAATCTGGGCCGACAATAATCTCCACCCTAGAGCGAAGAGCACCTCCCTCACACATTGAAAGTGATTTCAAAGATCTTTACGGAAGTTTTCAGCATGGTTGCTTTTTTTTTTTGCCACTCCTTCCCAACCTTTCTTCTCACCATTTGAGTCCAATGAGTCCATTATGTACATCTAGGTGCCACTACCAGAGAGGCGAGAGGTGACAGAATAAAGTACTTTTGTTACGTTACATCTGCCTACAACTCATCCTTCTCTTCCTGCTCGCCCTCTCCACCCTCGGGTGGGGGTGCACCAGCTCCACCATAGAGCTTGCTGACGATAGGCTGTACTACTTCTTCGAGCTCCTTCTTCTTGGCCTTGAATTCTTCCAGCTCTGCCTCTTGGTGAGACTCCATCCACTCAATTTTCTCCTCCACGGCCTTCTCGATCAGCTCCTTGTCCTCGTCGGACAACTTGCCACCAAGCTTCTCCTTGTCGCCGATCTGGTTCTTCAGAGAGTAGGCATAGCTCTCCAGCTCGTTGCGGGCGTCGATGCGCTCCTTCAGCTTCTTGTCGTCGTCGGCAAAGCGCTCAGCATCGTCCACCATGCGCTTGATGTCTTCGGGTGTCAGACGATTCTGGTCATTGGTGATGGTGATTTTGTTCTTGTTGCCTGTGCCCTTGTCCTCTGCAGTCACGCGCAGGATACCGTTGACATCAATCTCAAAGGTGACCTCAATCTGGGGGACGCCACGGGGAGCAGGAGGGATGCCAGTCAGATCAAAGGTGCCCAGCAGATGGTTGTCTTTGGTCAGGGGACGCTCTCCTAAAGGGGACAAGTAGAAATGTACAATCAGATCCAAAGTTCAGCAATATAGATAAGATAAAGAACGAGACTGGTAACACTTGATTATTCATTATGGCTAAAATCCAGGCAAGTTGCCAATAAAAGTATTCTCTTACCTTCATAGACCTTGATGGTGACAGTGGGCTGATTGTCAGAGGCGGTAGAGAAGATCTGGGACTTCTTTGTGGGCACTACAGTGTTCCTGGGGATCAGCTTGGTCATTACTCCTCCAACCGTCTCAATACCCAGGGTCAGGGGGCACACATCAAGAAGAACCAGGTCACCTGGAATAGGAAATGGAACACATTAGGTTAGGCCCATGTAAAGTAATACAAAATACAAAATAAGATTCACTGCAGTAACATAAGTATTATGAAGTGGATCAGCTAGCAATGGTAACCTACCAGTGTCCTCCTCTCCAGAGAGCACTCCAGCCTGCACAGCAGCTCCATAAGCCACAGCCTCGTCAGGGTTGATGCCTCTGGACGGCTCCTTGCCATTGAAGAACTCCTTCACCAGCTGCTGGATTTTAGGGATACGGGTAGAGCCTCCGACCAAGACGATCTCATCAATGTCAGGTTTCTTCAGGTCAGAATCTTCCAACACTTTCTGCACAGGCTTCATGGTGGAACGGAAGAGATCCTGGAAGTAAACAAAGCCTGGTTAATAAAGATGCACCATGAAGCTGTGGAGCACTTGAGCAGACTAAATAGGCACCCATGATCTGAAATCTTATCACAGTGTTTCTCAAACTTTTAAATGTCAAGGTCTCCCCTTAACTCTGACAGTGAACAAATGAAACCAAATGGACTCCCAGTTTCCATTTGTACACTGTCAGAGTTACAGACTTGTGTGGGTCCATTTAGACCCCCCCCTAAAAGAACCCACAGAGTGTATGGAATCCACTTTGAGAAAGGCTGCCTTACCATGTTGAGCTCCTCAAACTTGGCACGAGTCAGGGTCTCAGAGAAGTCCTCGCCCTCAAAGAAGGACTCGATCTCAATGCGGGCCTGGTGCTGGGCAGACAGGGCTCTCTTGGCCTTCTCGACCTCACGACGCAGTTTCTGCACAGCACGGTTGTCCTTGCGCACATCTTTGCCCGTCTTCTTCTTGTACAGCTTGATGAAGTGCTCCATGACACGCTGGTCAAAGTCCTCACCTCCCAAGTGAGTGTCACCGTTGGTGGCCACCACTTCAAACACACCGTTGTCAATGGTAAGGAGGGAAACGTCGAAGGTGCCACCACCGAGGTCGAACACAAGAATGTTCTTCTCTCCATCCTTCTTGTCGAGGCCATAGGCAATGGCAGCAGCGGTTCTGGAAAACACAACAGAAATGTCTGTAAATATTTAAAGTCTGACTTCATTCATGGCGGGTGATTAAGCAATGAGTTATATTTTCATCCATGCCTTACCACTTATCTCTAAACTTCTTTGCCTTATTTTTACCATTTGGAAAAACATTTTAAAATACTTCAAATAGCCGATCTACATCGACACGTTGTGAGCTTGTAGATCAGCTATTTTAAATATCAAAAATTTCAAAATAGTACAAAATAGTTTAGGGATAAGGGGTAAGGCATGGACGAAAATAGAGCCCCATGTATAGAGACACTTACGGCTCATTGATGATTCTCATGACGTTCAATCCGGCAATGACTCCGGCATCCTTGGTGGCCTGACGCTGGGCATCATTGAAATAGGCAGGGACCGTAACAACAGCATGGGTGACCTTTGTAAACAACAATAAAATCTGATTAGAAAACATCCTTATTCACAATGCATAGTTTCCCTGATTTCATGTTGGTTTTTTTGTTGTTCTTTTACATAAAAATTTAAATAAATAAATTCCTTTACCTTCTTCCCCAGGTAAGCCTCAGCGGTCTCCTTCATCTTAGTCAGCACCATAGCAGAGATCTCCTCAGGCGCAAAGGTCTTAACCTGTCCACCAGAAACTTCCAACTGAATGTGGGGCTTGCTCTTCTTCTCCACAACCTAGACAAAAAAAAATAACATCCATTTTGTAATCCTTTTTTTTTTCACCCTAACAAATATTAAGATCCACAATCGATAACCTTTGAGGCCCTACTCGTGTGCCAGGAGCATTTAACAAACCTTGAATGGAAAGTACTTGATGTCATGCTGCACATGCACATCGGTCCAGGTACGCCCAATCAACCGCTTGGCATCAAAGACCGTGTTCTCAGGATTGGAGGTCAGCTGGTTCTTGGCAGCATCACCAATCAGACGCTCACCCTCAGCGGTGAAGGCCACATAAGATGGGGTGATGCGGTTTCCCTGGTCATTGGCAATGATCTCAACACGACCATTTTTGAACACTCCAACACTAAAAGGGCAAAGAGAGTTGACATTTAAACTTAATGGTTATTGAAACCCTCAATACTCTGCTAACTTCACTTTTGCCTCTGTACTTTGTCTATTCTTTCCTGGCCCTACACAACATATATGTGACGAACATAAATCTACAAGCTCCCAACACGTCATGCTGCAAAGCGCTGGGAGCTTGTAGATCTGCTATTTTTGGCAAATGTTCCCCCCAGAATAGGCATGCTGATTAAGGAACATCACCACACAGGAAACAATCCCATAGGACTTTTTGTGTTATCCTTTTAACATCATTGTTGTACCTCTGTACCATTTTGCAACTGTTATTAAAGTATTCAAACTGTTATTAAAGTATTCAAAAACACATCAAATGTATTATGTAACATCATCTTACCACGAGTAGGTGGTCCCCAAGTCAATTCCGACCACGGTCCCCACGCTCTCCCTCTTGTCATCATCGTCGGCAAACACAGTGCCGGCGACCAGCAACACCATGCACAAAAGCCTCATCTTCACTTGTCTGTTGTTCTTCACCTCACTTAAGAAATCTGTGAAAAAATGGCAATTCAATTAACTACTGAAATATTGAATTGTTAAGCTGGTGACATTGTGCAATTAAGACGTCCATGTCCTGGAAGTTTTAGCCACTGTATTACAGAGGCTAAAAAAGCAATTTGACCATAGTCTACCGGCTCCTCATAGTTGCTTTAAGTCTTAAATTAATACACAGGAACACAATGGAAACAAGCCCTTACTGCTTTTTGTGTTATCCTTTTAGCGTTATTGTAAAATCGTACCACAAACTGTCAATAAAGAATTCAATCAAAAAAAAAATCAAGCTACTATGAGGTAGACTGGGATCAAATCGCCTTGCAGTTTTCACATCCGGTCTACAGCGGTTACGGAAACGGCCTGCGTGCGTTCAAGAAGGTGGGCGGAAATGCCCGGATACAGTATTGGAGTAGGCGGGCTCTAGACCGGATAGGAGGATTGCTTAGTAAATGAAGTGAAAACCAGGCTTTTTAGAGTCTGACAGGCTGGTACAGCGCAAAGCCTGGCGATGACGCGAGGTTAACTTTGAGGAGGAGAGGCACTGTCTGCGATGCTCATGCTCTAGTCTAGTCTTTAGTACTAGTCAGATAAACGTTTTACAGATCGGGATCCCACAGTTATCCTAGATCAAAAATAATAAATACCAAACATAATACTCAAAATGGACGCCTTAAAAACATAGTCAATATTGGGCAGATTTTGAATAATCGGTCTTAGTAAATCGGGTGGTGCCCCCAACGTTTTCTTCAAACACCCGGCATTTTAGCTTCAGCAGCGTGCAACTGCACAGCAAGCTCGCTTGAATGTAGGCCAACACTGTTCTACTGACAGTGACAGGACGTAAAATACAAAGACGTATTGACAAAAAGTGTTCGATAGCATTTCGTCCATGCCTTTCAGAAATTAATAAGCATTTTTAATACCGCGGTGGAGTTGGATTCAGGTTGGATATTCACCCAGATGGATATTCAACATTTTTAGGGACCGTCCACAAATTACAGATTGCATTTTAAAAAAAATGCAATATCTCCTAGAAAAAGATACCTGGACACACCAAAATACATCACAAGGTCCATTGGACATTCCTACACGATGCACAAATTTTATTTTGAAATTTTCCCTCAAAGTGTATTTTTGAAGATTTTTTGAAATCTAAGAAATTGAATAACCTTTTGGTCACATGACTTTTTCAACAAAATCATGGTTCAGATAATTTGTTAGGAAGTCCTACATGATGCACACCTTTTACTTTGAACAAATATGTCAAAACCTATTTTTAATGAATTTCTGAAATCTTAGAATTGTAATAACATTGGGGTTAAGTGACTTTGACACCCAAATCTTTGTTCACATTGTCTGGCAGGCATTTCTACATGATGCACACCTTTTACTTTGAACAAATATGTCAAAACCTATTTTTAATGAATTTCTTAAATCTTAGAATTGTAATAACATTGGGGTTAAGTGACTTTGACACCCAAATCTTTGTTCACATTGTCTGGCAGGCATTTCTACATGATGCACACCTTTTACTTTGAACAAATATGTCAAAACCTATTTTTAATGAATTTTAGAAATCTTAGAATTGTAATAACATTGGGGTCACATGACTTTGATAGCCAAATCTTTGTTCACATTGTCTGGCAGGCATTTCTACATGATGCACACCTTTTACTTTGAAAAGATATGTCAAAACTTATTTTTAATGAATTTTAGAAATCTTAGAATTGTAATAACATTGGGGTTACATGACTTTGATAGCCAAATCTTTGTTCAGATTGTCTGGCAGGCATTTCTACATGATGCACACCTTTTACTTTGAACAAATATGTCAAAACCTATTTTTAATGAATTTCTGAAATCTTAGAATTGTAATAACATTGGGGTTAAGTGACTTTGACACCCAAATCTTTGTTCACATTGTCTGGCAGGCATTTCTACATGATGCACACCTTTTACTTTGAACAAATATGTCAAAACCTATTTTTAATGAATTTCTGAAATCTTAGAATTGTAATAACATTGGGGTTAAGTGACTTTGACACCCAAATCTTTGTTCACATTGTCTGGCAGGCATTTCTACATGATGCACACCTTTTACTTTGAACAAATATGTCAAAACCTATTTTTAATGAATTTTAGAATTCTTAAAATTGTAATAACATTGGGGTCACATGACTTTGATAGCCAAATCTTTGTTCAGATTGTCTGGCAGGCATTTCTACATGATGCACACCTTTTACTTTGAAAAGATATGTCAAAACTTATTTTTAATGAATTTTAGAAATCTTAGAATTGTAATAACATTGGGGTTACATGACTTTGATAGCCAAATCTTTGTTCAGATTGTCTGGCAGGCATGTCTACATGATGCACACCTTTTACTTTGAACAAATATGTCAAAACCTATTTTTAATGAATTTCTGAAATCTTAGAATTGTAATAACATTGGGGTCACATGACTTTGATAGCCAAATCTTTGTTCAGATTGTCTGGCAGGCATTTCTACATGATGCACACCTTTTACTTTGAACAAATATGTCAAAACCTATTTTTAATGAATTTCTGAAATCTTAGAATTGTAATAACATTAAGGTTAAGTGACTTTGACACCCAAATCTTTGTTCACATTGTCTAGCAGGCATTTCTACATGATGCACACCTTTTACTTTGAAAAGATATGTCAAAACTTATTTTTAATGAATTTTAGAAATCTTAGAATTGTAATAACATTGGGGTTAAGTGACTTTGACACCCAAATCTTTGTTCACATTGTCTGGCAGGCATTTCTACATGATGCACACCTTTTACTTTGAACAAATATGTCAAAACCTATTTTTAATGAATTTTAGAAATCTTAGAATTGTAATAACATTAAGGTTAAGTGACTTTGACACCCAAATCTTTGTTCACATTGTCTGGCAGGCATTTCTACATGATGCACACCTTTTACTTTGAAAAGATATGTCAAAACTTATTTAGGTTAGGTTTTGACATATTTGTTCAAAGTAAAAGGTGTGCATCATGTAGAAATGCCTGCCAGACAATGTGAACAAAGATTTGGGTGTCAAAGTCACTTAACCCCAATGTTATTACAATTCTAAGATTTCAGAAATTCATTAAAAATAGGTTTTGACATATTTGTTCAAAGTAAAAGGTGTGCATCATGTAGAAATGCCTGCCAGACAATCTGAACAAAGATTTGGCTATCAAAGTCATGTGACCCCAATGTTATTACAATTCTAAGATTTCAGAAATTCATTAAAAATAGGTTTTGACATATTTGTTCAAAGTAAAAGGTGTGCATCATGTAGAAATGCCTGCCAGACAATGTGAACAAAGATTTGGGTGTCAAAGTCACTTAACCCCAATGTTATTACAATTCTAAGATTTCAGAAATTCATTAAAAATAGGTTTTGACATATTTGTTCAAAGTAAAAGGTGTGCATCATGTAGAAATGCCTGCCAGACAATGTGAACAAAGATTTGGGTGTCAAAGTCACTTAACCCCAATGTTATTACAATTCTAAGATTTCAGAAATTCATTAAAAATAGGTTTTGACATATTTGTTCAAAGTAAAAGGTGTGCATCATGTAGAAATGCCTGCCAGACAATCTGAACAAAGATTTGGCTATCAAAGTCATGTGACCCCAATGTTATTACAATTCTAAGATTTCAGAAATTCATTAAAAATAGGTTTTGACATATTTGTTCAAAGTAAAAGGTGTGCATCATGTAGAAATGCCTGCCAGACAATCTGAACAAAGATTTGGCTATCAAAGTCATGTAACCCCAATGTTATTACAATTCTAAGATTTCAGAAATTCATTAAAAATAGGTTTTGACATATTTGTTCAAAGTAAAAGGTGTGCATCATGTAGAAATGCCTGCCAGACAATGTGAACAAAGATTTGGGTGTCAAAGTCACTTAACCCCAATGTTATTACAATTCTAAGATTTCAGAAATTCATTAAAAATAGGTTTTGACATATTTGTTCAAAGTAAAAGGTGTGCATCATGTAGAAATGCCTGCCAGACAATCTGAACAAAGATTTGGCTATCAAAGTCATGTGACCCCAATGTTATTACAATTCTAAGATTTCAGAAATTCATTAAAAATAGGTTTTGACATATTTGTTCAAAGTAAAAGGTGTGCATCATGTAGAAATGCCTGCCAGACAATCTGAACAAAGATTTGGCTATCAAAGTCATGTAACCCCAATGTTATTACAATTCTAAGATTTCTAAAATTCATTAAAAATAAGTTTTGACATATCTTTTCAAAGTAAAAGGTGTGCATCATGTAGAAATGCCTGCCAGACAATGTGAACAAAGATTTGGGTGTCAAAGTCACTTAACCCCAATGTTATTACAATTCTAAGATTTCAGAAATTCATTAAAAATAGGTTTTGACATATTTGTTCAAAGTAAAAGGTGTGCATCATGTAGAAATGCCTGCCAGACAATCTGAACAAAGATTTGGCTATCAAAGTCATGTAACCCCAATGTTATTACAATTCTAAGATTTCTAAAATTCATTAAAAATAAGTTTTGACATATCTTTTCAAAGTAAAAGGTGTGCATCATGTAGAAATGCCTGCCAGACAATGTGAACAAAGATTTGGGTGTCAAAGTCACTTAACCCCAATGTTATTACAATTCTAAGATTTCAGAAATTCATTAAAAATAGGTTTTGACATATTTGTTCAAAGTAAAAGGTGTGCATCATGTAGAAATGCCTGCCAGACAATGTGAACAAAGATTTGGGTGTCAAAGTCACTTAACCCCAATGTTATTACAATTCTAAGATTTCAGAAATTCATTAAAAATAGGTTTTGACATATTTGTTCAAAGTAAAAGGTGTGCATCATGTAGAAATGCCTGCCAGACAATGTGAACAAAGATTTGGGTGTCAAAGTCACTTAACCCCAATGTTATTACAATTCTAAGATTTCAGAAATTCATTAAAAATAGGTTTTGACATATTTGTTCAAAGTAAAAGGTGTGCATCATGTAGAAATGCCTGCCAGACAATCTGAACAAAGATTTGGCTATCAAAGTCATGTGACCCCAATGTTATTACAATTCTAAGATTTCAGAAATTCATTAAAAATAGGTTTTGACATATTTGTTCAAAGTAAAAGGTGTGCATCATGTAGGACTTCCTAACAAATTTTCTGAACCATGATTTTGTTGAAAAAGTCATGTGACCAAAAGGTTATTCAATTTCTTAGATTTCAAAAAATCTTCAAAAATACACTTTGAGGGAAAATTTCAAAATAAAATTTGTGCATCGTGTAGGAATGTCCAATGGACCTTGTGATGTATTTTGGTGTGTCCAGGTATCTTTTTCTAGGAGATATTGCATTTTTTTTTAAATGCAATCTGTAATTTGTGGACGGTCCCTAAAAATGTTGAATATCCATCTGGGTGAATATCCAACCTGAATCCAACTCCACCGCGGTATTTTTAATAGCTTTGGGCTGTTAGCGTAGCGTGCCGACAAGGGGAGAAGAGCTAAACGTCCTCCAAGCAGCTGCTGCTAGGCCAATTCATGCCATTATTTCATGTCAAAATGTGACCAGCTCTGCCCAATATGAATAATAATATCGTCACATTATTCACATACCTTTACACCAGATACTGAATGGGTTCTCTTCTCCCGGCCCGTCTGTCTCCTTGGCGTTATTCCAACCAAAGGTATGGTATAGCAGCAGCAGCAGACCCTCTTGTCTTTGCTTGAATTCTTTCTCTGTACATGAAATGATGTGTTGAATAAATGGTTCGCTCTCCGTATATAAGCATTCACTTCGTCCCCGTCGTGGAGCTACGCGATTGGTCCCACGGCCGCTCGTTGGAAGGCGCCCATTGGCTGCACAGGGTATGCTGGCCGCTGCTGATTTGCACACGTTTGGTAACGTCAACGTCATGAGTCATTGCTTACTGTACCACTGCTGATTGGCTAGCTGTCAGATGGATCATATTTTAGAGCATATTTTTTTGTGTGTGCATAGACTTGTGGGAAGGAAGGGATTATTTTACAATGTGCCTTTCTTGTTCATTTATTACTATGTGCATTTCTTCTTTAGGTTGCCCTGCAGCCTAGGCGTCATCCCAGTAATAGATAGATCAATATTTGAGTCCATTGAAGACTTATAGGGCTAGGCTATTCAGCATTCATATGCCTCTGGTTGTCTGATGTGTTAAGCTATGTGTTAGGCTATGGCCTACCAGTACAAAAGTAATGACTAATCACTACCAGTAAGTAAACAATGTGTGTCAGAGAGTAAATATGCAATGCATGTAGCCTAATTACATCAGAAAAACTATTGTATGTTGTTGCATCATTCCATAGTCCCATTAAGTCCCAACTCCTATGGCTTGCCTCAATATCGACTCTGACATGTAACAGATATGCAATAACATGAATACCGGTATCACCCTATTATTTAGGCCTGCTGGCTGCTGCATGTGTGTGTGACACTTTTTTGGAGCGGTGAAAGCGCTCCCAATAGACAGGTATGTCCGTGGGTATGTGGGTGGCTGGGTGGCTGGCTGGCCGTGTCCGTCCGTAGCCTGGCAATACCTTGAGTGGCCACACACAACACACTAGTTAAAGGAGGGGCGCTGTTTTGTGCAGGCCAGGCACACTCACCACTCACTCACAGGCACAGTTTACACTCACTCACTCACTCACTCACATAGGGTACAGCTGCTCAAATTCACCGCTCCACTTCGAACCGAGGTTCGATTTTTGAATGAACACAACGGGGGTCATGGAGAAAATAGACATTGCACACAAATATTGTAGCCTATAAATGGATCAAACTGATATATCTATGTTATATCTTCAGTCCGTTTTCCAAATAGCTGCAAACTGACAGAGCAGAGTGGGAACATAACATTTGATGAAGCCTTTTAATAAATCATTTGTGTAATCTATGACAAGTGGTTCTCAAAGTGGGGACCAGAGACCCCCAGGGGCCCTGGAAGAGGTTTCAGGTGGCCCCCACAACAGTTTAAACTCAAACAATCAAAACACTCTCAAGTCGTGAAAATCTACAAACTCACAACTTGTGAAAATCTACATGCTCACCACATGTCATAAACATGTTGCAACATAACACATTGGGAGCTTGTAGATCAACTATTTTCAAAGGATGTTGACAACTCTTTTCTAATGGTGGTCCCTGGCCTGGTCCTCGACCTGAAAATGTTTGAGAACCACTGATACAGTATATGTCCGGCTGCGATCACTCCAAGGTCATAGTCAAAGGTGAGGTATCCCATTATGGCCTTTGCTTTAATCATATGGTATCATGGTTACTTTAAAACAAATAACATATTAAGCCATTAAGAAAGAGGAGATTGCTGTCAAATGTGACATGAACAATTCATAAAGGAATTGGTATTTTAAAATGGTATAAGTTAGGGCATCAAAGAAATAAAGAATTGGAGCAGGTGGGCTGAGGTCAGTGACTATAGGCTAATGAATGATATCAGAGCTGATGGTGCTTTGGTCTAACTGTTAGACATGTTAGACTCTAACATGTAGTGGATTGTTGTCAGCCACTGGCAAACTCAATCACTGGCAAACATTCAATGAAAATAGTAGATCTACAGCTCAGTTTGTAGACCAGCTATTTTCAACAAATAGATTTGGTGTAGAGGCAAAAAATTTGCTGATCGTCACCTTATATAGACCCCTGTGGACCCGGTTCAACAGGTTTAAGTAGTTAAATGTCTCCAGGACTGTGACAATTTTGAGCCTAATAGAGGTTTCATGGGCCTAATTCAACAAGGAATAAAGAAGGGTTTATTTGTCACTTAATCATACAGGTATAAGCAGCTAAATGTTTGTGGGACACAGCTAAAAATGAGAAAAGAATGTAATGGATGAGTTAAAGATACAAAGGTAAAAACAGGTAAAAGCATGTTTGATGTGATATATTTACTTCCACAGTTGATCTAGTAATCATGTTGGTAACCGGTCTACTAGCCAATAAACCTCACCCTGATTTGTTTCCGCTGATCTCACGCTGACCGCTCGTTGGGACGGTTCTATAGTATTCTTGAATTTGTTTTACTGAGGATAAGGTTAGATATAACTTTAGGGTTAAGCATAGCTTTACTGAGGTTAAGATTAGGAATAGGGTCAGGTTTTGGCAACGTTTTACTGAGGTCAAGGTTAGGAATAAGGTTAGGTTTATCCTCTTAAGCTGGCCATACACTAGCCGATAATCGGGCCCGACTGAATCGGGTAGAATTAAACACTACAGGATCATTTTTTCAGATTATTTTACCAGATAATCTAAACGGACTCAGACTAGCCGTTTTGAACAGTCGGGCGCTCCGCACGCTACAGGATTCTATCACGATTGAGTCGGGCTCGCACACAGCAATAATAAATAATATAATGAATACAAGATGCCACGGGGGGTGTTCTGAGAGCTGTGCTTTGCAACACGCACGCACACGCACATACAAACACATGGCGTTATCCACTGACTCAACACACAACACCGCCTCACGCAACGAAAAAAAAAAGCTTCAATATGGAAGTTGTGTCCTATTTTGACGATATGAGATCACTTTGACACGTTTCATGTACATCCAACTCTGACATCCCCTCTCTCTCCTGCGCTAAAGCACCGCTCCGTCCTTGTCATGGTGCCTGATTTATGATTAGTCGTATGACTGTGTAGCGCACCCAGAACAAGATCTCCAAGACCAAACTGTGTCTGTCCCGTGCCACGTTGTAAGCTTGTAGATCAGGATGGGCGTGTACTTCTTTGACTCATAGAGATGGGATTTATGGTCCTTTGAAGTGAACCGGATCTCTGGGATCCGTTCCTTTCAAAGAGCCGTTCAAAAGACTGGCTCATTAGTTACTTTGTAGATTTTGATTATAATTACAAATAACTTCAACCCTATATACATTTATTTCTGCCATATATAGGTAGGCCTACATACCTGCCATTTGTTGCATTGTGAGCTTGTAGATCGGCTATTTTCAAAAGATTTTTCTACATTTTATTCATTGGAAAATCTGTGAAACAGGACATTCTGCCTACTTTCTACTATTGGTAGGTCTAATCTGTAGGCTACATTAATTAAATGTTGAATGATACCAATACGTTTGTACTTTTACTCAAGTATATTAGCATTCCAAAAACCTCTACTTGTGGCAGAGTATTTCCACATTGATTGCAGTAGGCTATTTTCCCACCACTGTTCATTAGAAAGGAACGGCTCCCTACTGCGAACCGGATCCCATCGTTCATTTCAAAGAGCCGTTCAAAATACTCGATTCGTTCGCGAACGTCCCACCTACTTGCAAGGGATGTGTGCTAGCTGGTCGCAGTCTTCTGTTTGTTTGATGCGCGCTGCCGTTGAGTTTTAATTTAAATCCCAATCATTCATGATACAACCTGATGGACGGACGGACGCTATGAAAAGTGTGTCTGTGTGCGTGTGTGTGTGTGTGTGTGTGTGTGTGTGTGTGTGTGTGTGTGTGTGTGTGTGTGTGTGTGTGAGAGGCAGAGGCCGGGAGAGGTGGAGAGAAAAAAAAAAGAGATGGATCTGTCACTCAGTCATACGTATGCTCAGAGACTTGCGTCTATCAGCGGCTGCTGTAGTCTACTATTTTCTCTCAGTCCCCTGCTGCCCTTCCAGTCTTCCAGACAAGTACTGATCCAGGAAAATATCAAACATGTTTGAAAAGAGTCGGGCTACCCCCGATCGTCCTCCGAGCCACTCGGCTGGGCACCGAGTGGATCTGTGAGACCTCACGCTAGACGACGTTCATGCCCGATTGTCGGGCCCGTTTCAGTCGGTGGCAGCCCGATTGTCGGGGGGGTAATTAAATAGCCCGATTATCGGCTAGTGTGCGGCCAGCTTAAGGCATGGTTTGCCGAGGTTACGTTTAGGACCGTTTTGCCAGATAGACGCCAGGGGCGACTGTGTTTTAGGGCGAGTCTTCTGGTATTCATCATGTTTAGGTTACTATGAAACATAAGACAGGTGTGGAGAATCAAATGGTGTCTAATGAAATGAAGAGAGACAAGTGTAGGTAGAATGCTTTGAGTTTGTAGGGTAGTCCCACTGCAGAGATTATATTCCAGGGTATTATTAATATCAATGTTGAGTAAAAGAAAAGGGATATCAATATTTGGCATCTATGGACTACACAACTTGTTTTAGTGAGAATAGAAATCAGGTTTAATCCTGGCTGAATCACATGGATGGGGGTGACTTCTGATTGAAAGGCATGAAACAGAAAAGGTACCCATAAACCATGCCTCATGTGCACCACATCTCGATGATGTAAACACAGCTCAGCGTTGCACTCATGTAGATGGTAGTGTCTCTTGCAAGACGGCATGTTTCTAACCTAGGCCTACTTCTGTGAGCATTTCCCAATCCCTATAGCCTCATTGTGCTGTAATTGAGCTTGTATAGATCTGCTATTTTTGAAAAGATGTGAAAATGTGTGCAAATCTTTGAATATACTGTATGTATTTTTTAAGTGAAAAACTAAACTCAAATTTTGCTTCTGGGGGTCCCTGGAAATAAATATTTAGAGATGGGGGTCCGTGGCCAAATCCATAACATTTTGGGGGTCCTTCACATGAAAAGGTTTGAGCACCACTGACATAGAAACATTAGAAGGATTTAGAAGATATTTATAGAATCGTGTCAAAAATATTCAAAGACCCGCACAAATTTTCAAAAATAGCAGATCTACAAACTCGCAGTGTGGCACAATCTGCTATTGTTCAATGGTTAAAGCACAAAATAATGCATAATAATAATGCATTCCCATTCATGGGGGCCCCACAGTGAATCCTTGTACCCAGGGCCCAGAATTTGGTGTGACACCCCTGACATTTGCAAAAAAAATAAAACACTTTTGAATATAATGTAGACAGCAGTGACAGTATAGAGATTGTAATTACAGTAGGCCTCATAATGTTGAACCCCAGGCTTTTTTTGTGTGTCTTGGAACACCAAAGATGATGTCACACACCTAAGAAAAATGCAGTATATACAAGCTGTTAGCTTTTAGATCTGCAGTAATGGAAAGTAACTAAATACATTTACTTACAGTAAGTTCTGTAGTACAATTTTGACTTATACTCCTATACTCCACTAGTCCACTGAATCTGAGAGACAGTAATTTTACTCCACTATTTGAAAACTTTAGTTACTCGTTACTAATACTTTGTAGGTTTTGATTATTATTCAAAAACATACCACTTCAGCCCTATATAGGTTACACTGTGTCCATTTGAAAATAGCTGATCTACAAGCTCACAATGTGTCTAGATGCGACACAGTGTGAGCTTGTAGATTTGCTATTTTCAAAGGATTTTTTATACATTTTATACATTAGAAAACTTGTGAAATGGACATTCTGCATAATGAGTAGTTTCTACTTTTGGTACTTTAAAGCAGTAGTTCACCCCCAAAATGACTTTTTTCTATTGATTACTCATGCCATGGAGACTTGAATTCAACAATATCGTTTCGTATTTTTTGCATTCAAGACAAAAATGTGATTACAATAAATTTACCCCCATTGATTCCGGATGGGGACCCATCCAGAATAAATGGGGGTACATTTACTATACCGTAAATAAAAATGTTGTCTTAGCAATGCGACAAAAAACTAATTATTGAACTCAGGTCTCCATGGCATGAGTAATCAATAGAAAATTAGTCATTTTGGGGGTGAACTACTCCTTTAAGTACATTTTGATACCAATACTTTTGTAATTTTACTAAATTTATTTTAGAATTCGGGACATCTACTTGTAACCAGAGAATCTCTACATTGCAGTATTGATACTTTTACTTGAGTAAAGAATGTGAGTACTTTTTCCACCACACTGGAAAATGCAGCTGTAAGCTTTTAGATCTGTATTAACTTTTGGGAACACCCCGGCATTAAATATGGCGCCCCTAGTGGCCGGCCACCATGTTCCAGTGCAAGTGCAAACTGATGACGTGGTTCGGTTCGCCTACCGGACGAGCAGGAGGATGGCGGACCAGAGCAGGCAAATCAAACTCGCCGCAGCCAAGAAAAAGGTAAATTATCAGAAAGTGAACGTAACAATAACAACAAAACAAGCACGGGAAGCGTCTCGTGTGTCTGCTGTGACTTGTCAGCGGGTTGTTTTCGTTCACCGGGGAGGTTGGTGACATTACACGTCCTCCGACTCGTCCCCTGTCGCTCTCACCGACAGTCCTGCGTGTGTCAAGGCGCTCGTCGGATAGGAGAGGCCGGGGCTTCTTTTGGGCCTCGGTTGATAGTGTTGAATTGCTAGATTATGTTGACTATTTGTTCTTATTGGAGACGTTTATACGTGTATTCTTTGCCTACTTGTTCCACTTCAGTAATTTACTAAGTGGGAAAGTGTGTGTGGCTTTCTACCACATCTTCTAATTGTGTAGTTGGCCGTTTCTAGTTAGCGTGTTGTGCTAATGGCTAACTTGATTTGGTAGCTATGCAGTTAATTATAATGTAGTGACATGATAATAGACAACAGTTACCTAAGTAAAGCTTGTTTGCGGTTCAGTATTCAATGTCCTGCTTTCTGCAACTTCAACAAAACCCCCAGTGAGACATTGGAACTAAGTTAACAAGATAAGATGACTGACTGTTTTGACAGCTGACACCCCCACCTCGTCACATTGTCCTTGTCTGGTGTGCTCTCAGAGTGAGACAGTGGTTCTCAAACTTTCACATTTCAAGGTTTCTCCTTAACTTTGACAGTGTGCAAATGGAACCAAATGGACCCATCAGGGTTAATTTGGTTCCATTTGTACACTGTCAGAGTTACAGACTTGTAATTTAGACCCCCTCACTTTGAGAATCACTGCTCTAAGAAAGATTGGCCTTATCAATATTGTTGCTGACTGTTGGCCAGGGCAGTGGACCCTTCAACATTTGCCATTGCCTTTCTATTTCCGTGGATATGTGATATGTGGGTTCAACCCAGTATTTATACATTGCATGCATATTGGAATTTCCATTAACTATCTGGAGATGGCTGGGAGCCTGTGTCCTCGCCAGTGTCAGCTGTCACTAGTAGGAGGCATAACTCGGGCATAGGGAAGTCGGGACACTCAATACCACACGTTGATTAGTGTACTTTAGTCAAGAAACGTATGGGTCATTCTGTCATGAACGATTTAATGGTGGTAGTAGTAGTTGGCCATAATTGAAGTTAACTTTACACCCTTGTGGAGAAGTAAACAATCAATGTGGTCACTCTAATTGTACTAAACATGCTGCAAGCAATGCAGTTGGTGTCTTGGTGATGGGGGTGCATTGTTGCAAACGAAATGAATGAAGTTTCTTGAATAGTCTGTTTCTCTCTCCCACTTTCTCTCTCTCTCTCTCACTCACTCACTCACTCTCACACACACACACACACACACACACACACACACACACACACACACACACACACACACACACACCACACCACACCACACCACACCACACCACACTATGTACACAGTCTACTCTACACACTGAGGAGAGATCCTTGCTATTTCATCTGAGGGGGAAGTCACAAAGTTAGCCTGACAAAAGCTTTGAGCAACTGAAGGACATTACTGTTCTCTCATCATCCCTTTCTCTCCTTTGGCCAGCTGAAGGAGTTTCAGCAGAAGAGCACCCCTCCCAGTGGAGGAGGAGGAGAGAAGGGGGCAGGAGGAGCAGGGGCCAAGAAGAAGAGGAAGGTGAAGGGGGTTAACCAGTCTGATGTAGCGGCATCAGACAGAAACTCTCCAGATGTGAGTTTATGACTGCTTTCTGTCTGTCTGTCTGTCTGTCTGTCTGTCTGTCTGTCTGTCTGTCTGTCTGTATGTCTGTCCGTCAAGTCTAATTTGCACTTAAAGGGTCATGCGACATCATCACATGACACATTTTCGGCCAAAGCATAAATTAGCCTTTGGTCTGACAGCTGTTTGTTTGGCTATTAAGTAGTCACCTGTGCATCTTTGTTTTTGTTTGTATCCTGTCTTGAGTGTGTGTTATGTGTAGGTCCACTATAGTGTATGTGTGGTTAATACACATCTACACTAGATACATGATACGTGGCCTGAAAAGTGAAACAAAAAAGATACATTTAAATAGAGAAATTCAATTTCCATTGGACCTCCGTATTCAGTCAATACAGGAACAAATGCCTCATGCCATAAACAGCACCTTGTTGGCATTAGAATGGAGTCCTTATAGTGCCTTGCATTTTTTTTTGTAATAAAGCAATGCAAGCAAAAGTATCATAACCATATTTACTTTAGCCTACAAATGGTCTTCTAGTTAGAAGATATAGAAATCTATTGTAGACATGTTGATGAGGTTTGTAAATCATGAAACAACATGGCAGCATAATATTGTATTATTCTAATTGATTAGTATGAATACTTAGCTGTCCTACAGTGCACGCTGAACCGATTCATCCTCGTTATTGATATATTTAGATATAGGATCGGGAGTCCGTTCGTTCTGTTGTATTTCATTTCTACAGAACAACTCACAAAACCGCTATGGAGACCTATTCACACTACCTGATAGTTAGTTATACCTGTTCTGTCTGGGGCCATTAAAATTCCAATGCTGTCACTGTCATGTACTGCCAAAGGACATATACTAGTATGTACTGTACAATACATCCTTTGGCAGTACATGACAGCAGACAGAAAATGTCTTGAATGTCTTAACGAGTCAGCATTGCGCCGACAGGCAAAATTGAAGCACTCTGCACTCAAAATTGAATGCTTGAACATCAGAATAACTCGGGTAGCAGAGCTAGCATCACAAGCAATAGTGTTCATGCTAATCGTTATTCCTTCTTCTGTTCAGCTCTAGATTTGAATTGATGTAGATTCATCCAAGTCTTGGGATCTTTGAAATTGCATCTGGCTTTATGTTTCCATATATTTTAGCACTTCTCAGGACTATAGTGGACACGTTACTGAAGTTGTAGAGCTGCAGACTGAATGGGTGTTTGTAGCCAATCTGACCCGCTTATAGTACGTGTGCATATTGACAATACTCTAAAACTTAATGTACCTGTCTTTTAATGACTATGCTGTAATGACTCTTTGGATAATTTTTGTTCCAACACCCCATAAACAAACTAACATCGCTTTCTGACTGCATAATTTAACAGATAAGCACATATACACACATACACCATTTAAACCTTCATATCTGAAGTGCAGCTCTGCGTTTTATATCCATAGTATACAATATTTAAATGAATATCAACTTTTTGTGATATAAGTTAATAACAATTTCTACTACATTTATGCCAATGTTCCATCACGAGGAATAGAAAAAAGTATTAACATATTTGTGTTTTCCTGTTAAATATCTTTATCTTTTGTATAGTATTGCATTTTCCTTTGTGTCAACCCTAAGACTTGTGTTGCCCAAATTGTGTGTAACGCTCATCTTGTATACATATTTCAATCATTTATTAAGTCATAAACTTAATCTCAGATGTTTACCAGCTAGAACACGATGGCTTCTGCATTACAGGAAGTCAGACAGCAACTAGCCTATCATTTTCATCTTTGTTAAAATCTTACAGATGATGGCGCATCATCAACATGAGTTGCCCAACCTATTTACCACTTTCAAACTGGCTTCGCCATTTTGGGACAAGTCATTGTAGGAGACATAAAAGCTCACAACATGTCGCAGATTCTATTAATTCAATTGCATTGTATTCTGCAATTGTACTAGAGCTACGCTTCCTCTCAGGCCTGTTTTTCTGCCTCTGTTGAGAAATGGTGATTCTGATTTGCTCCAGGAGATTTGTGATGAGGTTATCAGTCTACTCTTGGCCTTAGTTCAGTCTATGGGTCTGACAAACTGTCTAGGATGAATAACCTTGAACCAGAAAGAGGTTATTGAGGTGATCAATATGGCAGTGTAACATTATATACTGCCTCATGAAACTCAAATGTGCTTAATGTCTATATAGTTTCATCAGAGTCATACCACAAACGATTGGTACCCTTTCCCCCACTGTGCACACACGCCTTCACAGAAGTTCAGCTCTGTTTTTCATGTTCACTAATTTGCTTCAGTGCCTTTACTACTACTACAACTGCAAAGACTAATGGCCACTAATGGGCACGTCCTGATAAGCCAAACGCCGATAAGGCAAACGCTGATAAGCCAAACTCCTTTTTTTTTTTTTTTTACTCCTTTTGTTATGGTGAAATGTGAGCTCACCTGCATCGCGTTTCATTCCATTCATGCGTTTATCGTGTGCTTACGATTCCATTCACCACGGCTTCGTAACTCGCGCGGCGCTCCGCCGGCCGCGCGGCCCTGGCCCGCTCTTCGCGGGCACTCGCGCGAAGAGCAGGACCAAGGTCCGCTGGCCTTCGCGCCGCTTGCAATGTCGTGGACAATAACTGTGACATATAACCATTGTATTGCTAAAAATAAGGAGGCTACTCTGTTTCCTTAACGAGACGGCAGAAGATCACTACGGTAGGAGACCCGGGCAGTACATTTGCGTTTGCCTTATCAGCGTTTGCCTTATCGGCGTTTGACTTAGAGGGATTTCCCCCCACTAATGACCTTTGTCTCTAGTGTTTTTGTGAGACTTCTTAAAGTCTCACAAAAGCGGTCATTTTTACTGACCAGTTCCCAGTACAGTGGAAAACAGAGCCAACTTCAAGTAAAGACTGGAATGTGAGTCATACGCCAGTCCTTAGTCTCCCCATGGTCCCACTCCCAGCACAATGGCATTAAATATTTCTCATTTCAAATCCCTTTCGTTAGATACTCTTGGCACTTACCCTTTCTATCCCTTTCTATGTATCCCTTTTCCTTTCTTACTCAACCTCACCTTCCCATCTGTCCCTGTCCTGTCATGTAGTTTGACAGTATTCTGAAAGCACTTAGTCAGAGCAATGGAGTAGTCCTGCCTCCCTATGGCAACAGTCAGGTGAGCCTCGCTCTTTCAGTACTTCCTGTCTGTTCCTCTTGCTCGTTTTCTTCTCCTTGCATTCCTTACTGTCACGTGCTGCTCTTTGCTGCTCCTTCCATAGTGGGTGATATTTTATCCAATGCAATGCTACCCCTGCTACCGGCCCCTTACCTCTAGTGCAGGGGTCTTCAACAGGGCGTCCGGGACCCCTAGGGGGTCCTCAGAGTTACTACAGGGGGGCCGCCAAATCTTTGTGTGATAGGATAATTCTTTTAAAATTAACAACTTGAACCCTCGCATCCCAATTCTGAGAAGAACTTTAGCCAAAAATAGCAGATCTATAAATTTGTAGATCGGCTATTTTCAGCAAATGGGTTCGGTTTAAGATTTAAAAAAAGTACAAAGTGAAAGGTCAAGAGGGGGTCCCTGCTTCATGTCTCTCTCAGCTAAGGGGTCCTTGGCCTGAAAACGTTGAAGACCCCTGCTCTAGTGCATCCTCACCCTCATTAGTGTGTTTACATGCACGCTAATGCCCTGATCGTACCCCAAATAATGCAACACTGAAGTTGAAATGGTCATATACTGTAAATATTGTTGTGAGAGTTTCAAAAGCAGGGGTTTAAGAGGTTATGATCAATCTTTTGATTTATTTGGGCATGTAGGCTAAATGCTTTTTGGGATTTCTTTGTTTCTTTACATGTGCTGTAATAAGGTTGAACAGTTCACTGTATAGGAAGTATTTACAAACCTTTGTGGGGAATTTGTGTAATCGCATTATCGCACTAATGCTATGCATTTAAATGCTTATATTGAATTATTGCCATGACCCGTTAACGGGTATTGGTGTGCATGAAAATGCATTTGGAATTGGATGGTTTGAAGTGCATACATTGGGACACTGTGGGGTCTAGGGAGGGACTGTGGAGCAGGAAGAGAGGAATGACTTCCTCTCTGTTCAGACCTTGTTTTGGCATGTTGTTGTTGTTTTTGTCAGAGATACTGATGAGTGATGACCCACCAGAATCCCTGTCTAATGTCCTAGCAGTGCTGTGTGAATTGGGTCAGTTAACATGACTCGACTTCAGTTCGGTTGGTCCATTTGCATGGCCATGGCATCCTTGTGTGGGCAGTGGGCACCTGACATTATTTTTGCTAGATTTTATGCAGAGATTGCAGACTGTATGTTTACTGTAGTTCTCAAAAGAAAACTGTCGTCATTTTGTTGTTGTTTGCTCAGCAGTGTTTTGTATGGCGTGCTTACATTAACCTTGGCATCCCTATTTTGGACATGTCATTAGGGGCAAAGGTTTTAAAAAATAGCTACAATCTCAATATGCAAAGCAATGTGAGATTGTGGAACAGGCAGCTCTTTTTGAAAAGCCAAAGTATAACATTACATTTAAGTGGTTAATCCCCCACATTTTCTGTCTTAGCCTTAACACATTAAAACCGGGAAAGCTGCTGTCATTTTAGATTTTTGGTGTTGGCCATTCAAAAATTGCAGATGTACAAGCTCGCAGCACGGCGAGCACGACACTTTGTGCCATGCTGCAAGCTTGTATGTCTGCTATTTTCTATGTTGTAGGGTTGAACTAGTCTGTCTATGTGTGTGTGTGTGTGTGTGTGTGTGTTGCCTCTCAGGCCTATGCTGACATGGAGACCAGCGGGTCTCCGGTCCCTCAGCTGCTGGAGAATCCCATTGGAGAGCCTGGCCGTGGCTCACCTGTGTCTAACCCCGCTAGTGCTATTACAGCTACTAACCCAGAGTGTGTCACTCACAACACAGACCTACAGGTGTGTCTCTCTCACACTTTTTTCTCTCTCTCTCACTCCCCCCCCTGCCCCCCCGTTTGTCAGTCACCTTTTCTTTTATTGTCATAAATCCCATTAACATGCTTAATGTGCTTTGTCTACATACTAAAGTACTTATTACATTACAGCTAAATACATTTTCCACTCCTCAGTGCTAAACACAGTGCTGGTTTGGTATTGAAAGAGAGTGAAAACCCTGCATTCTAAAACATTAATGAGTGTGTAGACGAAGGTTTCAAGCTGTCGATAATGTTTTTGCTGATTGCGAGTGCTGATGGGAGTGACCTTTGCGGCGTGAACCACAACCACATTGATAACTAGTTGGCAATGTCACAGTATGTGTGACACCAGAGGTAAATGTTACGCTCACAGCGCACACTACTCTTAACTCATTGACTGCCAAGGCCCGAGTTTCCCGAGTTATTACAGTAGTCCCAGGCTGCCACAGCCCGAGTTTCCCGAGTTGGAAGCCATTTAAAAAAAATATATATATATATATATTTTTAGAAACATTTTTTTCTAAAAATGCCTAAAATGTATTAGGCATGATCGCAATCACAAAATTGCATGGTTAGCCCCATAACAAACACATCTTTCAAAATGGCAAAAATGGCTGTTTTGTCTGACTTTGAAGGCTTCCATCTCATGAATGCCTGAACGGATTTCCAAGCGGATTTTTTTGTTTGAAAGCTGTTAAAAAGTACTACACATATGGTGCATATATGGTGCATGGGCGTGCACGATCCGTGCACAAAAAAATGATCCGTGCACTAGAAATTTAGGAAGGTGGCAGTGTTTGTTTTGTCTGACTTTGAAGGCTTCTATCTCATGAATGCCTGAACGGATTTCCAAGCGGATTTTTTTGTTTGAAAGCTGTTAAAAAGTACTACACATATGATGCATATATGGTGCATGGGCGTGCACGATCCGTGCACTAAAAATTGATCCGTGCACTAGAAATCTAGGAACGTGGCATCCTGGTACTTGGCGGCCATCTTGAAAAGGGAATGAGTTAAAGGAGTAGTTCACCCCCAAAATGACTTTTTTTCTATTGATTAGTCATGCCATGGAGAGTAGAGTTCAATAATATTTTTTGGTTTTTGTCACATTCCTAAGACAAAAATTTGATTCGAGTAAATTTACCCCCATTGATTCCGGATGGTGACCCGTTTCGAAACGGGTCACCATCCGGAATGAATGGGGGTAAATTTATTGTTATCACATTTTTGTCTTAGGAATGTGACAAAAACCAAAAAAAATGATTGAACTCTAGTCTCCATGGCGTGACTAATCAATAGAAAAAAAGTCATTTTGGGGGTGAACTACTCCTTTAAGTACAAACATGGTCAACAACAACTTAAGCGTTGACACCTTGTTTTCAGTTGAAAAAACATTACTTTTGTTATGAGACACAAATTATTAATCGGGGAGAAAAAAAAAACATAATGTTGCTGTCAGTTTATATGGATACATGTTTGATCGATAAACATTAATAGCAGTCGAGTGAACTAAAAACAACCAGATGGCTCACCTGGTGAGAGCGTATACCCCATAAATAGGCTTTTGACCTTATTCATATCGCTGCCATCTTGAATCACATGACCACATAAGGTGGCAGCCTGCATTACAAACCAATGTAAACAATGGAGCGATGGTCCCGCGACTCCCGCCATCATAACTATTTGTTGTTAGATTGTTCCTGATTAATATGCAAAAACCACAATACAGTAAGTTAATATGATGGCAGAGCAAGCAAAGTCTGCACAGATACTGTAGCAAGTCTGTGCAGAGTAACATTGCAACCTAACTACCATGAATATTGTGGATGTACCCTTCTTTTGAATCCTTTTGGGGATGTTGATGTTGTCATCTGCCCATTCATCGATTTGGTCAAAAGAAATTGGTTGAACACAACTCATATGTTGGTACCACCGCTCCATTGTTTACAATGGTTTGTAATGCATTGCAGGCTGCCACCCTATGTGGTCATGTGATCCAAGATGGCCACGGTGTGAATAAGGTCAATAGCACTTCTCACAGATGACCCAGGTTTGAATCCACCTCGAGGCTCTTTGCCCTCTTTGTTCTCTCATGCCTTTCTTGTCTGTCTCTCTCTCTCGCTGTCACTATCAAAAATGATGCAGAAATACATTCTGATCATACACACAGTGCTCTTGTATCGCTGTGTATGTACACTACTAGGGATGGTCCGATCAGGTTTTTTGGAACCGATCACCGAGCACCGATGACAAAAGTTTGATCACCCGATACCGATCAATCACCGATCCGATCGATTTATTATTTATATATTATTTATATTTTCTAAATGTTAATGTTTTAACTTTAATTAATTAATTCACTAATGAATTCATTTATATATTTGCCTTACAGTTATTTACCAGCATTACTATGTATTTATTATCATAGCAGTAACTAATTATTCCTTCAGCACTGTGGAAATCAATACCCGAAAATGGCCTCAAGTGGGCATACTGAACGGCTGGTTGATCGGATGCACCGATCGGATTGGATCGGTGAATTTACCTTTTGATCTAAACCACCGATTATCGCCGATCACGCTTTGATCGGCCCGATCCGATCCATTGCCGATTGATCGGTAACATCTCTATACACTACTATTCAGTATTTACTCATTAGTAAATATGGTTATCAATCCCGGACACTATAAACATGCAACAGCACAGATTAACTTCATTCCTAACTGTTTGTCTGTCTCTCTGTCTGCCACTACAGAACTACCCTGATACCAATGGCAATGAGAGTCCCATGGAGGAAAATAGGTGAGTCAACACCGCATACATTTATCACATGGTGCCACTGACACTTTCATCTCTCTATTTCAGGGGTTTTCAACGTTTTCAGTCAGAGGACCCCTTAGTTGAGAGAGAGATAAAGCGGGGACCCCCACAACCTTATAGATTTCCATATAGTTTCATTGTTTGACAGCACAATCACCCGTGTATTTTGGATTCATGTCAATTTGTGTTTTCAGATATTTAACCACTTGAACAGTCCATACTTAATAAACTTGACCTTTCACACCCTGTAGTAACTCTGAGGACCCCCTAGGGGTCCCGGACCCCCTGTTGAAGACCCCTGCTCTATGTACACTAAATAAATAGTAAATTATTGTAAGTTATGGCATAATAGACCAACTGTCTAATATGAGCATGTAATATAAGGGTGTCATTCATCCGTGGCATTTATATTTTCAGAGAATCTGAATATTACATGTATTCTGTTTGTCATCAGATGTAGTGTCATGGCTTTTCTAAGGTCACCATGCAACATGGTTAACAACTTGAGCCTGACTTATACCTGCGTTGTGAACATAGCCGATCTATAAGCACACAATGTCTCACAACACGTAGTGAGCTGCTGTTTTCACCACAAGACACCTGCCTACGGCAGAATAAATTAGAACTTTCCCCAAAATAGGGACACCAGTGTTAATGTGGTGTTATTTAATATTATATTTTGTGTGTGATTTCTTGTCTTGTAGACCCCTATCAGCCACAGAGAGCCTGCGACAGCTGTCCCAACAACTGAATGGCTTGGTGTCTGAGGTACCACATTTATTACACACCTAGTTCATCTCAGCACGCATACACACACTTGTCTCATCTCCTCATACATAATTTACACTTCGTTTTCTGACCATTTTGCTCGCCATAAAAAGCTATTTTTGCAGCGTTGGCTCCTAGGGGCCATGCCATCTTGAAGAGGGTCTGTTAGTAGTATGTTAAAGTGCATAGAAGCTCATAACATTGTCCATTCAGTTGTTTCCTCTGAATGTCTATTGTCATCATTTGGAAGAAACAATACCATTTTATTGTATAATTTTGTGTCATTTAAGGAATTTCCTATACTGGAATTTGGCCCTGGGATTTACTTAGGATGCTTTATAAAAGGTTCTGAAGAATGTATTGTATTGTATGTAGAAATATATTTTTCTCTGTGTGATTTTAGTCATCCACTGCTTATGTGAATGGGGACAGCGCTCCTTCACCTGTCCATGAGAAAGAGCTTGAGGTAAGAGATGCAACTAATGCTTTTTTACAAGTTTCTATCAAGTTTGAAATTACTTGGTATTAAGAAAAGATTTAATCAAGACAAAAATGTAATAATCTCATGCTTAGATGGAAACACAAGGAGGCAATAAAGTTTATGGAAGTGCACATTTATCCTTGATTTATACTTTGTTGTGAGACGAAATAAATGTAAAAGTATTCATTGCCTAAGTATTCACTCCTTTAGCTGCAAAATCCCTAAATACACTTTGTGAAGCCTGTTCATTCAGATGTCATAGGGCGTTAGTCAGATGTAACCAAGAAGTCAATGGTATCTCTGAAGGCGCTGGAGAGATCCACAGCTGAAATGGGAGAAATTGTCCTTACCACAACTATTAAACACACTCCACAAAGCTGGGCCTCATGGGAGAGTGAGAAGTAATCCACTGCTGAAGAAAAGCCAATCCCATTTGGTGTTGGCCAAAAGCCATTTGGGAAGCAGCAAACTTATGGAAAAGTGGATCTGGTCTGATAAGACCATAATTGAACTTTCTGGCTATAATGCAATCAATCAGACCTCAATCTATGGCATTGTGGACTTGAAAATGTCACTTCACCAACTCTTTCCTTGAGCTATTTTGCCAACAAGAATGGGGGGGAAATTGCAGGGTCCTGACTCCTGATATACAAGGCTGATAAATATTTACCTAAAAAGAAAAAATCACACCCGTGTGAAGTGGAGCTGTGTGTGTGTGTGTGTGTGTGTGTGTGTGTGTGTGTGTGTGTGTGTGTGTGTGTGTGTGTGTGTGTGTGTGTGTGTGTGTGTGTGTGTGTGTGTGTGTGTGTGTGTGTAGATCATGTGTACCGATTTTTGTGACATTTGAAGAAAATATGTAGGAAAAGGAGCAAAAAGTGTGTTTTGGAGAAAATTCAAGATGGCGGAAAATCTATCCTGGCGCAAATGGGCGTGGCCTATATGGGGAGATGCGTCTTGACCCAAGGAATCCAGGGAAAAAATAATTTTAATTTTCCGATCCACGGTTCAAGAGTTACGGGGCAAAACGTAAAGTGGGCCGTTATAGCGCCACCATGAGGCCGAGTGATGTAATTATTTTTCGATTCATTCTTAAAATCATTATGAATCTCCTCTCCGAGGTTTGAAACTGTAGCTCCTATGGTTTACGAGAGAAAAATACTTGAAAGTGATTTCTTGCATTGTCCCATTATAAGTCAATGGGGACAATTAAGCGTCGTTTTTTGCCGATTACGTCGGCATGGTAAGGCGGATCGGAACGAAAGGTAATAGAACACCATTCCCGGCCGAGCCGCACATTTTGATGTATATATTGCGCGAGTGGCGTAAATGGTGCGGCACTAGTTACGCGCCGAAGTCAGGCTACATACACACAGACAGACAGACAGACACACACACACACAGACCCACACAGCCACGTATAGGGAGCCTGTGTTTCACACAGCTCCAAAAATATATATAATAGCTGCTGCTGTACCAACCGCAAAATGTGGTACTAACAAGTACTGGCTCAGTGGATGAATACTTATGCAACCAACAAATACTGTGTTGACTTTGTTTATTATCTGTGGTGGTACAATAAAACACATTTTCCACCTTCAATGTGTTTGTATGAACTGAAATCAGTAAATACATTTTATTTCCAGCTTGTAACACTCAAACATGTAAACATATAAAATATGTAAAAGTACAAGTGGGAGCAGATAACATGAGTACACAGCAGAATGTATATCTCAAACTTTCCAAAAAGACCAGTCAGCTGTTAGAGCAAAGTGATGAATGCATTAGCAAAGCAGTACAGAGAATTGAACTAAAGTCTCCATGGCGTGAGTAATCAATAGAAGAAAAGTCATTTTGGGGGTGAACTACTCCTTTAAGTGATTAACTTAGAAATCTTAACTGGTGTATTTGGATGGTAGGCTGGCCTGGAAGCGGTCATATTTGGGCCAAAAATGGCAAGGTCCACGGTAACCATCAGAGGTCAAAATCGAGCAGGATGGACAGATTTTCTTGAAACTTGGTAGGATTGCTTTTAGGTTGAAAAGGTCAAAGGACAAGGCCTCAAAGAAGGTCATGGTAAAATAAAATACTCTACTGAATGCCATCTTTCTAGTTAATTATGTTTTAATGATGGCCCCACTCCCCCTTTAACCAGGCCCAATTAAATGACAGTTTACCTGCCTATATCACTTATATACTTTCCTCATGTGTTTTACCATATCATTTTATCAGCACATTTTGCACCACTTGAAAACCATACAGGTACTATTATTTACCTTAGCGTTAATGACCTACATTTTGACACACCCTCCTACTTTTTTGTTTCTTTCACCTCCTCACCTTATCTCATTCTTCTTTCGTTTTCTTTTCTTTCTTTTCCTTTTTCTTTTCCCGGATGCATGTGTGCACGTGATAGAATCGGAACCAGGAGCTGGCAGCTGCCCTGGACTCCAGCAACTTAACAAACACTCAGCTCAATACCAAGCTAGCCCAGCTGGTAAGAAGCTGTGTGCGTGCGTGTACAGTACGTGTGTGTATGTGTGTTTGTGTGCGTGTACTCATGCGTTGGGAGTTGTCCATTTCTTTAGTTTTTTTGTGTGACAATTATTAACCCATCACCAGCCTCAGCATTAAAACCACACTACGTACATACTGTACACACATCCTGCATGTGATCACCATTAACGTTAAATAAGAAACACGTAACCGCATGGCTTTGACTTAACTTGTCATCTCATCTTTTGCTTCTGTTGATAAGTCACATATTTCTCCAATGTTTTTAAAGCAAAGTGATTCAGACCATGCTGTGCTGTACTCAGAATTGACACGATGAAGTCAATACTTGGTGTTATGGCTTATTTAGTATTATGTTGATTTGTTAGCACAACTAACAGCTAACTAAAATAGTAAATGGGCTAATGAAGTTCTTGGATTGCTTTGCAGTGATACTGAGCTAGGCATGAACTGGCACTGGCAATGTTGTTGGTGGCGGGTTTGTAAGCGAGGTTTTGATCGGCCATAAGTTCACATTAATCTTGTTTGTTCTGTTGGTTTTGCAGACGCAGCAATCTCAAGAGGTCACAGATCAGCTACACAAGGTAAACTCTGTTTATTATTATTAGTATTAGTAGTAGTACACACACACACACACACACACACACACACACACACTCTCTCAGAAACTGCTTTCACACGTGAAGTGAAGGAGCATCAGCACCCAGGGAAATGTATTATTGGCACATTTCCCCCCTCAAGACCTAGTAACATACAGTAGCATCAAACACTCGTTTGTGTATCCAGATTCTTGTGCATCTTTATGATTCAAGTGGACCACAACACACTTTGATATTTTACATGTTTGTGAGTAAAGCACACAAGAACTTGAACAAAAGAGGACAGGTCCGAGCACTCAAAAAAGTTTAAAAAAGGAGGAGAACGGGCGTAAAAACTGGGTACTAGTACTTAGTCCCCTGTTTTTACGCCCGCTCTCCTCCTTTTTTAAACTTTTTTGAGTGCTCGGACCTGTCCTCTTTTGTTCAAGTTTTATCCCACTGATCCTAGTAGCACCCACTGCACGTTTTCAACTTTGACGTTACCTCCTTTGAGCACCTAGTTTCTCTTGTTCAAAGTCATAAGAACATTGGTACTGGAGAAAAACTTCTCCTTGCCTGCCATTTTTCTGATAAATGACTGCTGCGTACATTAAATGGACATCTGGCCTTATCCTATCCATATTAGCTTTGCTATGGCATGTGATGAATAAAAGCAAGATGACAATATTCCTGAAAGTAGCTGCATGTGTGAATACTAGAAAAAATCTCTAGTAGCAGATATATAAAGGTTGGCCAAATAAATGGTTTGAATTAGGCATTCTCCACAAAACCAACTCAACATCTCTGGCTACTTCCTGAATATCTTATCTTATTCTTTATATACTGTACATTTCTTTTCGTCAGGAGCGAAAGGAGTTTGAGCAGAAGTTTGTGAAGGAGCAAGGAGCTATGCGGGAGCAATTACAAGTAAGTAATCACTCTTTATTAATCTTGACATTACATAAGTATTATAAACCTTTTAAATACATTCTTTTAACCCTTTTAGAACAGGTACACATTATAGTGTATTATCATTTTATGCTTTAACTATTGAAAAATAGCAGATATACAAGCTCACAGCGCGGCACCGAGTGCCGCGCTGCGAGCTTGTAGATCTGCTATTTTTGAAAAATCATGAACATTTTGATTTTGTCTTTTTGAATCCTTCTAAGATCTGGCCTGCCATCGTCAAAGAAAAGGTCCTTTTCACTTAACTGAAGCTCAGTTAGTCTGTTCTCGAGAGACTACTATGTCAGTGGTTCTCAAACGTTTTCATGTGAAGGACCCCAAAAATGTTATGTATTTGACCAAGGACCCCCATCTCAAAATATTTAGTTCCAGGGACCCCCCAGAAGCAACATTTTAGTTACAAACGTTCACTTTAAAAATACATATGTTCAAAGATTTGCACACATTTTCATGACTTTTTCAAAAATAGCAGATCTACAAGCTTCGCAGCTATGAGCTTGTATATCTGCTATTTTTCACTGGTTAAAGCATTCAATAATTCTAGGCCTAAATGGGTATTAATCTCTAAGACGTAGTATGTTAAAACGTTTCAGCTTCAGGATTTGCCTTCATAATGACCTTGCTTTCTGTTTCCCAGGTTCACATACAGACCATCGGCATACTAGTATCAGAGAAAACAGAGCTGCAGACGGCACTGCAATATACCCAACATGCTGCACGCCAGAAATCAGGTGTGTGCTCATGTGTGTTGTTTTTTATGAGTATTTGTGTTGTTAAATCTGAAATCTGTAAGATGTATGGTGTGCCCTCGCTCCTCACCATGGAGATTTACCTGGGTCACCAACTTGCAGCTTTAAAGGAGACTTTTATAATGGTGGAAATGTCTGAAACATTTGGACTCTGGAGCTGCTGTAAAGAGGCCAACTGCTGCTAGATCCTCCCCCCCCCCCCCCCCCCCCCCAATTGATCAGTTAATTGATGACATGTACAGTTGATCAAACGGCTGTAGACAATTTTGATTTAACCGTGTCTGTGTGTGTGTGTGTGTGTGTGTGTGTGTGCGCGTGTGCGTGCGCGTGCGCGCAGGAGAGGCAGAGGAGCTGAACAACCGCCTACAGAGCACCAAGCATAGAGTTTCAGAGCTGGAGAGAACTCTGTCCTCGCTTTCCACACAGCAGAAACAGCTTGACAAGGTAAAACGCACTTCATTGAATCCATCTTTTGCCAAAGAAACTGAAAATATTCATACTCACTGATAATACTATAAACTTTCATTGTCACAATATTACAACCTGTCCAAAGTTCCACTTGCTTAGAATTAATTGTAAGGATGTGATCGTAATGCTGACAATTAGCCTGTTTGGTCAGATTGTTATGCCTGATTTATACATTGTTGTACGACGCCGTGTCAAAAATAGGCAATCGACCCACTGTGAGATTATGGATCGGCCATTTTTGGCATGGGTCAAAGCTTTTGCTGGGTTCATTTGTCATGGAAGCCAGAATCATGAAGCTACCATGGATCTTCACACCCCACACGTGACTTAAAAAAAATATATCAAGCAGGCTTCAGCATTTTTTATGATGCAGTTAAGTAAGCGTCATGTAATGCTTTTGTTTCACCATTACCACTCACCTTCTCTGTCCCTACAATTTGTGCCGTAAATGGAAGAAAAACGAATATTTGCCGCCAACCATTTAGCCGTATACCAGACGCTGTGTATTATTTAACCCTACCCTATTTAATTTGCACAGTGTGGCTTGAGCAACACAACGGTGACTCAGCAGCAATATGGCTGGCAGTGGATGGATATACTTTTAGCTTTTGTTGCCACTAGTCTAGTGTGAACGCATCATCAGGCCTCTTTGGCGTTTCTGACTGTAGTTTTCTCTGTTCTGTGCAGCATAACAAAGACCTTGAAAAGGAGAGAGATGCCCTGCGGCTAGAGGTGTACAGACAGAAGTAAGCATCTTGGTTGTGAAGAGGAAGCATTATTATTACTATTTTATGTGATATTATTAGTTTCTTCCCAGTAGCATAGAATAAAATGGATGGTTAGAATGACACAATGAAGTCTGGAGTGGGAAAAATTGAATAGCTGATAACTTTTTTCTTTTCACTCAATACAATAACTTCCTTGAAAATTATAGTTCAGTATTGTACTGCGATTCTCTCACTGATCTGTTTTGGGCATCCCCATTTTGATCTCTGACGACTTGAATAATTGTGTGTGTGTGTGTGTGTGTGTGTGTTTTTTTTCTTTTTTTTTGTAGCAATGCGAGTGAAGAGTCGAAGCAACAGAGCTCTGAGATGGCAGAGCAGCTTCTCCTGAACACACAAGAGAACACGGCGATGAGGCTGGAGGTTGAAGAGCTACGCAAGAGGCTGGAGATGGCTGACGTCATGCTACAACAGGTATGAATAATTAACACTGGAGAAAAGGCACCGCCACAGTAGCATAACATTGTTTCCTTCCTTGTGGAGGAGTTTCTCCCCTCTCTGGATACTTGGCAACTTTCACCCTGGCGTCCCTATTTTGGGCATGTCATTACAGGCACAAAAAAAAATGCAATTGATCTACAAGTTCACAATGCGTTGTAGATCGGCTGTTTTCGCTGCAACATTTATTGGGCTTACGTGGTTATACCAATCAGCCGCAAAGTGCATGCAGTGAAAGATGATAAAGCAATAAGCCACAAGAGGCGAGTGGTTACCGGGGTAGTATACACCGGCTGAGAGGCGTTGGGAAACACGAGGCGCCAGCCGAGTGTTTCCGACCCCCTCAGCCGGTGAATATCCCGGTAACCACAAGCCTTGCGTGGCTTATTGCTTTTCTAAAACGGTCACAATATTGCAACATGAAAATCATAGCATTCCATTATTTAAAGAAAAAAGTACACTTCTCCGCCACCAGGAAGAGACATTTCCTTGTTTACCAGCCACATTCCAGGAACAGAAGCCAGTGTGTGTTTATAAAGGCAAGTCATTCTTTTTGCCAAAAAATAGGGAAACAACACTTAGGTCTTAGATCAGTCTCATGTTAAGAACCATTGTCGATCCATACACATGTTTATTTTCATCCAGATTTAGCTGCTATGTGGGTGAACATCACATCAAAAACGCTAGCATAGCAACCTAAACTAACAGCCGAGTATGTGCCTGGAGAATAGAGGCGCTTTTCGCCTTTACAAGCCCCGCCTGGAGCCATTCAGTCACTGTCCTATGCATGCGGGCGGTGCTTAGAAGCACCCGCACGGCCGGATTTGAGATAAAATCAAACGCTCGCTTCTCTAGTTCAGCCTCACGGCACAGTGGAAAGAAATAACGCACCTGGCTTTGATATAAACTGATTCAAGGTGTGGGTTATAGTCTCATATACCACAGCAACCAGCCAATCAGAATCAAGGAATGGAACTAGCCGTTTTAGAAATTATCCTTTTGCATTTGCATCATATTGTGTAAAAGACAGTACAAGAGGTGTTTGAGTCCAATAATTCCCTGCAGGATAATAGACACACATGAACAAACACACAGCACTGAGGTCTCTCCAAAGGTTGTAAAAGAACACAGATATTCCATTTCTGTGAAATGAATTGTGTAGTGTCTGTAGACCGTAATGTCCTAACCAACAGCTTTGTTTCTTTGACTGTCCAGTTCTCCAGTCAGGAAGGACCGCCCAGTCCCAACCAGCAGCTCCAGTTTCTTTTGGAGGAAAAGCAACAACTGGAAGCACACACTCACCAGGTCTGTTTGCATGAATCTTTTCTCTATTTAAGTGCATTTTTCATGTGCAAAAATCTATGAGTATCTGTACCTAAATACGTTTTTTGTTTTACGGATTTAAAGCAGAAGGGGCGCTAGGATGTGCCTGTGTAATTATTGCGACCAAAGGTCCCAGTTTAGTATATGAAACGGCACATGCTGATTTTGTCCATCTGGACATGTACAGTACACTTTTTTCACAGTCTATGGGTTTGCTGCACTGACATCACTGTAATCACATGTTTGGGCTCTTAGAGCATATCTCCATATACAGTACATGGATCTCCCTATATGGGTACCAGAGGTTTCCATATGGGTACCGTCAGGGTGAGGTCGCTTGTCGCCCTGAGGCATCTTACTAATATGTATCTATAGTCGCAATCCAAAACTTATTTCAGTGAATAAAACGTTATTTTAACCAATCTGTATGGTGGTTAGAAGTGTTCTCCCTATTCTTCTATTGAAAATTATAGATTGTGTTTAGGTAGGACACCTACTGGTTGATAAGAGGTATTACTCAAAGTGCAACAGGCCTTCCATCTCAGCTAAGTGGTAGAAGTTGTGGCACTTTTGCTGGTGGAGACCTGAGTTCAAATCCCAAGTAGAACGGATATATGCAGCTTGGGCAAATAAAAGGTGAATTCATCCCAGTGCATGACGGAGGACGATATCACGATAAATTAAATCTCCACAATACGATTATCGTGAGCGTATCGTCCCATCCCTACTTGCATGTCGCACGAAAGTTAGACAAGGAAAGTAAATGTTAGAAAAGTGATTTACCACTTTAATGAAATTTCATTCTAGCTAACCCAATCAACCTCCTCATGCCCCCTATTAGTGCTCCTTCATAGACCTGTCTCAGCTGCCATGGTAACATCTCCCTTTTATTTGCGTCATCTAACGTGCCGCGGTAGCCGAACCTCCCACCCCGCCAATGTTGAATAATGTTTTTTTCTTTGGTGCCACAGCTGATGGAGTCAGTAGCCCACCTGCAGACAGAGAGGGACCGCTATGCTGAACAGATCCAGGAGGAGGGACGTGTATGGAAGGACAAAACGGAACAGCTCTTATCACAGGTATACTGCTATAGCACCACTGTCACATTAGTACAACGCTTTCAACCTGGTGTACGGTTGATTATAGACGGTATCTTTTTGAAAATAGTGAACATAAAAAAAAAAAGTCTTTATAAAATGTTCACAAATACCAAAAATAGTATTTAATTTAGCTATTTGTTGAAGTATACGCCAAAGAATATGTATAAGTGGTTAAAGACGGTGTCGATACTGTGCTAACAAACAAGATGAGATTATACAAGTGTGCAAGATCATTCTTTCATAAAAATCCAGCCATTAAGAATTATGGTTGAGGGTGTTTTCTGAACGTGCGTGTGCGTGTTGACAGGTGAGATTAGTAGCAGAGGAGAGGGACGGTAGCATCAGCAAAGTCCAGGAGCTGGAAGCACAAATAACTGAACTAAAGAATATTGCAGGTACTCCACTGCCCGCTTAACCACTCACAACTTTTCACACATCAAATTCCCTTTATATGAAGTTGTTAAAGTGACGATCAACGTGAAACTCTTTTTTTTCCTCCAGCAACGCTGGCCCAGGAAAGAGAAGCCCAAGGTCAGGTAGAGCCAGAACCATCTGGGCCGTCGGAGAGCGAGGTGGCTCTGCAAGAGGCCCTCAGCAGCTTGCAGCAGGAGAGAGATGCTATCACTGCACAGTACCAGGCCCAGGTGTGCAACACGCTTTCCTACATGACCTGTTGTTTTGTGTTGTTGACCCAATTACAAATCAACTAGTCCTAGTTTCTCAAACTTTCACATTTCAAGGTCTTCCCTTAACTCTGACACTGTACAAAGGAATCAAATGTTTTCGTTTTAGTCGGCTAAATATAAGATTTTAGTCGACTAAATCTACAGCTGATTTTGTCTACAATGTTTTTTTATTTTGACAGGCATCGTAATGGCTGATTTCACACTTGGTTGCATGCTGAAAATAACCAATTGAGCATGTAGATCTGCAAACATAAAATGTCTTGTCTTTTAGTTCTACTGGATCTCTTCTTCACTAGTCCCTCCCTAACATTTTAGTCTAGTTTTTAGTAGTTGATGAAATTATCAATATATTTAGTCTAAAGTTCACTCCACACCAATGATAAGCCATACAACTCCTTGCAACATGCAACTACTTGCAACCATTACCCCCAATGGCAGTTGCAAGGAGTTGCATTGGTGCAGTTGACCGTAAAATTGTTCTTGTTCTTATTTCGTTTTTGTAGTCGACAAACATTTTTTATCATATTCCTAGTCAACGAAATGAACACTGGACCACTGTAGCTATAATTGTGTCTCACAGGTAACTTTAAGCACCTAAGCCTAACCCCTTCTCTTGTAACAACCCCCATGCTATAGCTCCATGACAACCAGCAGCTGAGTCGGATGTGTGCGGAACAGGAGACCCGTCTTGGGGAGCTGGAGCAGCAGATAGAGAGCCGGACCCAGGAGGCAGAGGACCGCCATCGCATGCTGGAGGACGTCCAGTCGGACAAGGCCACCATCAGCCGGGCGCTCACCCAGAACCGCACTCTGAAGGACCAGCTGGCTGAGCTGCAGAACGGCTTCGTCAAACTGGTGAGCGTTGCTCCTCCTCAGCTTCTACAGTAACTTCTTTATTTATGCTTTCCAGTGGTGGAAAAGGTACTCAAATGTCAGATTCAGAATATTGATTGCTGTTGTTTTCATTACAACTTTGATTGTGTAGACGAATGAAAACATGGAGCTGACCACCGCCATCCAGTCAGAGCAGCATGTGAAGAAGGAGCTGGCTCGCAGGATGGGGGAAATTCAGGAGGCTCTTCACAACGGCAAGGAGCAGGTAGGGACGCTCACGTAAATGCACCACACACACACACTCACACACACACACACACACACACACACACACACACACACACACACACACAAACTTGCCACTCTCCTGAGAATGTAGTTTGAATTCTGGCCCATTACCTTGTTATCCATCTTAACTACTACTAACACACAACCACATCATTAACATTGATGACACATGTTGACTGCATTACAAAGATTAGGACTTTTATTAAATGTAACATAATGTTACTTTAGCTACTTATTTGAAGTGCAATATGGCAATACACAGCTAGCTTGATATTTGTACGTGTTTGGTGTTTGAGGCGTAATCCTGAGGGCCGCATTTTGCCTGTCTCTACTGTACATCCATCTAGCTTTAATATCTTATCTCTATGCACTTGTTCCAGATAGAAGAAAAGACTCAGGAGCTCCAGGCTGTGCTAGAGCAGAGGGACCAGCTGGCTGCCCACCTGCAGCAGTACTGTGCAGGGTACCAGACGCTGGTCTCGGAGCGCGAGCAGCTCCACCACCAGTACCTCCAACAGACCCAGCTCATGGACCGGCTGCACCATGACGAGAGCCAGGGACGTGCACAGCTGGAGATCAGCCAGCATCAGCTCCAACAAGCACAGGTGTGTAGGAGTAGGTGCTAACCATTTGACTGTATGTAGTATTGTACAATACAGTGAGAGGTAAAAAAGAGATTCAGGATAGGGGTGAAATACATGAACTTGGATTGTGTGTTCTAGACAATCATTGGCACACTTTGGACACGGATGTATTCACATATTGTCATCTACACAGGTTTTTATTCTCTCACTCTCTCACTTGATCTATGGGTCTTTCCTTCTGACCTTACTTTCTCAATGAGTCAGACTGTTGACTGACATCCTATCTGCCCCTTCAGGAACGTTTGGAGCATTTGGCCAAAGACAACCAGCAGCTGAAGGTGGAGGTTCAAGATCTGCTCAACAGCTCCGCCCTGGGCAATGTATCGAGATACCAAGGTTAGATGAATGAGACTGTATCTCAAAATAATATTTTAGTTGTCTCATAGTAGTTCTTTATGCTTTTCAATTTAAAAACAATAATACAATGATATTATACCTTTGGCACTTTGATAAGATGTTTGCTCATCATGCACGTAACCTTTTGTAAAATAACTATATCATATTATGTAGTCCATCCACTGATTCTCAAAGTGGGGTCCTTGAAGGGTTTCAAGGTGCCTCCAGAAAAATGAGAAACTTTTAATTAACCCCATTTTATTTTTTTACCGATCGAAATCCACAAGCAGATCTACAAGTAGATTGACTGTTTAAAAAAAAATGCTGACAGATCTTAACACATCTATTATGGGGGTCCCTCACAAAATCTTTTTGGATCGGGGTAATGAAAGGGTCTGAGAACCCCTGAATTAGCCAGTCAACAATTCTTTGTGATTTTGTTCACTAGGAGATGGAGTTGAGAGTCAATCCTTGCAGGAGAGCCCAAAGAACTCCTCCATGGTGATTCCTGAGGATTTTGAGAGTCGGGAAGAGATGGTAAGTGTAGGCTAAATGTCACATACTGGGGATCCTCAAAGCTTTCCTTGCTATAGAGCTTACATCTGGACACTTCTGGATTGCATGTCATTCATGTCACATTGTATTTTAGATCTAGCTTGTAGGAGTCATGAGTCAAATGTGTTTTCTCTTTATATCCCTGCGTAAATGAGCTCTACTGTATGTGTACGTACTGTAGGTAGCACTTAGAAATATACATCTTATACAATCCATATCCCCTTCCCGCCTTCTCAGTTTCCCCTGTTAATGTCTCTCCCTCTTTAAACTCCTCTTCTCCATCTCTCCATCCAGGAGGAGTTCATCCGAGGGGCTCTGGCCCAGGTGGAGGCGGAGAGGGATGAGGCCATGAGGCATCTGGAGGAAGAACACAGGCTCCACATGGCAGCCCGCCACCAGGCAGAGGCCCAGGCCCTCAGCCTAGAGCACCAGCACCACAGTCAGGAGAGCAGTGGCCACCATCACTACCATCCCGAGCACGATCACAGTCACGAACAACACGATCAGTGTGACCACGGCCATGAACACCATGGTGAGCGGAATAGTTTGGGATGCAGCCAAATTATTGATCCACCTTTTTTTAAACTTTGTTTTGATAGAAACTGTCCCAAGACTTGACGTAAAATAGGTGTGAGTTGGATCTGTATAGCCTCATGATGTTCATGGTTAACAGGCTTCCTAGTTTTGTAGTATGTTTATAAGCTTATCCACAATTTATTTGCAAGTGCTGTTAAATGCTGTCATTTCACCCGGCCTACATTATTGTTTCTCATAAAAATGAGGGAACATTATTTAAATGTTGCACCATAACCTCAAAACATTTATCACGTGAAATCTAAAATTACTTGTCCGCAATCTGCAGCAACATCTGACTGATTTACAGTAGAGCGGGCATTGAAGAGACATAGTGAGGAATGGCGAGAGAACACCTTTGTGATTGTGATAAATGAATCATGACAGAGTGCCGTCTAATCCTCCTCTCCTCTCCCCTGTCCAGAAGGAGGAGTACCAGTAGAAGTGCACGAGGCCCTGCAGGCAGCCATGGAGAAGCTACAGCAGCGCTTCACCTCGCTCATGCAAGAGAAGGCCGACCTGAAGGAGCGGGTGGAGGAGCTGGAGCATCGCTGTATCCAGCTCTCTGGAGAGACGGACACTATAGGTCAGTGTTTCTCAAACGTGCAAAGGGGTCCATTTAGAGTCAGAGTTACAGACTTGTATGGGTCAATTTAGACCCCCCTAAAGGAACCCACAGAGTGTGTGTGTGTGTGTGTGTGTGTGTGTGTGTGTGTGTGTGTGTGTGTGTGTGTGTGTGTGTGTGTGTGTGTGTGTGTGTGTGTGTGTGTGTGTGTGTGTGTGTGTGTGTGTGTGTGTGTGTGTGTGTGTGTGTGTGTGTGTGTGTGTGTGTGTGTGTGTGTGTGTGGCCAGATTCCTGTCATGCTTTGCCATAGCATTGTGTGTGTGTCTGTAGCCTGTACATCCTAGCCTTAAATCCTAGTCTGAAGACGTTATGCAAGCACGACCACCGCTCACTTCACATTGGGTGTGATTTTTTCTTCTCTCTGTGTGTGTGTTTGACAGGAGAGTACATAGCACTGTACCAGAACCAGCGGGCCATAATGAAGCAGAAACATCAGGAAAAGGAGCAGTACATCAGTATATTGGCCCAGGACAAGGAGGAGATGAAGGTACTCTTATCTAGTAACATATTAATAGTGGGAGAAATATGTAACAAAAACAGGCTAATGTGTTCACTTCTGGCAGAAAGCGTGAAAATTTGCACTGAATTTTGTGCGCTGAATTAAAAAATTTACGGATCCAATCACTTTTCCCATGGGATCTGGTGGCTCTAATTCACTTACCGTACAGGGGAAAAAAGACCCCCCATTTCTAGCCCAAGGAATGTTTTTCGTGCAAAACAAATGCTTGCAATGGATTTCGGATCATGAAAAACCCCTAGATAGGGATCTTTTTTCCCTGTATGGTAAGTGAATCAGAGCCACCAGATCCCATGGGAAAAGTGCTTGAATTCAGCGCACAAAAATACCCCTAGGTGCAAATTTTCACGCTTTCTGCTGGAAGTGAACACCTTTTTCCACATATTTCTCCCACTATAACTTATAACTTCTACGCTTTAGAGAAACTAGTCTCCGCTTTAGACTCTGTTACCAGGTGGCCAGATGGCCGAATGGTTAGGGCACGTACCATATGAGCACAAAACACTTTGTTCAGCGTGTCCCCGGTTCCACTCTTGGCCGGAAAGATTGTTTGCTGTGTGTCATTTTCCCTACTATCTGTCCGCCATTCCTGTCGGAATAATACAGAATAACAACACTGGTTTTTGGTACTAGTTACAGTGTCGAACCTGGTTCTTTTCATTCTGAGGTGAAATCGGTTGCATTCAGCAGAGATCTGGGTCAACGTCCTATCCTTGCATTGATACATTTTCTTATTAATGACAATAATGGCCCAATAGCCCATAATGGAGAAACTTTCACGAAACTAGTTGCATGAAACACAATTTCCAGTTGCACAAAGCAATTGAAAAATAATCAAACTTGTGTGCAACAGATTTAACAGCTTGATTGGTATCAGGTTTTATCCCCCCCTTGCTTTTTTTGTTGTTCGTTCTTCTCTTGAGATAATATCTGGGACTTGTCATTGGAGCTACATAACATCTTTTGTATCTTATTTCATATATCGCTTTCTCACTTATATAATTTTTGACGTGTCAGTGTGGCAATGGCTACTTTGTTGCATAACGGCTGTATCAGAAAAAAGGAAGAGAATGATAATAATGCTTGTTGTCCATAGAGAGGAAAAGGCTTAAAGGTGATACACCATGAAATTTCACTTTTCCTATTTTAAAACCTTTTTTTGGGGTCCCACTAGCACCTTCTATCCTCACAAAGTCCCATTTCTGATCGTTGTGTCTTTCTCTGGTTTTGGGAAGGCGGAGGTTAAAAGCATCCCACGGGTTCTCAAAACAGGCTGTCCAGATTTGCTGCCGTCGCTGATGTCAGCGACAGCCGTTTTTTTTTTTTTTTTTTTTTTTTTTCAAAGAAATACTGGTACTGCAGCTGAAATCTATTCAGGAGTGGTCATTTAGCCTCAAACCTTTTGAAAAACGTTTTTGGGACATAAACAATATGACATAAATACTTTTTAAATGCATGGTGTATCACCTTTAACAAGTGTGTGTATGCTTTTTTCTTAAAATGCCTAGCATTGATATCATGACTTTGACCCTAACAACCATGGCATGTCATCTGCATTTTGTTTGGTAGTCATTGTATATGAAACCTTTTTAAAGCTGCAATCCATAGATTATATAGAGTATGTTAATACAAAACTAGAAATACTGTTCCTTCGAAACAGTGTGGGCTCGATTCCAACCCAACAAATAGGATACTTTAAGGTACTGTAAGGTACAGTACCCTACAGTATTGTACTGTACCTTACTGTACTGTACTGTACTGTACTGTACTGTACTCTACTGTACTGTACCTTACTGTACTTTACTGTACCTTACTGTACTGTACTCTACCTTACTGTACTATACTATACTGTACTCTACTGTACCGTACTGTACCTTACTGTACTGTACTCTACTGTACCTTACTATACTGTACTTTACTGTACTCTACTGTACTTTACTGTACTCTACTGTACCTTACTGTATTGTTTTGTACTTTACTGTACCTTACTGTACTTTACTGTACTCTACTGTAACTTACTGTACTTTACTGTACTCTACTGTACTGTACCTTACTGTACTTTACTGTACTCTACTGTACCCTACTGTACTGTACCTTACTGTACTGTACTTTACTGTACTCTACTGTACCTTACTGTAGTGTACCTTACTGTACTATACTATACTGTACTCTACTGTACCGTACTGTACCTTACTGTACTGTACTCTACTGTACCTTACTATACTGTACTTTACTGTACTCTACTGTAATTTACGTTACTCTACTGTACTTTACTGTACTCCACTGTACCTTACTGTACTTTATTCTACTTTACTGTACTTTATTGTACTTTACTGTACTCTACTGTACTTTACTGTACTCTACTGTACCTTACTGTATTGTTTTGTACTTTACTGTACCTTACTGTACTTTACTGTACTCTACTGTAACTTACTGTACTTTACTGTACTCTACTGTACTGTACTTTACTGTACTCTACTGTACCCTACTGTACTGTACCTTACTGTACTGTACTTTACTGTACTCTACTGTACCTTACTGTAGTGTACCTTACTGTACTATACTATACTGTACTCTACTGTACCGTACTGTACCTTACTGTACTGTACTCTACTGTACCTTACTATACTGTACTTTACTGTACTCTACTGTAATTTACGTTACTCTACTGTACTTTACTGCACTCCACTGTACCTTACTGTACTTTATTGTACTTTACTGTACTTTATTGTACTTTACTGTACCTTACTGTACTTTACTGTACTCTACTGAACCTAACTGTACTTTTACTGTACTCTACTGAACCTTACTGTACATATTCTATGTGTTCTAGAGGTGTATATTGAGTGCATATACTGTAGGTTAACAATCCCAGATGACATCTGTCCTCCACTATGTCTATAACCAAGGCGTTCTTCTATGTGGCCACTCCAGACTGAGGAGTGGAGCATGACTTTTATTGTGTTTGTGGATCTGATTTGAAAATGCATCGGTTGTGATATCTCCCTGAAAACCAACAACAACCACTAATACGGCTGATTGTCCCTGCGGGTTCTAGGATATATACTGTAAATCCCATTGCCCGGGATCCTAAAACCTTATTCTTTTTAAGAACAATTTCTAAAACACTACAAAACATGTCTCAAAGACAAATACAAGCAAACGTCTTCACAGTAACACAGTAACAGGTGTGTGTGTGTGTGTGTGTGTGTGTGTGTGTGTGTGTGTGTGTGTGTGTGTGTGTGTGTGTGTGTGTGTGTGTGTGTGTGTGTGTGTGTGTGCGTGCGTGCGTGCGTGCGTGCGTGTGCACATTGTAGATCAACTTCATAGCAGTATTAAGTGGTCCATCTATGTTTTTTATTAATAATAAAATCTGCAAAGTAACAAGTAACTGAGGCTGTCAAATGCTGTATTTATAGTAGAGTATATGTAACAAAAATGGAAAGTAGAGTAAAAGTACCTCAAAATTGTACTGTAGGTACAAGTACTTGTATATACTTGAGTAAATGTACTTAGTTACTTTGCAGCACCACAGAACAGCCAATGACAGACAGGCCTTTAATCACAGTTGTCTCAATCAGTAGAGTGGAGAGGGACATTTATAGATATTTGTAGTTTTAACTCAGAATATATACATCACAAAGCTTAGATATTTGGATCAAATCAGAGAGCAGACCTGTGTGAACGCAATGATATAGATAGCATATCTGAAGTGTGAACACTGCAGCCACAGCGCCTTAACATAAACATGGGTCTATTATCCTTCTCTCCACTCTGTCCCCACTCACTAAACCCATTGGAAATGCATTGGGTGCTTAAAGTTAAACATTTTATTTTTTTATATTTATACTACAAAACATTTCAAAACCAAAAATACAAGCACACGTGTCCTCAGTAAGCTGAACACATAAAAATTTGAATGGTGTTGAAAGGTGTAAGCGTTTAAGAGATGAAGCGCGCCAAAATATTGAGGAGATACTGACTAGTATATAAACTAGAAATACTGTTCCTTCGAAACAGTGTGGGCTCGGTTCCAACCCAACAAATAGGATAAGGTACTGTAAGGTACAGTACCTTACAGTATTGTACTGTACCTTACTATACTGTACTGCACCTTACTGTACTGTACTGTACTGTACTGTACTGTACTGTACTGTACTGTAACTTACTGTACTTTACTGTACTCTACTGTACTGTACTTTACTGTATTCTACTGTAACTTACTGTACTTTACTGTACTCTACTGTACCTTACTGTACTGTACTCTACTGTACCTTACTGTACTGTACCTTACTGTACTATACTATACTGTACTCTACTGTACCGTACTGTACCTTACTGTACTGTACTCTACTGTACCTTACTATACTGTACTTTACTGTACTCTACTGTACTTTACTGTACTCCACTGTACCTTACTGTACTTTATTCTACTTTACTGTACTTTATTGTACTTTACTGTACTCTACTGTACCTTACTGTACTGTATTGTACTTTACTGTACCTTACTGTACTGTACTCTACTGTACCTTTCTGTACTGTACCTTTCTGTACCTTACTGTACTTTACTGTACTCTACTGAACCTTACTGTACTTTTACTGTACTCTACTGAACCTTACTGTACTGTACATATTCTATGTGTTCTAGATCTACATTTTTGATTCTGTGTTTGGGAACCAGCAACTGTCAAATGGACTCCAACTGTAGTGGAGTATATTGAGTGCATATACTGTAGGCTAACAATCCCAGATCACATATGTCCTCCACTATGTCTATAACCAAGGCGTTCTTCTATGTGGCCACTCCAGACTGAGGAGTGGAGCATGGCTTTTATTGTGTTTGTGGATCTGACTTGGAAATGCATTGGTTTTGATATCTCCCTGACAACCAACAACAACCACTAATATGGCTGACTGTCCCTGCGGGCTCTAGGATATATGGCTATGGGATTTACATCCCATCGCCCGGACTTGATTCTTGATCACAGCTGTGTAATCAGTAGAGTGGAGAGGGACATTTATTTATAGTTTTAACTATAACTATAGTTTTATACATCACACAGCTTAGACATTTGGATCAAATCAGAGAGCAGACCTGTGTGAACGCAATGATATAGATAGCATATCTGAAGTGTGAACACTGCAGCCACAGCGCCTTAACATAAACATGGGTCTATTATCCTTCTCTCCACTCACCACTCCACTGTCCCCACTCACTAAACCCATTGGAAATGCATTGGGTGCTTAAAGTTAAACATTTTTATTTTTTTATATTTATACTACAAAACATTTCAAAACCAAAAATACAAGCACACTTGTCCTCAGTAAGCTGAACACATAAAAATTTGAATGGTGTTGAAAGGTGTAAGCGTTTAAGAGATGAAGCGCGCCAAAGTTTTGAGGAGATACACATATAGCTATAAACTAGAAATACTGTTCCTTCGAAACAGTGTGGGCTCGCTTCCAACCCAAAACAATAATAGTAAAAGTGTCAAGTTCCCAGGCAATGCTCTCTTTCATTTTACTGACGTAAAATGGTAATGCAAATACAATGTAGACAAGCAGTGTTATTACATGAACTTAAAAGACCAGGTCACCTTTGGGACAACCAGATCTTATTTTATTGTTGTGTGGGACACGATCAACACAATGTTGAGTTATTTTTTGTGTTCAATCTGTGTTTTTAGATATTTTAGTATTTCAGTATGCTACAACTGGTCATATGATGCATTTTGCATCATATGATGCATGAGATGATGCAATATCATGCTACAAAGCATCATATGACCAGTTGTAGCATGCTGAAATACTAAAATATCTAAAAACACAGATTGAACACAAGAAATTACAGGATTGTGTTGATCGTGTCCCACACAACAATAAAATAAGATCTGGTTGTCCCAGAGGTGACCTGGTCCTTTAACGGTATGGACAATTAAATCAAAATAAAATTAAAATATAATGTGGACGGGTAAACAAACAACAAAAGTTCGAGACCAGTAGCATGTTGGGAACTGAAGTTATGGCTGTTTAAAGCCTGGGAAGAAAGATGAGGGACCTGTGTGTGTGTACTCTACTGTACTCTACTGTACCTTACTGTACTGTACTTTACTCTACTCTACTGTACTGTACCTTACTGTACTTTACTGTACTCTACTGTACCTTACTGTACTGTACCTTACTGTACTGTACTTTACTGTACTCTACTGTACCTTACTGTACTATACTGTACTGTACTCTACTGTGCCGTACTGTACCTTACTGTACTGTACTTTACTGTACTCTACTGTACCTTACTGTACTGTATTGTACTTTACTGTACCTTACTGTACTGGACTCTACTGTACCTTTCTGTACTGTACCTTTCTGTACCTTACTGTACTTTACTGTACTCTACTGAACCTTACTGTACTTTTACTGTACTCTACTGAACCTTACTGTACTGTACATATTCTATGTGTTCTAGATCTACATTTTTGATTCTGTGTTTGGGAACCAGCAACTGTCAAATGGACTCCAACTGTAGTGGAGTATATTGAGTGCATATACTGTAGGCTAACAATCCCAGATCACATCTGTCCTCCACTATGTCTATAACCAAGGCGTTCTTCTATGTGGCCACTCCAGACTGAGGAGTGGAGCATGGCTTTTATTGTGTTTGTGGATCTGACTTGGAAATGCATTGGTTTTGATATCTCCCTGACAACCAACAACAACCACTAATATGGCTGACTGTCCCTGCGGGCTCTAGGATATATGGCTATGGGATTTACATCCCATCGCCCGGACTTGATTCTTGATCACAGCTGTGTAATCAGTAGAGTGGAGAGGGACATTTATTTATAGTTTTAACTATAACTATAGTTTTATACATCACACAGCTTAGATATTTGGATCAAATCAGAGAGCAGACCTGTGTGAACGCAATGATATAAATAGCATATCTGAAGTGTGAATATTGCAGCCACAGTGACTTAACATAAACATGGGTCTCTTTCCTCTGCCTCACTCACTAATCCCATTGGAAATGCATTGGGTGCTTAAAGTTAAACATTTTTATTTTTTTATATTTATACTACAAAACATTTCAAAACCAAAAATACAAGCACACGTGTCCTCAGTAAGCTGAACACATAAAAATTTGAATGGTGTTGAAAGGTGTAAGCGTTTAAGAGATGAATCGCGCCAAAGTTTTGAGGAGATACACATATATAAATAAACAAATAAATAATGAAGATAACATACGTGTGCTCGCCTTCCAGGCGAGCCCACAATAATGAAGATAACATACGTGTGCTCGCCTTCCAGGCGAGCCCACAATAATGAAGATAACATACGTGTGCTCGCCTTCCAGGCGAGCCCACAATAACTAGTAGATCTGCAGTAGTTGGAACTGGTCTCCATACCAAATATCTTTAACCCACTCAGAACGGGTACACATTATTGTGTATCATTATTTTATGCTCTAACTGTTGAAAAATAGCAGATATACAAGCTCACAGCGCGGCACCGAGTGCCGCGCCGCGAGCTTGTAGATCTGCTATTTTTGAAAAATCGTGAAAATTATAATTTTGACACGATGTCAGCAATCTAGCTAGCCATCATCAAAGAGAAGGTCCTTTTCACTTAACTGGAGCTCAGTTAGTCTGTTCTTGAGAGACTACTATGTCAGTGGTTCTCAAACCTTTTCATGTGAAGGACCCCCAAAATGATCTGTATTTGGCCACGGACCCGCATCTCAAAATATTTAGTTCCAGGGAACCCCCAGAAGCAAAATTTTAGTTACAAACGTTCGCTTTGAAATTACATTATATTCAAAGATTTGCACACATTTTTACGACTTTTTCAAAAATAGCAGATCTACAAGCTCGCAGCGCGGCACTCGGTGCCGCGCTGTGAGCTTGTATATCTGCTATTTTTCACTGGTTAAAGCGTTCAATATTTCTAGGCCTAAACCCAATTGGAGCCACTAGAGTCGACATGGTACACACATTGTGTACTCCCAACATCTGATGGCAAATCTCGCGAACGTCCCGTTTACTGGAGCTAGATCCCGCAATAGTGTGTTGCTGGGACAGAGGTCAATAATAAAGTTGATTTTCTCCTTATTTCTTGTCTCTGAAAAGAGCGATTTAGTTATGAACATTTTGGGAATATTGTGTGGCTTTGGGCGATCAGGACCAATATTTAGTCCAGTGACCATGCTGCCTTGAAGCCTAAAGAATGGTTCAGAAGCTGTGTTGATGTTCACTCTCCCATTGGAATGAATAGACTTCCAACCTGCTTCCCTTCTCACTTCTCTCAGATACGGGAAGTAAACCGGAGAGATGTCTTGCTATTTCTGTCTGGCTCCATACTGCTCTTGAGACCGTTAGACACTGGTGCTGGTAGTACACAATATTAGAGGCAGAAATTGTGAAAATAGCCGATTGTGAGCATGTAGATCTGCTATTTTCACAATGGAACCTGTGTTACACAAAATCTAATGCCTAAACTCTTAGTGCTTGTCAGGGGGTCCCCAGTTAAAATATGAGTATTTTGGGGTTCGCGGGCTGAAAAGGTTGAGAACCAATGAATTAAACTATAACGTTCTGCCCACTGTGTCCATTAGGCCAAGCTGGCGGAGCTTCAGGACCTGGTGATGAGGCTGGTGGCGGAGCGGAACGACTGGTACAGCCGCTACACGGGGGCTCTGGCCAGCACCAGCTCAGTGAACCCTGACCTGCTGCCCCTCGGGGAGGAGCACACACACACAGAGCACCTGGCGCACACGCGCACAGAGCTTAATGCGGTCGACGGAGCAGGTATGTCAGTTTCCTTGACGTGTCGTTTCTTTTTTTAAGTTAAAGATCTATATTCAGTTTACAGTTTAGGCATTTAGCAGACGCTTTTAATCCAAAGCGACTTACAATAAGCAGATACAACATCACAATAATAAACAAGATAATAGGTCAGTACATTAACAGCAATATAACAATGTAAATGGATATCTATCTAGAGAAAACACAATATAATCAAAGTTCTAAAGAAACCTAAAAAAACAAATGCTGACTAGCTTCATGTATGGTCATTGATTTTACTGTAGGCCTAGTGCTAAGGGTTTAGGTGGAGTCTGAAAAGGTGAGTCTTCAGTTGGCGGCGAAAGGTAGCGAGTGAGTCCGTTGTTCTAAGTGCGACAGGGAGTTTATTCCACAACTTGGGAGCCAAGAGGGCAAACTGTCTCGGACGAGTGGATTTTTGCCCTGGAGTTTTTAGCGAGGGTTCGGACAGCATCCCTGTGTTGGCTGATCTAAGTGAATATTCTGGTAGTAATCATTGCTACATGGGGTTTCTCCATCTCTCCAGCTCTTTAGTAAACAGAAAATAAATGTTCAGGTGAAGATACTAATTTCATCTAATTAGGATCGAGAACTCCACAAAGGTGATTTATTAGCTTTGATTGTGACTTAATTTTGTCCTGTGCCAGTTCAAAATGTTGCTTTGTTTCATCAATTTGTTTATCCTGAGGTCTCTCTTGATTGGATAATATCGGTATCCTGACCAAAAAAGAGCTGGAGACTACCTTTTAAAGAATTGTTTTTTATTTTATTTCTTTTTTCAGACATCGGTATCATCGTTTACTTTAAAAACTATATAAACAGTAAATGGTCACCCTTTATGTCTCTCTAAATATTAGAGCCTGTGCTTAAATCTCATTATTCCATTGGATCCATTAGAACCATCTGAACAGTTCTTAATTTTCATCCAAGGACATAACGGAGTTTCTGCCCGACAGCGACTGAATCTTGATTCCTCTTCCTCCCCCCCCCCCCCCCCCCCCCCTCTGTCTTCTGCAGATGATCAAATGGAGGTCATCCCCCTCACGGACCCCGTCCCGGGTGAGGACGCCCCGTTCCCGCAGTCGTCCTCGTCGACCGGGCTGGCTCCCGCCGACTCCCAGGCCTCCGGCCCCGAGGAGGACGGCACGGCCAGGCAGATCATGCAGCTGCTGCAGGAGATCCAGAACCCCCAGGGAGCCCCGCGGGCGCCCCCCTTCCTGGGGGAGAACCCTTGCATCCCCTTCTTCTACCGGCCCGATGAACAGGACGAGGTTAAGATCCTGGTTGTGTGAGAGCGAGCCAGACAGACAGACAGACAGACAGACAGGCGCGCTACTGGGCCCACTTAGGGCTGACGTCCGTGTTGAGAAGTCTTTGGGTCTTTCAGAACCAGTCAACACATACTTTTTTTGTGTTGTCTATGGGTCACACTGCTCATGAATGCATCACCGGTAATCTGACCCTTGGTTGCTCACAAAATAGGTTTATGGCCTTGACCAAATTCCTTTGAAATTCCTTGTCCACGAATGTATGACGTGAGTGAGTGTGAGAGTTTTCTATAACTTTGGTTGCTTCCTACCCCCCCCCCAGCCCCCCATTTTGCGTGGTTGGAATCTAAACCTTTCCGACTTCCAATATCCCATCGGTGAAGCCATTAACAAGAGAAGAGATAATCAGTATTCCTCCATTCAATTTAATACCCTTTCCCTCCTACTGCCCCCGTTCTTCCCTCCCCTTCTAATACATGAGTGCAATAAAGCAGTGGTTCTCAACCTGTGGGTCGGGACCCCTAGGGGGGTCCCCAAATTATTTTCCCCAGATGATTAACTTAATGTGTAACATTGTTTTCTCTCAACAGTGAACAAACCATCATGAAGTTTATGTGTATAGAGGGTATCTGCACATTCCTAAAGTGACAATTTAAGGACTTTTGAATACATCTAAAATGACAAATTATACATGGGTCAAATTGTCAAATATTAGAGGCTGAAATTTTGAAAATGGCCGATCTACATGCTCAGTTGAGAGCATGTAGATCTGCTATTTTCACAATAGAACCGTGTAATACAAAATGTGCCTCGACTCTTAGTGCTCGTCAGGGTGGGGGGGTCCCCAGTTAAAATATGATAATTTTGGGGGTCGCGGACTGAAAAGGTTGAGAACCACTGCAATAAAGAGGGTATAACTTGTGCCCCCCCCCCCCAATACTTAGAGCTGTTTGAGAATTAACAGTGTGTCTTTGTGTGTGTGTGCGTGTGTGTGTGTGCGCGCGTGTGTGTGTGTGTCAGTGTGTGTTTGTTCAGGTTCATGCAGCCTTGTGATGCAGATCTCTGTTACACTAAACATTCATTGTCAACACATGCCAAAAAGAATATTTAACATTTGAATGTATACAAAGTTAATCTCAATCTACTCCACTGTGTGTGATGAGGCTGTGTGTTCACAAGACAGGACGACCGAAGCACTGATTTATACCTAGTTTGCGTGCCAAAAATAGCAGATCTACAAGCTCACGATGCAGCGCATCTTGAGCTTCTGTATATTATATTTATGTGTACTATTACAGTATAACGCGAGATAAAATGATCTAAAAAGAATAAAACAAAGACCACCCGCTCATTGTATGGGGGCAGACCTCCATTCAGAAACACCCCCACTTAGAAACATCCCCATTCAGAAATACCCCCACTGAGGTTAGGGTTTAGGTTAGGTTTAGGTGACTGCATTTAGAATAATGGAAGTCAATCTTCTGAATGGCAATGTTTCTGAATGGAGATGTGTAACCTCATTGTATACACTTCTTGTGACCTGGCTTTCTCTAACCTGTTACATTCCAGCCAGCTCATTATGCCTGATTGGCTTGGGAAACTCATGTTTCATGCTGTGTAGGGCGTTTTCTGGGAAATTCTCAAGAGATCATTTCCTTTATCATTTACGTTATCTTTCAACCATAGCATTAACTTTGCCGTCGAAGTCTTGGATGGTAAGCTTCCACCCACTTGGTCTTGACATACTGTACTGTTAAATCTACAAGCTTGCACATCTGCTATTTTCAGCACGCAAACGAGTATAATTCCGGCGTGAGAGGAGGATGGTAAAGGTTGTGGGGTACAGACAGAGAGAGAGAGGGGGTGAAGTGGACTTGAAGTGTTTGTGCTTAGCCCCAGCTGAGAAACACAGAGCAAGATGGATGTTGAAAAGTATATAGAAGGAGCTTAGCACAAATTATATGATATTCATAGTGTGAGCGCCCGCTGTAGCTAGTATGAATCAGGAAGGTATGAGGTATGTAGAAAGATTGGGTACTGTCCCTGCTATTAATGTACCCATCCATTACACAGTGAGTACTGTTCATTAAATGTTAATTAATAAATTATTTGTTTTTCTTTAGTTAGTTTTTCTTTTCCTTCTATAGTTTATGTATCAAACATCCTGTAATTGTCTGGAGTTTGAGGGGGAGGAATGGTGGGTGGGGGTGCTACACCAAATTCTCTAATGGGTTGCTTGTCATTCATTGAGGGTATGGACACTCTTTATAGTATAGAATTTACTTTAGTCAATTAACCACTTAAACCCGTCGACACCAAATCTCTTTGCCAAAAATAGCCGATCTAAAAGTTCACAAGTGCTACAAGCATTTGAGCTTGTCCAGTAGATGTGCCGTGTTTGGCGAATGCTCATCCCCAGATTTGCAATGCTGGGGTTCAAGTGGTTAAATGATTTGGAATATAGGCCATACACGTCATCAGTCTCATGCCTCTGAAGAGGATTAGTGCAATTTAATTAATGTCCATTCCTTAAGTTAACATTCAGACTACGAAGGGCATCCCTCTCTTGGCTTTTTTAATTCTTTCTCTCTGAATTCCACTTCATGGGGTCTTGACGTTTTATTGCGTTATAATAGTCACTTTAGAGCCAATTTTCCTTATCCTGTTACGTTTCACTCCTAGTTCGACATATCAGATAATTTACTGCACATACTTTACAACTGGACTCTGTGAGTGCATTGGCGGGTGGGCGGGCGGGCGTGTGTGTGTGTGGTGTGTGTGTGAGAAGTTGTGTGTGTGCGTGCTAGGTTGCATCTGGTCTTTTTCTGTAGTTCTACTAGATTATAGATATGATTGCACTAAATTTGTACAAAGCTTCTGATCTTAACCGTCATATCTAGCTGTTCGGTCAGCAGCTGTTCTGCCATAGATGCTCTAGTCGGTAGATTGTCTATGCAGGACGATGGGGAATCCTATGATAACCTAACCTGGGCTGAGGCTTCCAATTGAAGAAATGCTTCATTAGTGAAGTTAATGAAATTTGTGTGTGTGTGTGTATGCAGTGTGCCCTGGGTTGTAAATATTAGCAGGAAGCAAAGTAACAGGAGGGGCAGCACTCAGTTTAAAGCTGCAATCCATAACTTTCATGGCCGCCTGCCCAGGATTTTAACCTGGTTTGAGCGCTGAAATGAACCTGACCACAGGATCTAAATGTCTCCATAGAAGTTGTCTTCATCATAATGAATTTTCACGCTCTACCACCTGTGGGTCGGGACTCCCACATGACAGTGAAGTGACAATTTAAGGACCTCAAGAGTAATCAACAAACTATACTATTAAAAACTCGTCAAACATTGGCCAAATTGTCAAATATAAGAAATAACCAGCTTTTTTCAAACATATTTAACTGTGGAACTGACTCAAACTAAATGTCATGCCTCAACTCCTACAATTCCAAGTGCTTGGCAGGGTTGTCGGGTCCCCAGTTCAAATTCTATTATTTTGGGGGGTTGTGGACTGAAAAGAAGAGAACCACTGCTCTATCATACAGATTGGTTAAAGTTTTTATTCACACAAAAGGAAGTTATGGACTGCAGCTTTCAGAATGTACGTGTTTTGGGGACGGTTGTTCATGTTCACAAATGTGGACTGGACGTGGTGTTTCGTGTGAAGACAACATAATGCAGAGGTATCAGTTTTTGCCAATTCTGTTGACAGCTTAATAGCGGCCTCTGTTTTTAGAGAGCCTCTTGTCCATGTTATGCCGCTGGTGAAGGTACAGAGATCGTAGGTCGTTGAAGCCTAATTTTATACTTCATCATTACCATGGTGTCACTCATTGAAAATGGTTATTTTGGATTCACTTTTCAATAACGTCTCTTCAATCCAACAGTTTTCTCTGTTTAGTTTTTTCAGTTTTCCCTTGAAGTATTTCCTCCCTAATTTGATTGATCTTTTAAAAAGAAAAAGTTTGTACTCAATTATTAAACTATACACCTATTTTAATTGGTCAACTAATTACCATTAGAAATAACTAGAGAAAATGGTTGTGATATTGAAAATTATTGTACTGTATGTTTGTGCGCGACTTGCATTGTCGAGAAAATGTGCATGTAATGTGGAAGTGTAGGTGCTTTGTTTACTTCGAGTAGAGCCCGAGTTATACTTCTAATTGAGCAGCGGGTGATACACACTGACGCATTGTGAGCTTGTAGTATAAAGCAGTGGTTCTCAACCTGTGGGTCTGGACCCCCAGGGGGGTCCCCAATTTATTTTGGGGGATCCCCAGATGATTAACTTAATGTGCAACATTCTTTTCTCTCTCAACAGTAAACAAACCAACATAAAGTTTAAGTGTATAGAAGGTATCTGCACATTTCTAAAGTGACAATTTAAGGACTTTTTAATACCTCTAAAAAGACAAATTAAACATTGGCCAAATTGTCAAATATTAGAGGCAGAAATTGTGAAAATAGACGATCTACATTGTGAGCATGTAGATCTGCTATTTTCACAATAGAACCGTGTTATAGAAAATGTAATGCCTCAACTCTTAGTGCTTGTCAGGGTGGGGAGTCCCCAGTTAAAATATGATTATTTGGGGGGTCACGGCCTGAAAAGGTTGAGAACCACTGGTATAAACCAGGCGTCAGCAAAGCCAGGCTTACCCTAAACCACAGCACTTTGGGCAGTACGGTGGCTTATGAATTAATATAGACCACCATTATAGATTTTTTAAATTTCTTGGCATTCTCTCACTGTCTCTCTTTCTTTTTGAAAACATGCCATGGAATACTTTGTCTTTTTTTTCCCCTTGTTTGTTTTGGGGAGTGGTCAAACCAAAAGATGCATATTATAAAATCTTTCATAGTATTGTTGTTGGGGCGGTGTCATAATATATATATAAACGGTTTAAAACGATAATTTTTCCTCACTTTGAATGCATCGTGTGTGTGTGCGCGCGCGCGCGCGTGTGTGATAGAGGAGCCGCAGATAAAGCATTTATTGTCTCTGCTGTAAAAGAGGTGGTGTTCTGTACTGTACATACTGTAACTGTGTATAATAATGTATATTCATTATGCCTGGTGTGTGGCTAGCAGCGTGAACTGCATGTACGTGTGTCTCTTCACGGGTGCCGAGTCGGGGGGAGGAGGGGCACATGGACGATGTAGGGGGGCTTGGGAGTTTGCAGACTGGATGTGATTTAATACAAAGGTTAACCTAAAAGAGAGAATCTAATATTTATTTGGAATAAGTAAGTATCTCAACTAATCAGTTTTAATGTAATGTAGAAAGTGACTGATTGGGGAGGCAATGAAGGATTGTCCGGAAGAGGCTGTTTTATCTAGAAGACGGGCTTCTGACTGGAAAATTCAGTTGTGATTTCTTTGTTTTTATTTTATTTTCTTGAGTAAGATTTTTCTTCCCTTCTCTCGAATAAAACTGATTGAGTTAATTGAACTCTTTGTTGGATGTTTTTTTAAGACCCTATCATTTGTCTGTGTATTGGCTTATTAGGGGAACATTGTGTGATCAGTCTGTCCAATGCCAGGCTAGTAGGATAGGGCTGTTAGTATGTTAAATTGTACATTTCCAGCCAGGGACGGACTGGGACTAAAATTCAGCCCTGTCATCTTGACTAGACCAGCCCCCACAACCAGCGCGCGCAGATACTCTACCGACTCGTCGGGTCGAGGGCAGCACATATAAATGCACAATTAAGCTTTTAATACCACAACTTTTACACCACCAACAAGCGGAGTATGAACATGATTAGTGCCAAAATGTGTCAGAACTTTGGCAAGTTAGCTAATGAATGGGAAAATAAGCATATTGATCTGAGAATTGGACAAACAAATTGTATTGTTCAATATGCAGTAGGCTATAGGCTACTGTATATTATATACTAGAGCATGACACAGACACCAAACTGAGACTCTGCAAATCTATACTCCGCACCCAACGGAAAACAACAAACAATGCTTGCAGGGCAGAATTAGGACGATACCCATTATATTATAAACGATACCCACTCATTATAAAGGTAAAAAAGAGAGCACTTAAATTCTAGTGGGCTGCTTTTTTTTGTTTTTGTTTTTTCACTGGGCGCCCCCCTAGCCTAGCGGCCCACCGTGCATTTGCCCGGTATGCCAGATGGCCAGTCCGCCCCTGTTTCCAGCAGTCCAAATGAGTAAAGTCCACATGGCATTTTATCCTTAAAAAGAGTGACTTTAATACCAACCAATATCTATCTATAAATGCGACAAATCTCTGTCTGTCTGCGTGTGTGTGTGTCTGTCTGTAATCCGCGTATCTCGAGAACCGTTCGTCCCACCGGCTTCAGATTTGGCACGCGCGTTCCCCGAACCGGCGCAAAACGTTCGGAATCTCCTTATGCGGGGCTGATTGTTGACATCAGGCTGTTCCGGAGGAAATCGGCGCAAGCGCTGACTCATTGTGACATCACATCATAAAAGGCTCTGAGATCACGTACGCCACATGAGTCAACAAAAAATGCCATGGTTACGTATTCTGATGTTCCTATATGGGCATAAAAGGACACAGGCAAACATATGGTCAAAACGGCTCTTATGACAACAGGTATAATGGGGTTTGCATTAAGATCCTACAGAGATCTCCATATATGGGCATAAAATGGACGCAGACAGACAGATAACTCCATATATGGGCATAAATGGATACAGGCAAACAGATGGTCAAAAGGGGTCCTACAGAGATCTCCATATATGGATATAAAATGGACGTAGACAGACAGATATCCCCATATATGGGCATAAATGGACACACACAAACAGATGGTCAAAACAGATCCTATGACAACAGGTATAATGGGGTTTGCATTAAAGGGCGGGGCATTCATCCCCTATTTACATTGTTCCCGAGTTGGCCAGGGCGCCGGGCGGCCGAGCTTCTAGTCTCTATAATAATGTTAAAGTCTGGACAGATGCCTGAATATGGAGATGAGCTCCCCAAACTTTTTAATTTTATGAGAAATCAGAAAATGACCAGGCCAATCAGTGACTGCGTTTCAACTGATCAGTGAAGCGCAGTCACTGATTGGCCCAATCATTTTCTGATTTCTCACACTCGCTCCCTATGGGCCGAAGTCCAGACTGATGCCGTGGAGGAACGTATGAGTGAATCCACGTTATCAGTCTGGCTAAAAAAGTTTAGGAACCGGTGAACCACTGCCATAAATCAACGTTTTTCAGACCCCTTAGCTGACAGAGCGAGATGAAGCAGGGGCCACCCACTACATTCTTTACAGTGTGTTGCAGATTACATTTTTGCCAGACCCAGGGGGTCGGCCTACATAAGGCTTTGTCGGTCTGTCGGTCTGTCGGTCGGTCGGTCGGTCCCTCTTTTCCTCAGTGTCCCTCTTTTCCTCAGTGTGCCTGTGTTTGCCTCTGACTGCTCATCTGCCCCTCCCTTCCCTTGCTCGGCTGATTGCCTTGAGTGCCGTCACCTGTACGGGACCAGCTGAGTTGAGTTGGCTGACGAGCTGCTGAGACTATAAATTCCTGTGTGTTCATGTGTTAGTTCAGTGCTGCAAAACATTTGCCCCACAGCCATACTAGTGAAAACAGCCCATCTACAAGCTCACAAACATTTCCAGCTGCTCAGCCTATAAAATCCTGTGTGTTCATGTGTTAGTTCAGTGCCATACTAGTCAAAACAGCCGATCTACAAGCTCACTACGCTTTGTTGCTGAGACTATAAAATCCTGTGTGTTCATGTGTTAGTTCAGTGCCATACTAGTGAAAACAGCCGATCTACAAGCTCACTACGCTTTGTTGCTGAGACTATAAAATCCTGTGTGTTCATGTGTTAGTTCAGTGCCATACTAGTTTTCATTGCGGGTCTGGCACAACCAGGTGACCTGGTCTAGTTCATAGATAGCTTCATTGACTATCATCAGTGTTCTTTTTTTTTTTTTTTTTTTTAGAAATTTAACCACTTAAATGCTAATACTTCATTTGCTCCTTTCCCCCCCACACCAAACCTCTTTTGCCGAAAATTGCTTGTATATCTGCTATTTTCGGCTGATGTTACCCTCAGAATAAGGATGCGAGGGTTCAAGTGGTTAAAGGAGTAGTTCACCCCCAAAATGACTTTTCTATTGATTACTCATGCCATGGAGACTTGAGTTCAATAACATTTTTAGTGTTTGTTGTGGAAATTGAACATTTCCTCGGTGAGAGAAAGAAGAGTTAGACACTGATATGCCTATAACAGATTTATTCAATACAACAGATGACAATAATAATAATATGACAATAATGAGAAAATGAGAGTAAAGAATAGAAAGAAGAGAGGCGAAAGGAAAAATAGATGAAAGGAGGAAAGGTGGACAGGGTCCAGTTGTCTCGGAAGGCAACGGGAGTCTGACACCGATCTGGATATTGAATACAGATACTGCAAGGATACACATTGTTAAGATAATTCTGAGGACTGGCATTCCTTCTGTCTGACCAAAAGATGTACTCTCTCAACACTTGAGTATGTAAGGTCACTTCTGCCGGACTATGAAATGTGCTGCTCAATGCTCTTTGACTGAGAGCGGCGACACTACCCTGACCAACCACTGCATGAACATGTGTTCCATTCTTATCGACTGAGAATGGAAGGCCCCACCGCTTTAAGCCGAGGCCGTAGTCACTGCCCTAGCCAGAATACTGACGCCTGATACAAGAAACATTCTCCTTGCGTTCATAACACCTTAACTTGTCGTCTTGCTGTCTGGGTCTGCCGCTTGCCTACAGGGGAATAGCTAGTGAACTTGACCTTGTCTGCTGCTGCATAACTACGTGTACACAGTACACTGATGCCTAAACTCATAAGACATAGATACTCATTTACTTCCCTTGCTTACATATTACATTCATAACATCAGCATACAGTCATATATCAATATAACCGAAGTAAGATGAATATTAAATATATAATCTATATCATTAATCGATAACTCAATAATCGATATATCAATAGCCTAGAAGGGAATATAAATTGTATTTCCATTACAGTGTTTTTGTCGCATTCCTAAGACAATCATTTGATTACAATACATTTACCACCATTGATACCGGATGGGGACCCAAATGCATTTGTGAGGAATAGCTTCCATGAAAAAGTGAGATGTTGTTCGTCAAAACTCTGGAATGTCAGCGGGTGTGGCGGGTGTTTGTTTGTTTGTTTCCTTTATTTATTCAGGGGAGCCCATTGAGAGCACGCTCTCTTTTTCAAGGACACCCTGATTACAACATAAAAACAATACAGCAATGAACAGAGCAACAAACAATAGAATCAAATTGTGTGAATGTCAGCCTCTGTGAGGGGTATTTATATGCAAATATTGTGCATTGTAATACTAAATAATAGAATCCAATGGTGATGTTTAGGTGGTAGGGGGAGCTAAAATAAAATGATTTAAACCTTTTTTTGGATAAAATACAAACGTTGTAATATTACAACAGTGGGCCTTAGAGGGTTAATGTAACAATTAAAAACGTATAAATTATTTTAAGCCTAGAATCAAGCCACTCAGGTTCCTAGTGAATCATGACCAGAAAACCTTTGATTCTGTGAAAAACAAAAACAAATGGTACTTATAAAATGTAGTATATCATCTAACATATAATTTTCGGAATGTCTGAGTGAGTGTCTGAGTGTCTGTCTGTCACAGCGTTTCTCCTCAACGGCTGGAGCAATTGATCTGAAATCGCATCACAATTAGCATATGAACACACCTTACATAACTGTGAAGCCCGTTTGTCACTTTCACAAATCGTATGCTGTATATTAGCATTTTTATGGTGTATCTACTATCTATTCTGCATCTAGCTTGAGGCTAATCTACAGTATTCTGCATCTAGCATGAGGCAACATGTTTAACCAGCTCTGTGTGTGTGTGTGTGTGTGTGTGTGTGTGTGTGTGTGTGTGTGTGTGTGTGTGTGTGTGTGTGTGTGTGTGTGTGTGTGTGTGTGTGTGTGTGTGTGTGTGTGTGTGTGTGTGTGCAGGCGGGTGGGCGGGCGGGGGGTGTATGGGGGGTGTGGGGGGAGGGGGGTGGAACACAGTATCTCTGTAGCCATTAAACGAAACGGGTATTTCTTACATTGATGCGCCTACATATTATCATGCAAACACCAGATAAAGTTACTTTCCATCCCTCATATACTGTGTGCACAGTGCACATCCCATAACCCACACACTGCACATCATTTCGGAGCTCATATCTTTGAACGGGTAAGGGCTAGTATAATTAAATATTCAAATATATCTTCACAGAAGAAACGAAGGTTTCATGGTCATGATTCACCAGGTTCCTGGATGGCTAGATTCTAGGCTTAAAATATTTTATATACAGGGTTCCCACAGTCATGAAATTCCTGGAAATTAATACCTCTGAAATGACAAATTAAACATGGGCCAAATTGTCAAATATTAGAGGCAGAAATTGTGAAAATAGCCGATCTACGAGCATGTAGATCTGCTATTTTCACAATAGAACCGTGTTATGCAAAATTCCTCAACTCTTAGTGCTCGTCGGGGTGCCGGGTCCCCAGTTAAAACATGATTATTTTGGGGGTCACGGACTGAAAAAGTTGAGAACCACTGGCATACACTACCTGTCTTTGGGCATTGCGCATAGGAGTAAGCAACCTGTTATTGAGCTGAATTATTGTTATATAGTCCTGGAAATTGGGTTGAATATTCTGGAAAAGTTGTGGAAATTAATTGGTAAAGATGTGTGGGAACCCTGTATATACATTTATTTTTGTAAAAGTCTATGGGAAAAATGAAGGCAGAGACCTCTGCCATAAAGAAAACAAAGACTTCTCAGAAATGTCCTTCATTACCACTTTTAATGTGTGAACAAAGCACAACAAACCCTGAGGGGCAAAGTATAGGTTTTCATCAGATACAGGACCTGGTTGCTGCTGTGGAACAGAATACACACATTCAGTCAGCCCAGCTCAGCACACGATACACAGAAGGAAACAAGACCTTTTCTCCTTGCCAATTCCCATATACTGTATTTCCATGTATTTATTTATTTATTTTTTTGCATTTTTATTTTGTATTTTCGTACAGATACTCATTTACTCATAATTTAATATTAAATAATTTCATACAGTATGACTAAACTCTCTAGACAGTGGAAGCACACGTCCCATATAATGCACCACATATACATAATAAGAACACACATTAAGATATGTCTCCATGATAAACTATTTACTCTTAAATAAGAAGTAGAATATACTTTGTGTTTGTCGCAACAGTGGATTACTAAGACTCAGAAAGGGGTCATATTGAGATGGCGTAGGTTAGGGCGGTTGATGGCATTAGTATGATATCAATCAAAGGTACACTGATGGCGATGTTTGTGGTGGATGGAGGGGTTAGATTAATTGATTACCGTCACCATGAACAGGGGTCATATATAATACAAGCAACCACAATGACAAGAGTTCAGTGGCAGAGAAGAGTAGGGATAGGTAGGAGAAGGGTGGGTGGGCGTCATGACATGAAATCTTTAGGAGCATGTTAAGAGTTTAGGTAGCTTCAATGCATAGACTATCATTGTTTAGGTAAGGTAAGTCACTGATCTCACTCACCCCCGTGACCACTAAGTGGGACTAAGAGGGAAGAAAAGACAAAAAAAAGAGAGATAAAGAATAGAAAGGTAAGATAATACAGCAGGTCTTGATTCATGCCAAAATGAGCAAGAGTTCCCATCGCCATGTTTAATGAAATTCAGAAGCATGTTACATATTGGAGCGTTCCTCTGGCATCACTCCTCCCTTCTGCTCAAACAGAGTAATTTATCTTGAGTCTTATGATTGACAGACAGCTGTCACTCAGCCATCTGATAAGGACATATTGCACTTTCTAAATAAGTCCCGCCTCGCTAAGGTACTGCAGATACATGAATGGGGAAGTAGATTGCTTTAAAGTAGGAGAGGAGAGGAGAGGAGGTGACACGCCATTGGAGGCTCTATTTTTGGTCATGTACACTGACTGAATTAGGGAAAGCTCATTGCAGCAGGTATTGCATAGGTGCTGCAGAGCGAGCACAGACAATGCAGCGTGTTGTCCGTTGTCGTCATCACCAAAGTCGATCACAAACAACTTTACGTCGCTCTGTGCGTGGCCGAGTACAGTTACTCAAATACATTTTCTTGGCCATTTAACTGAAAAAAAAAAAAAAACTGAAATATTACAACATACAGTTCAGCTCGAGAATGGCCCTTTTACAGTAAGGCCTTGGGCGACAGCGGCAAAAGGTGCAGTTTCAAAGATGGTCGCTCTTCCCTTCCGTGGGGCGTGGGAAGGACAGGATGAGACAGCCTACTTGTCCAGATACTTCAAAGGAAGCTTTGCGGACTCATTCCAACCCCAATACTCCATCTTATTCCAAGCGATTCTTCCTCGCAGTGGAGTGTTGGTGAGTTGAATGGGTGGGGTGATAAGATAGATGAAGCAGCCGCCATTGTTTCACAGTATATATGGGCCGGAAAGGGTGGTGGTGGTGGTGGGGGAGGTGGAGTGGATGATGAAGAAAAGGGATGGTGGTGTGTGTGTGTGTGTGAGGGGTTATGTCTTCTAGGGGGTTATGTCTTCTAGGAGTCGAATGGTGGCTGGGGGCTCTCGGGGCTAGAGGGCCCACCCTTGTTTGGTCGACTATTCCATGACAGGGGGAAAGAAAACAAACCACGGTTTTAGATGAACTGTTAACGTGTGGATAAAATGAGAGAGAGAGAGAGAGAGAGAGAGAGAGAGAGATTGAGCGCCCCCAAATCCACAAGCGAGGAGACACCAGGTTGATCCGTTGCATACATTCAGCATGCCACTACATAGCTAACAGTTAAATGCCTGTGCAATAAATACCACAAAATTGTGACTTGTAAGAGAAACTGGCAATTGCTGAAATTGTGTAGCCTACTACAGCGCACAACATTTCTCTTTGGCTGTTTGCTTTTAACTACAAAAGGCTGTTGTCCCTTTTTGCGAGGCATACAAGACAAAGTGAGTGCGCGTGGGGAAGTCTCCTTATCTGTGGTTTTGGGGGGGCTGTCGTCACTGATCGTGAACCGAACTCATTTGACAACAATTAAAAAGGAACACAGTGCGTTTTAAAGATGCAGTTATCTTGTATTGTCCAATCCAGCTTGGCTAGATAATGCATCACCTCTCTGGAGAGAATGAAAAGACATCAACATCCAAAATGATCCAAGGACAATATATGTGGAAAGAAAGAAATGAACAAACAAACACTCTTGAGAGATCAGATAGATTTAGCAGCCAGGAATACAAATTGTAAATATAATATGAAATATACACAGCGATATTCTGCGTAGTACTTCAGTGAAGTATTCCTTGAGCGTTGTTCATGCTAAGTGTGCATATGCATTCCCCTTAAATGTAAGCACATACTGTACTTCTTTCAAGTGTTGGCGTGTGTGTATGTGTTTGTGTATGCATGTATGCAATGTATGATTGTGTATACTGTATTTTGTTTCGGTATTCACTATTCATTTCAAGTAACTGTATCATGAGGGTATGTGTGTATCGTCCATGCGTGTGTGTGTGTGTGTGTGTGTGTGTGTGTGTGTGTGTGTGTGTGTGAGAGAAAGATAGAAGGGGGGGAGGGGGGGGTACGTGGCTGAGAACAGATGGGAGAGCCGGCTGTGGTCTGGTGTAGTAGCGGAGACCAGCAGGTAGGTGCCACTGTTTGTCCATAACCTCTCATCCAGGGGTAGGGTTGGACAGGTGGTGCTTTAGGGAGGAGGAGGGAAGGATTCGGAGGAGGACTAGTGGGTGGGCGAAGGCGGAGGTCTCCGACTGCCAGGGACAAACACACAGAGAGACAGACAGGGACACACAGAGACACAGAGGAGAGGAAGGGGGCACATTAGGATTGAAGGTTTTTTTTCAAGGGTTGTAATTTTATAGGAAGGAAAAGCCTCATAACACACACACACACACACACACACACACACACACACACACACACACACACACACACACACACACACACACACACACACACACACACACACACACACACACACACACACACACACACACACACACACACACACACACACACACACACACACACACACACACACACACACACACACACACACACCCCCCAAACGGGGGGCAGTATTACTCCATTTTCAGTTGCCATGATTATTGTTTTTTTTATTACAGGGCCATAACAAATATATTATTATTTATGAAACTGTGCCAATGCTGTATATTTCCTATGGCACCGGAAAAGCCCTTAGAGGATAATGATATGTTGCTTTGTTACCAATGTTGCCGGCTAATAATGACGCTGCGGGGCAAATACGTCACTCAACTGTGTCCGATGCTGGAGCTCATTAATACAAATTCGGAAGAAGGGAAGAGATAATGGGATGTCGAGATACATGGGATGTCAACACACACACACACACACACACACACACACACACGCACACACACACACAGACACACACACACGCGCGCACTCTCACTCACACACACTCACTCTCTTGCAGTTTTCTGTGTGGATGTTGTATTGCCTGCTTGTTCATACTGTGTATAGTATATATGCTGTGCGCTTCAAGGCACAGTGGATTTGCATGTAGAAAGAACACGAAACGTCTCTCCAAACATCATTTCTCATAAGGACACAGAACAGGATGCCCTTTTAACCCCGTTAGGACCTGAGACCCATTCTACAAATGCCTTCTAAATCAGTAGTTCTCGAAAAATGACATTTCTAAATTATTCACACTTTCAGGATTTTTACAATGTTCCAAAAATAGCAGATGTACAAGCTCGAAGCGCGTCACTTGAGCTTGTACATCTGCCATTTTTGAACAGCCACCTCAAAGATCCAAAATGGCTCAGATGCTTTCCTGGTTTTCTTAATAAACAAAAGGCACGGCTCTTTATCAGCTCAGAGTCTCAGACAGTAAAGCAAGCACACAGCTTACAGACGCTCTAAGGATGTGTAGACCAGAACACCGCTGTCAACGTCCTGCCTGTGACTGCTGCATTCTTCATCATCAAAATTATTATATGTTTTCCCATTTCATCAAAAACGATTCTCCCATTTTATTCTTTTTCTCCCTGATCAGTCATTATATGCCAATTCCCAGTTGTTCCCCATCACTGCTAGGTCATGTGGGAGGGTGTAGCAGCAGACCAGTGGTTCTCAACCCAAAATTAAAATGTGACGTTTGCCCGGGACTCAAACTAGTGAAAATATAGATCCTATATCTACAAGCTCACAATGCGTCGCTTCGCGCTTTCGAGTTGTGAGCTTGGGGATCTGCTATTTTCACTACTTCTTGAACCTGCCATCTTCTTTTCAGCTGACAACACCCGGCTTCCCACCCGTGAACACGACCAGCTGTGTTCATCGGAGCGCTGAAGACTCTATAAACCATAGTCAAGTTCAAAATTTGCAAGTAAGCGTAAGTAGCCGACAAGACGTTGACAAGGCTTTTTCACATCACATGATGAATCCCTCTGTAAGCTGTGTTTGCCCCATGCAGCACTCCTGAAAGGCAACGCTCTGAGAAAAGAAAGGAAAAATGAGAAGGGGTAATAATGTCCATGCTGCCTCTAAAGCCTGCTTCAGGGTACGGTACGGTCACAAGCGTGCGAATGAAACGCGTCCAGGCAACACCATGGCAGTGTCACTCAACAATCACTACTTCCTGCCTATTCATGTCCGCACTGTTTTGACAAACACAGAGACACAGTTTTTTTTTCGTTTTCACAAGTCCTTATTGAAGTTTTTGTTAATGTTTTATGTTTCTACTTTTCTTTTCTGCTTTAGTTAATCATGTGTAGGCTACCTTTTCTGTTAAGCACTTACTTTTTGCTCTGTAAAGCACTTTTGAGCTGCATGTCATGTCATGAAAGGTGCTATACAAATAAAGATTATTATTAGTACTAGTAGTATAAACCAAAATTAAAACAAAAAAGGTTTTGAATATTTCACTGCGTGTGCAATGTATCTAGAATACAAGAATGATTTTTTCCCCCTTTTTTTTTTACTTAAATTTATACTCACAATACTGTACATACTATCATACATTGTGCGGAATGAAAAATGCCATCAGCACATGACCTGTGTCATGTCTGAAGTGTCTTTTTATGCAAAGAGTTCACTATAAAATCTACTACATAGAACTCCGTATGAGCAGGGAGTAGTCAGTAGTGAATGAGCAAGTGATTTTGGACATGTGACATGCCTTGTGTCAAAATGACAAAACTTCAGCACTCGTTGGCCATTCCTGTACCGTCTCGCACACGTGTGACCGTACCCTAAGAGAAAGCAGGAGAAAGGCGGTGATGATAATGGTGGTGAGTAGTACTCAACGTACCAGAAACGTTAGTCTTCATTGGTCAGTTATAGTGATTCTGAAAGAGGAGCCATAGGTGTGGTGAGGGAGAGAGGGATGGAAATAAGAGAAGGAAGAGGAGAGGAAGAGTGCAAACAAACAAAGAAGTTACGGTGCAGGAAAAGACGCACGTCACGTGGATGCTCAGCTCTCACTCTGGACCAATAGGAATCCAGGAATACTTGACTTGGTGACTTTGTCCTGGTTAGGTTTTATATTTGGTTGACAGATATAGTTATGAACCAACCAGACCTTTACTAACAGAGTACCCTTAAGTTGTCACTGAGTACAAATGGTACTCTTTCAAGAGTAATGGGGTCTGTCGTCTGTGGCATAATGCATACCAAACTGGGGGTCCTTTAAAGGGATAAAAAAAAAAAGAGAACCACTGGTTTAAACCTACACAGTAAAATACTCAGTGTTAAAAGCTGCAGTCATTAACTTCCATGTTCTACTCAGTGCTCAGTCTGGCACAGATTTGTGAGCTTATTCAGGCAGTACTGCCTGTCAACCAGTAGGGTGTCCTACCCTACAACAGATTGTCTAGATGTAATGGAAGTGTAGGGAGACCACCTCCAACCACTGCAGATGATTAGTATACAAAGTATACCAAATGTAAGCAGCATGTGGTTATATTTCTGTACACGCTCATAATAGACCGTTTGTCAGCCTTCTGATTGGTCCCTGAGACTCCCTGACTGGCCAACCAGAAAAAAACATTCACTTTTTGCTATCGGGGGTGGAGTTTGTGCAGTGGAGAATGTTGCTTCAGGCTTTCAAAAACTGTCCGCAGTGCGCGACACGGAGATCGGCCGGTACGGTGATAGCGACGGCAAGCGTCAAGCGATCTCGCTCATCATAACGAATAAGCTTCAACAAACTAGTTCACATGTACCTTATCAATGGTCTAAGAGTCACGATTGGGTACATATAATTTAAATGGGCAGAATTACGAAAAGCCAGCCTATTATGTGAGGAGAAACATTCTCTCTGTCCTCTTCCTAGTACCCAAGATGCAATGCGCTTCTCTTTCTATCTCTGATCCAGAGGATTAAACTAATTAAAACATTTATTTTTCGGGGGAAAACTACTGTTTTGCTATGTAATTACTGTACCTTTTTCTTCCCTTTTTATTAATATCACCTAGGTGTTTTTCCTTTGGTACTTTATATAGCTGTAATGAGGCTATGAAGGGGAAAAAAATCCCATCCACTTCCACTATAAAAACAATCTGCCCAGGGTTAATGTCCCATCATAGTAACAGGGCAGAATGGGGCGGGATTTACAAAAGGGTTTATTAATGAATGAACACTGAGGTCTTTACTGTGTTAAGTCCAAGTGATAACATGGAAACTATGCCTGCATGCTGTGCTGTAGGGCAGGCTAGGTCTTTACTGTGTTAAGTCCAAGTGATAACATGGAAACTATGCCTGCATGCTGTGCTGCAGGGCAGGCTAGGTCTTTGAGCGAGAGCGCTGAACATGGACATGCGTGTATCCTATACAGTAAGAAGGCAAGCCACTACCCAGGATCAGTCAAAACGTTAGCTCACAATCACAGGCAAACACAAGGCCAACGTCAGCAGTGCAAAACACAGACGGAACAGACCAACAGAAACAATAATAATATCAGATATAGCAAAGCCTCGCTTATTTTATTCCATTCTTATCATAAAGTCACCCACTAACTTAAACATTACAAAGGACTTAAATTATTCAGATGAAACCAGCTAGTGAACTGAAAAGTTGATGGAAAAGAATAGTGTCTTGCAAACAAAGCTCCCCCTCACAGCAAATGTGCGTGTGTGTGCTGTTGGACTATCAGTGCTAACACAGGAATGAATGTAAGAATGTGCGTTAGTGATGGTTGAGATAGGTTGGGGTAAAACAGTCCTGGCTGGCAGAAAAAGCAAAGTGGGTGCACTCAGTGTGGTTTATTGGCTCGCAGGATTCTGGCCTGACCCCAAGCCAGAGTGGGAGCTTGATTAGCAGGGGAACAAATCGGACAAACACACACACCACCACAACCACCCATTTCTAACACAAAACTATTAAGACCTTTGTTCATTTAACGCTTGATCAATCGATCCATTAGTCACGACAATGATCAGTTGTCTGTCTATCCATCTACTGGACCTATGTTCAGGGCTACTGCATCTACTATTCTATTGATGTATCGTCACTATCAGGCAGAAACCTTGTATCTCCAAGTTTCAAATTTGTAAGGTAACGTAAAGCCCTGCTTCGTCATACAAGACTGTCACACAAAACAAGTGAAACTAGCAGATCAACAAGCACACAACGCCAAGCACCGCGAGGCGTTGTGTGCTTGTAGATCGGCTATTTTCACTATTTTAAATAATTTTTACAATGATAAATACAAAACGAACGGTATTGGATGGACATGCAAGGTTTCCACCCGGCAACAACGATATGTTTGTAGCCTCTATCACATCTAAAGCGCTCCACATTCAGTTACCTCCTTCACCCCTTGCTCCTCGTCTCTTCACATCCCCCTTTGCAACAGAGAGTCACATTCAGCTTGGAAACCTCATCATGATATTCACTCATTACATTTTTAACCACACAAACCCTAGAAGGCCTAATATATACTGCTTTTCCCCCTTAAAATAGCACATCTACAAACTCACAACGCGTCATATTGTGAGGCTGTAGATCGGTTATTTCTGCAGAACTTGGTCGGTCACAGAATGGGGTTCTCGTGGTAAACCCACACTTGGTCGAATTGCAAAAATGGAATATCTACAAGCTCACAATGCATCACGATGCGATGTGCTGTGATCTTGCATAGCTTTGTTATTTTCACAGAGATTAAAATGTTTTGAAAATTGACCAGAATAGGGACACCAGGTTGAAATTGGTTAACAGCATTCTGGTTCATGTTGTTACAATCTCTGTTCAATAATACATACAATTTATATTGCACTTTTCAAAGTACTAAAGGTCACTTTGCAGAAACAAAATAAAGACAACTTATTAGGGAAAAATTAGTTAAAAGGTTAAAAACTAGAAAAGAATGAGATTGGGATTGGATAGGGAAAGCGAGTCTGAAAAGGTATGCATATCAAAGCGGACTGGGATTCATGCTGGTATCATCATCATGTTGTATTCGGAAGAGCCTTACCTGGGCACATTTGGGGGCGCGCGGTTCGGCCTGGAGGGTACATTTGGTGGGGCGCCACCGTAGGGGTCAGGAGAAGCCCCCGGGCGAGAGGGGACTGGTGGTCCCCCAGCTGGAGGAGGTGGTCCACGAGAGCCGGGGCGGGCTGGGGGTCCCGGAGGAGCCCTTCTATTTGGAGTTGGACTGGTGGCTGGAGACCTGGACAGAGAAGTGTAGAAACAAGACCATGGTTTCCAAACAAGTATTACAGTGGTAGGGGGGAGAGAGAGGGACAGAGGGCTTATTTGCCATTTGTGGTTGCACACATTAATGTTCAAACAGCATACAACATGAAGCACACATGCTGCAACTATGTATGCACTTGCACATACTTACACATACTGATTAATAATTTTAGAATCCTTTATTAAATGGGCTTCGACATTAAAATAAGAGCATAGCCTTCAGCCATCTGACTGTTTTTAGTCTGGCCTAATTGATCGATTCCAAACACCTGTGTGACAGTTCTCATTATCCTCTAGGTGGAGCCTCGTCCATAGATAGACACATGTTGATGCCGCATTGGCCGCTGATTAATGTTAATCAGGGGCCTGTTAATTAGATCGGTGCATCAACCATACAGGTCTGGTCAAGTTGCACCTCCTTAGATAAGACCTCCAAGCTCACAATGCGTCGGAGCACGAGGTGTTGTGAGCTTGGAGGTCAGCTATTTTCTTGCTTGATACCACACTTAACTAAGCATAATCAAGTCCATACTGGAGATGTGGCGTAACGGCATGGGTTTCTACACAGAGGACAATTCTTTCAACATAAGATGCTGCATTCAAGTTCAGGAGAGTTTGAACAAGGCAATTCTCTTGAATGCTGCCTTCAAGTAAGGCATGGAAAGAGGGCGTTTGCATTTCTTTCACCATAGTAAAAAACTTCATTCATGGTCTGGAGAGGGCACTTTTTACAGACGGATAAAAGGCAAGGGCTCAAGCCCCCTTTGATGTCTATGTTGTGTGCACGTGCCTGCATCCATCCACCCATCTTCCTTACCTTCCCCCTGAGCCTCCTCCTCCTCCAGGGCTCAGCCAGGAGTTGTCCACGGGCGGGGGCATGGAGGTGCTGACGGTGGAGGTGCTGATGTCCCCGATGATGTTGAGCGCCTCCCGCAGGGCGTAGTACATCTTCAGCATCTCGTCGCGGTGGCGCGCCTGGTCCTCCGACTCCTCCATCAGGGTGCCCTGGTCGCCGCACGAGTACAGCTGGGCCAGCAGGTCTGCGTTGATGAACTCCTTGGTCTGGAGGAGAGAGAGAGAGAGACACAGAGAGAGAGAGAGAGAGAGAGAGAGAGAGACACAGAGAGAGAGAGAGAGACAGAGAAAGAGAGATGGGGTGGGTGAGTGAATGAGACTGAGAGTATACAGTATCCACGAGTTTCCAACGCCCCACAGTGCATTGCGCAGACGCTGTACTGAGCTCAGTGTTGCCAGATTGGGCGGTTTTCCGCCCAATTGGGCTATTTTAAAACTCATTGGGCTGGAAAAAATAGCATTTTGCGGGCACTTAAAATTTGGCTGGTTTTATTAACCTCAAGACACCAGGTTTTTCACGCAGTACAGTGTGTAAAACATGGTTTCTTTCTACTGCTCAGTGCTCTGATCGGGTCTATAACCCACCTACTCACTGTATCCAGTCCTTAACACCCATAAATGCATGCACTGTTTCCGTATCCACTCTAGACCGGACATTTATTTGATCCAATAACGGGCATGTTGTGAGTACGTAGGGCGGGAGATGGATACTGATCCATCTAGGGGTGAAGCTGCATGTAGTGTGTCACTGTCATCGGTTTAATGCCGGTGCGGGAGGAAAATATTGTATTCATAGGCCTATATATTGTGTTTCAAACTCGGATTTGCGGTTTGATTTTCCGGTTTAAAATGGGTTTGGCCGATTTGGGCTGTTTTTTATTGAATTGGGCTGGTTTTAAGTTGTGCTTGGGCTGGAAACTGTCATTCTGATCTGGCAACCCTGTCCGAGCTTCCGGCACCGCAGCCGGGTGTGATTTACAAGCTCACAACAGGCTGCATCTGCGACGCGACGTGAGCTTGTATGTCTGCTGTTAAACCGGAAGTGTGGTCCAAACAGGTCCAAATAATCTCCAGTAAACTCCCGCGGAAACAGGTGGATATATAATTTGAGAACAGTGGCGTCAGTTCAGAAAAAGCTAAGGTATGGCAACATGACTGGTGTCTTGCACGCGCCTGTGCAGCTGACCTGCGGAACCTGGGAATATACCATTCTGTCAAGATGGGGAGAATACAAGTGTGGAGAATATCATTATAATACCTTGTTAAAGTGACCATTTTGTTAAATTTTGCATTTGTAGCTATTTTACTGTAATTTAACAACATAATAACCAGAACAGATAGACAAAGAGACATTCATTCAAGTAACTTTTATTTTCCCCCCTGGACCCATATGGCAGCTGCATACCCCTGCCATACCCAATTGAAGCCCCTGTTTGAGAACTAGCAGTGGTGTAAAGTAACTAAGTACATTTACTCAAGTAACATTTTGAGTTACTTTTACTTTCCTGGAGTATTTCCAATTTCCAATACTTTTACTTCTACCCTACTTACATTTCAGAGGCAAACATTGTTCTTTTACTGCACTACAATTATTTGAAAACATTAGTTACAAGCTACTTTTTAGATTTTGATTATTATCACAAAACATGTATTACCCACTTCAGCCCTGCTTACATTTCAGGCATTTGAAAATAGACGTTATACAAGCTCACAATGCGTCGCAGACCCCCATCTCAAAACATATTCTTCCAGGGACCCCCCCCAGAAGCAAAGATTTGAGTTACAGAAGTTAGCTTTGAAAAATATATTGGTGTTTCCTGTGTTGGCCTAGTTACTGTTACCTCTCTTGTCTCCCTATGATTAGTTATTGTTCTCCACCTGTGTCCTGTTAGTCTTCAGCCAATCATGTGTTAGTCTTGTGTCTATTTAAACCCTCACTTCCTTGAGTGCCCTTGTCAGATCCTAAAGTGTTGTCATGCTGTTGTGTTCTAGTGCTGTACACTCCTGCTCTGCTCCTGTAGGCTATTCAAAGATTTTCTAATTCACTAGCAGAAAATATCAGACATTGGAGAGAATGTGTCTGCATGAGGCCCATTGTGTTCCACTGCTCCGTGGCTTATGACTGCTCTTTGCCTGCCAAGTAAACTCATACCAGAGTCAAATTAGCGAGTGATTGATCTATTTTGGAGCAATGACTGAGGTTATAAGGGAGAAATGGAGAGAGATTCACTTGGCTGTTTTCAGTTAAGTAAATTGCCAAAGAATCATTCATTTTAGTTTACAGGATACCATCAGACAAAATGAGCCAGCGCAGACAACCAAAAAACTATTTTGGCAGTTGTAGAAAAGCCTAGAAGAAAAAAAAAATGATTTAAATATAAAAAAGAAAATGCAACTCTCATCCAAAAATGTTTTGAAGAGGTCCAAAATGGGATGAAGTCAAGATACATTTTCAGTCAGTCACACAGCAATCTATCGAAATAGCCAATATACCATCTCACAAGATTGAAGATCTGCTACTTTTGCTGTACAATACCAGCATATGACGTCTATAAATTAAACAACTAGGCTTTTGGGGAATTTGGGTCTGCAAAGACATGCCCAAAATAGGGACACCACCAGGGTTAGTGTGGTTAAAAAAACATGTGGGGGCTCTGACTGATCCTTGTCATCATGGATTCAGACCAGGGGTCAGTGGTAGACATTTTTGTCCAAATATATATATCGTCGTTGTCGGGTGGAAACCTTGTATGTCCAAAACCATTCGTTTTGCGTTTATCATTTTAAAAATGATTTAAACTAGTGAAAACAGCCGATCTACAAGCACACAACGCCTCGCGCCGCGAGGCGTTGTGTGCTTGTAGATCGGCTGTTTTCACTACTTTTGTGCGACGGCCTTGTATGATGAAGCAGGGCTTTGCTTTGCGAAAGAACGTACACATTTGAAACTTGGAGATACGAGGTTTCCGCCCGACAACGACGATATATATTTTTGCCACGGACATACTAAATGAGAAGACACTAATATTACCAGAAACACATAACAGTGAATGACCACCATAACAGGTCTGTAACTGAGTGTGTACTTATAGTGTTCCATTGCAAGGACACTTATAGGGGTCCTTGCAAATAAAACATTTGAGAACCACCACTAGTGGACTCCTAATACATGCCATAGTGTCAGAGTAAATAAGTGTCATACATATTCTGAAGAAAACCTGGAGACATTCAGTAGCTATATTTACTTATGATGAAAATAAGAAAATAGCAGACCTCTAAGCTCACAACGCGTCGCAGGAGGACGGCTATTTTCGGTGCGTGATACCACACTGAACTAAGCATAATCAATTCAATACTGGAGATGTGGCGTAACACCATGGATTTCTACACAGAGAGGGCAATTCTTTCAACATACCGGTAAGATGCTGCATTCAAGTTCAGGAGAGTTTGGAAAAGTCAATTCTCTTGAATGCTGCCTTCAGGTATGGCAAGGAAAGAGGGCATAATTTGCATTTCTTTCACCATAGTAAAAACTGCATTCATGGTCTGGAGGAGAGGGCACTTTTTACAGACGGATAAAAAGGCAGCGGCTCAAGCCCCCTTTGATGTTTATGTGTGCACGTGCCTGTATGACGACCCCTGATCTAGACTCACGTTGTTGATCATGAGATGCATGATGCACTTTGGCATGAGATCCCGGACGGTCTTGTTGACGATGGCCATGTAGGAGTCCACCAGGTTGCGTATGGTCTCCACCTGGCGCTCCAGCTGAGGATCCATGCTGTGCATGAAGTTGTCTGAACCGTTCTCATCCCCACCATCACTCTGAGAGAGAGAGAGAGAGAGAGAGAGAGAGGAGAGAGAGAGAGAGAGAGAGAGAGAGAGAGAGAGAGAGAGAGAGAGAGAGAACGAGAGCATAGATCAGTGGTTTTCAGTGTGGGGACCACCAGTGGTCCTTGAGGGGGCTCCAGGTTGTCCCCAGCTAAATGATGGAGAGTTGGTAACCAAATGGACCCTTATAGATCTTCAACTCTTGAGAACGTAACATGGTAAATAGTGCATTTATATAACGCCTTTATCCAAGGCGCTTTACATTCAGCAATTCACACACACATTCATACAACGATGGCGGAGGAAACCATGCAAGTTCAGAGTCTTGCTCAAGGACTCTTCGACACTAACTCTGGGGGAGCCCGGGAACCTTTCGGAAACCCTCCGTGTTCTAATGACGGTTTCTCTACCCCTGAGCCACTGCTGCCCACATGTTTTCATGGTTTCATGTTACAGTCTCAAGAGTTAAATCATTGTTAAACATCGGCATTGCTTAATTTACAAGAGGTCTAACACAATTAGAAGAATTGTTATTTTGGACAAAATCTTATCCAACAACAACAATTCAGTTCATTTATTGATATAGATAAAGTTATGTAGGATGTGGTAGAGCCTAACACTACATACCGTACCTTGCTTTCCTTCTCCTAAAAGATGCAGACGAAGTAATGGATGACAAAAAAACATTGGGACAAGTTAGAAATTAGGAGAAAGACAATTAAAGCATTAAAAATCCAAGTAGACTGTTTTAATAATATTTTGAACGAGAAATGGAGCACAGGACGCATTGTGTGTGTGTGTGTGTGTGTGTGTGTGTGTGTGTGTGTGTGTGTGTGTGCGCGTGTGTGTGTGTGTGTGTGTGTGTGTGTGTGTGTGTGTGTGTGTGCGTGTGCGTGTGCGTGTGTGCGTGTGTGTGTGTGTGTGTGCAAGATGAAATCATACCGCCACACGTTCAGGATAAACTCCAGCCCTGAGGAAGGATGCCTTCCATCCATCGATGTCCTCCTGATTCTCACAGGCCAGCTCCAGCTGACGATAGTCCTTATACACATTCCTGTGTGCACACGCACGCATGGACGCACGTGCACACACACACACACACACACACACACACACACACACACACACACACACACACACACACACACACACACACACACACACACACATTATTTCAACTGTGCAGATCATTCAAAATTGCATTTCTATTGCATTTAATGTACGATATCGTCGTTGTCGGGTGGAAACCTTGTATGTCAAAAACCGTTTGTTTTGTATTTATCATTTGAAAAACGATTTAAACTAGTGAAAACAGCCGATCTACAAGCACACAGCGCCTCGCACCGCAAGGCGTTGTGTGCTTGTAGATCTGCTGTTTTCACTACTTTTGTGTGACAGCCTTGTATGATGAAGCAGGGCTTTACTTTGCGAAAGAACATGCAAATTTGAAACCCGACAGTAACGATGTTATTATTGCTAAGCCTATATGACTCAATGTATCTATGTGGTGCATACATTTATGGTTATTGGTGTGTGTGTGTGTGTGTGTGTGTGTGTGTGTGTGTGTGTGTGTGTGTGTGTGTGTGTGCGCGCGTGCGTGCGTGCGTGCGTGCGTGCGTGCGTGCGTGCGTGCGTGCGTGTGTGTGTATGACCTCTGTTCGGTGTTGAAGAGGGCAAAGATCTGCTTGCTGGACATGAAGCCCTTCTCCACATCCCTCAGCTTCAGGTTGTCCACCGCCAACATGTACTTCTTCTCTTTCTCCTGCAGGGGGCGACAGACAGACAGTGTGATATGAGAGAGAGAGAGAGAGAGAGAGAGAGAGAGAGAGAGAAAGAGAAAGAGAGAGAGAGTGTTGTTCGATGCTACTTTTTACTTATATTATTTTCGGCCCATGACACCATCTTACAACAATGGGCTTAAGACACACTGATCAAAGAAGATATATATCTTTCTACCACTTTTTGTGTTCACATGTTCAGATACTGGATTCTGATTGGCTTAAAACAGTGGTAAATCAGTCAACAACCTTGAGTTGGCTCATGGACCCCGCCCACTGTTGTGTTGCAGTTGTAACCTTGCAAGTTACTACTGTGTTTTCTTTCATTTATATGGTAGAAGTGGTAGAAAAGCAATTTACCATTCGAGGGTCGTACCACAACCCTGAAACAGTGGTAAATCAGCCAACAACCCACTCCCTCTCATGGTAAATGGCTTACATATTAAATGTCTTCATTCATATCTCTTGTGTAGTTCCACTATACATTGTAAACTAGACTGCACTCTGTCGAAGTGCCAACTTGTGCCTTGTGCACTCGTGGCCATGTATGGCCTGCTAGTGCTCCAGCAGAGTGCCTCTTGTTATTTATATCAGGTCGCTCTTGTTGATGGTGACATCACCAGGAATGCTGGTCCCTGATTGGCCACGGGCGTAAACACAGACAGCTAGACATGACAGAGCTGGCGCAAGTAATAAAATATCACACCTGGTGTGAAGTGAGCGGTGCTAATTATGAGTTAATTTCATCAGGCGCCCCGCTAGTAGCCAATCACAGCGCGTACTGCAAAGCGTGGCCAAATGGGACCCTGGGCGTACAACACACTCGGAGCCGTTTGTGCCAAGATATAGGCCATATCTAGTCCATAAGTAGGCCATGCTTCAGTTTACTTTAGGGCCTGGACCGTTTTTCCCACCAGTTTGGGAACCAGACAAAGACACATGTTGGAGCTTAGCTCCTGTTCCAGGAGCACCGCTCAAAACTAAACTGGGAGAGAGTGGAAAAGAGAGAGAGAGAGAGAGAGAGGATACTATATAAGGTTGTGTGTATGTGGTTTTGGAGTTGGTCTGTGTAAAAGAGAAAGGCCATCTCCAGTGGCATCAGTTCAGAAAAAGCTAAGGTATGGCAACATGACTGGTGTCTTGTTGACCTTAGCAACAGGCACGATGAAAAGTACATTTTATTATTTCCCCCTTTAGCCAAGGTATGGCAGCTGCCATAGCTTGCCATACCCAACTGACGCCTCTGGTCATCCCCACACGCTGGTGTGTGTGAGAAATCCCTTGTACTTGTAAAAGTACTCCTGCCATATGACAACCAGACATATTGCTAAATATAAATCAGGGAACCCGCTACATAAAAAAGCTCAAAGGTTTTACTGCACTGTACCAGCAGCACAACATGCTATGATTAATGTACATACTTCTTCTTTCTTTTTGTACATTTCTTGCCCTGAGTAGCCAACCTGGATGGCATAGATCTTTTGTTATTATTGTGCTATATGTTGAGGGAACCGAAAAAATAAGTGATATTACTGTTGTTGAACATGAGATGTAATAAATACAAAATATACAAACTACTGTTGTAAAAACAGCTGTATACTTTGTTATATTTAGATATAGTGCATTACAGTATATACAGTACATGACGTAGCTAGTACAGTACACTATAGTTGACTGAAACAATTCATTTATTATTGTGAGAAGTTAAAATAACGACATACGTCAGTTTCAAAGACAGTTTGTCTTTCTATATAAAAAAAGAATGCGTACAGCTGCATAAACACACACACACACACACACACACACACACACACACACACACACACACACACACACACACACACACACACATATATATAAATACACACAAGGTCCCTTTTGGGTACAAACAGCACGTTTGAACGTAGTCTCTAACTAACCTTAAAGCCATCTGGCTAGCTAACCACGAGCTTGCCCTGCCCAACCCTGTGCGCGTGTGTGTGTGTGTGTGTGTGTGTGTGTGTGTGTGTGTGTGTGTGTGTGTGTGTGTGTGTGTGTGTGTGTGTGTGTGTGTGTGTGTGTGTGCGCGCGCGTGCGTGCGTGCGTGCGTGCGTGTGCGTGCATGTGTGTGTGTGTGTGTGTGTGTGTGTGTGTGTGTGTGCGTGCGTGCACACAGAGGGGGTATGTGACCAGACTCCTCTCTCATCATGGGATTTATGACCTGTGTAGCCAAATGGTCATATCCCCTAAATGTGCACACACGCACACATGCACGTGCACGCGCGCGCACACACACACACACACACGCGCGCGCACACACACACACACACACACACACACACACACACACACACACACACACACACACACACACACACGCACACACACGCACACAGAGTGCTACCAGTGCACCCAGGTGTCCTCTATATACAGGAGACTAAACAAGCAGTTGTCACAGACTACAAAGTACAGATGTCATTTATAGGGGCGGTGAGGCCACACCAGCTCCACTCCTATATCTCCTACACAGTCTGTCTTAGTTTATCTGTCTATCTGTCACTCTCTCTCTCTCTCTCTCTCTCTCTCTCTCCCCCCCCCCCTCTCTCTCCATCTGTCTCTCTTTAACAGTGGTGTAAGGTAACTAAGTACTTTTACTTAAGTACAGTTTAGAGGTATTTGTACTTTACTTGAGTATTTCCAATTTCCAATACTTTTACTTCTACTCCACTACATCTCGGATGCAAATATTGTACTTTTACTCCACTACAATTATTTGATTACTATTTACTTTGCAGATATAAATTATAACATTATAAAAGATACATAATCCACTTTAGCCCTATTTTATACCGTGGCTATTTGAAAATAGCCGATCTACAAGCTCAATGCCTGTAGATCTGCTATTTTCAAACATGTTGTACTTTTAGTACTTTAAGTACATTTTGATGCCAGTACTTTTGTACTTTTACTCAAGTCAATTTTGAATTCTAGACATCTACTTGTAACAGAGTACTTCTACAATGCAGTATTTATACTTTTACTTAAGTAGAAAATGTGAGTACCTTTTCCACCACTGCTCTTTAACCACACAAACCCTAGCATCCTTATTCTGGGCGTGCAATAAATAGGTGAACATTTGGCCAACATTATAGGTTAGAAATAGGCATAACATTCGTCGCACGTATATAGCAAATTGCCTATTTTCACCCCATAGTGTTGGTGTAGGGGGAAAGCAGGAGAGGACCCAGTGTGGACCCTAGGGGGACCCCAGTGGACTGTAAGTAGCACACATAGGGTTTAAGTGGTTAACCACCGCTCCAACTCCGGCGTTCTGATTTTGGGCATGTCATTATGGGGCCAAAATTCCCCAAATGCACAAACATTTTAAAAGCTTTTTTTCTTTTCCCTTTTTTCTGGAAATAGCAGATCGTCTATATTTGCAGCGGGACTCCGCCGTTATGATGAAGTATAAATCAGGCATAAGTGCATGGTTAAACACCCCCCCCCCCTCCCTCCTCCCCACCCCTCCTCCTTCAGCACTTCCCCCTAGGCTGTGTGAGTAACTTTGGACTGATTCATACTTTTTCCTATTCCTTGGCCAGTAACTCAAGTCAGGAAAAGGAGAAAGAGGATGGGAGGGGAGGGGAGGGGAGGGGAGGTGGATGAAATTTGGGGAAAGTGAGTGTCAATTGAAAGAAACAGAGAGAGAGAGAGAGAGAGAGACAGAGAGAGAGAGAGAGAGAGAGAGAGACAGAGACAGACAGACAGACAGACAGAGAGAGAGAGAAAGAGAGAGAGAGAGAGAGAGAGAGTGCGTGAGGTGGGGTTGCAGACAGATTGAGTGATTGTCCATATGCTCACATAAAAAGCAGTGCAGTCAGCTAAGCAGCGGTACGGAATGACAAGCTCACACACACACACACACACACACACACACACACACACACACACACACACACACACACACACACACACACACACGAACGCGCGCATGCACCATCCACTCAGGCAGGTCATCTATCCAGCGTGCAGCTCGGTGTGTGCGTGGAGCAGCGTTCCATGGTTTTGTTTTGCTAGTGAGTAATAGTAGACTCATTATGAGAGGCAGAGGAAGTTCACTATTGAATTTATAAACACACACTTCACGTGGGCCACTCTACGACTAGTCCAAACAAGGGCCCCACACACACACACACACATGCACACACACGCGCGCACGCACGCACGCACGCACGCACGCACGCACGCACGCACGCACGCACGCACGCACACACACACACACACACACACACACACACACACACACACACATACACACACACACTCAAATAAACAGCACGTAAAAACCATATCTAACACAGCGAAACACATCTGAGTTGCTTTGGTGGGGGAGACCAAAAGATAGCTGTTTACAGCAACCATGTTGTTTTAGGAGGAGATTGAATGTCTGCGTGTGTGTGTGTGTGTGTGTGTGTGTGTGTGTGTGTGTGTGTGTGTGTGTGTGTGTGTGTGTGTGTGTGTGTGTGTGTGTGCGCGCATGCGTGCGCGCGTTGCGTGCGTGCGTCGAGTCCGATAGAACAGTCCTGGTGACTTGGGCTGTGCATCAAAGGGCTACGGAGAAGCCGCACGGCATCTGGGAGCAATAACGTTGCTTCTAACCCTTCATTACCACAAAGACTGGGCCCTGGGTGGCGGCCAACGGCAATTTTCACAACCCTCCTCCTCACCTCCCGCCCTCCCTCCCTCCCTCCATCCCTCCATCCCTCCCTCCTAACCCATCTTTCTCTCTCCTTCAGTGGCGTCAGTTCAGCAAAAGCTAGGGTATGGCAAAGATGGGAGTCCTCATGGAAAAGAGGCATTACATTTTGTATAACACGGTTCTATTGTGAAACGCTGCAAGGCGTTGTGAGCATGTAGATCTGCTATTTTCACAATGTCTGAAAAGAACGAGTTTTGACAGTTTTTTACACAGGTTTCTACGGTTTCTGGCTGGATATGGCAGCCTGGAATGGTTGTTCAAGTGCAGCTAAACTTGGCATGTTAGTAAAATGTGCCACAATTAACAATAATGCATTGCACCTGTGCAGCTGACCTGCGGAACCTGGGAATATAACATTTTGTCAAGATGGGGAGAATACAAGTGTGGAGAATATAATTATAATAGCCTACCTTGTTAAAGTGACCATTATGTTAAATTTTACATTTGTAGTTATTTTACTGTAATTTAACAACCTAATAACCAGCACAGATATACAAAGAGACATTCATGGATTTATATTTAAAAGTAACTTTTATTTTCCCCCTGGACCCAGGGTATGGCAGCTGCATACCCCTGCCATACCCAATTGACGCCCCTGCTCTCCTTCCATTCTTCCATTGTTCTTAAGAAGGGTTCTGCCTTATTTTAACTTTGCCAGTTCCAAAAAAAGAAAAAACTGAATCTTTCTCCAAGTCTTGTCAGAAGGGGTGTAAGAAAAAAGTTGAAGGGATGAGAACCGCTGTACAGCAGGGGTCTTCGACGTTTTCAGGCCCGAGGACCCCTTAGCTGAGCGAGAGATGAAGCAGGGACCCCCAGATTCCATATAGTTTCATTGTTTGACCGCACAATCATCAGTGTATTTTGGATTATTTAACCACTTGAACCGTCAATACTTAATAAACTTGACCTTTCACTCTGTACTTAGTGTGCTCTTTTATCCCCTCTACACCTAACCTCTTTGCCGAAAATAGCCGATCTACAAGATCGTCTATTTTAGGCTAAAGTTCTCAGAATATGGACGTTAGGGTTAATGTGGTTAATATGAAAAAGGGGAAAAAAGCCCCCCCTAGGGGTCCCGGACCCCCTGTTGAAGACCCATGGTTTAGTGTTTAACTTTTAATCCACGGACAAGCTGGAAAAAGGCCTGCAATCTGTAAAAGTCAAGTCAGGTCCACTCAATTGAAATGTATTTATTAAGTACGTATACTGTAAAGGACCATACCGGTGGTCTGGCATGTTTAGGCCGTTGACTATGAATCATGGTACAGTGTATACTTGACATTACTGTCAACCATTTTCCAAATCATACTGTGGTTTGTTTGATTTTTTTTTTGGCCTGGCTGAATATATTCACATTCTTAAAGTCTATACTCTGCTTTTGTGTGCTCCCAAGACAAATTTTATCAGACACACCAACCGTCCAATATAAACCCCTTCAACTTCACCTTCAAACAAATTATTATAATTAATAAAAAGACAAATGAAAAAACACGGCCCACTCACGCATTAGAAGGACAATATCAGCCACCAGAACCAGGGACGCGTGCATTTTCATTGAGTCTAGCATGGTTATAAATGCAGTTTGAAGTTCATTGGGTTCACTGGATGAAATGAATATCAAATATCTAAATATTGGATCACGCAACCTAAAAGCTGCAGCATGGGGTGCACACAAAAGCCAGAGAAGACCCCAGAACAACTGAATTGCACCTTTAACTTTGCAATGATGTTTAGCCAAAATTCACTGAATAATGTAGGTAAAAGTAATGTTTGAATGTACAGTAAAGACCATCAATAGTACAACGATCTATATATATTTATATATTATATATACCGTTGTTTCCTGTTGAGATTGGTACATTTCCTGGGGCAAGCTGCCCAGATCACACATGTCACACGTGTCTTCTTATTTTTTCACTCTCAAAAAGCGCCTGCAATGCAGTGCATTTAAAAATACATTGAAGTGCACATCATGGGGCTGCTTGCCTCCTGTGAATTGTTTTATTTTTATTTTTGTTTATTTTCTGTTTATTTCGTTGCTGAGTGAGGTCAGCAGACGTGAGTGAGATGAAAAAAACCTGGGTGAAATGTGCCAATCTCAACAGGAAACAACGGTATGATGTCATATATATTAGTACATTATGACCGAAGCTGTGTGAATGGATAACATACTGTCTATGGTCCAGATAATAATAAAAAAAGAACTTTATTGCAACTGCAATTCATAAGTTTCACGTACTAGCCAGGATTGGAACCCAGGTCTACCATGTGGGAGATCAAACTTCTACCACTCTGTCAAGAGTGTCCAGCGGTTGTCATGGGGAGTTTTTGATTGACTTATTGAATACTTTATTAACATTTTGCAACTTATAGGCCTACAGATAGTCCGGGTGTAGTCCGGGCAGTATTTTGATGGAATCGTGCACTTTACGATAAAAGTATGAAATTTGGCAAAAAGTTAGAACATGCCATATATATATATGGAACATTTTTGGCTATTGGGACATTGCAGATTTGTCTTGCGAAACTTGTGGGAGCCAATCAAAGTTGGGGTCTCATAGACTTTACTAATGGATTTTCTTTTTCAACTTTCGACTTTCGACTTTGTCTGGTGGGAGTCGACTCGTGTAATGAAGTCGACTTGTCGACCTTTTGGCTAATGCCCTACTGCAGATGTGCTAGTTATTTTATTAACATACACTACCATGCAGATTTGTTAAAATAACATTTTATTCATTAAAATAGGTTCCGGATCGCAGCTTTAGGAACACGCTGGGGAAAAATGAAAGTATGCCATATGTTTGGTACTTAAAGTTTAAGTGTTCCCTGATACCACGAACCACAAGCCTAATTCATATAGGAAAAATACATTGTCAGTGACAAACAGCAGACACAGCATCTAAGGAAACTTCATTTAAGCCATTTAGGCCTAGAGCTAAATCATGGCTTAGCTGCGGCTTAGCTGCAAGCTTGTAGATCTGCTATTTTTGAAAAATATATTTCAATATATATTTTTCAAAGCAAACTTTTGTAACTCAAATCTCTGCTTCTGGGGAGTCCCTGGAACAACATATTTTGAGATGCGGGTTTGCGGCCAAATAAATGTAATTTTGACAACGTTTGAGAACCACTGATTTAGAGGAAGGATTTAGAAGTCGGGTCAAAGATATTCAAAGACTTGCACACATTTTCACGTTTTTTTTCTTTTCTTCAAAAATAGCAGATCTACAAGCTCGCAGTATATCTGCTATTTTTCAATAGTTAAAGCATAAAATAATGGTTAAAGTGGTTCAAATCTAGCGCGACTCGGGAACTCGCGTTCCCGGTCTTTCAGGGTTAAATTTATGACTCTTGGACTTCCATTTATTGCAAAGCCACATGCTGCTGCCAAACTGGAAAACAGGAATGGCAAACAATTTAGCAGAGAGTGTTACAATTGGAAACAGCTAGATTATAGAGCTATTCTGGGACAACGTGTGTAAAAAAAAGAAAAGGAGCAATTGTTGAGGGCATGACTCAGCTAGCTTCAAAGTTTGGGAAAAGTTTTATATCACGTTGAACATAACAAATCACCGCGGCGGTCCTTTGACAGTGTCGAGAAATGATCGCACAAGTCATCTCTTATGGGGAAAAAAAAAAGACTGATTTGTACATCACTGCGAGCTCTCAAAGTGTCGCACTGCAACACGTTGAGAGCTTGTTGATCGGCTATTTTTGTCCCGGGCAAATGTCTGATTTCGAGCTACAAAGTTTGGGAACTACAGCTTGGCAGCCCCTGTGACCGTTTCCAGTTTACTGGTTAATTACCATACAAGATAACTCATGCTGTGTTTACCTCACTAGATGGTCATTGCTACAACCTCAGGACATGCTATCAATCACTGGTGGACACAGAGGAAAAAGAAGGACGAGGGGGAGACGCACAAAATAGAACCCAGCACACATCGAACCAACCCCCCATGCACGCACGCACGCACACACACACACACACACACACACACACACACACACACACACACACACACCAACCCCCCCATACACTCACGCAACACACCACACACCAAGCCAAACCCCCTGTGCGTAGTGCACACAGACAGCTCCTGCTAACCATCGTAATGTGAAAATATCCACATGTCAAGGTGAGGTCAAATGTAAAGGGTCAATGCCAAGTGTATGTTGTGTGTACGGCGCGTGTATGTGACCGTGTGCGCACACGAGCGTGTGTGTGTGCTTGTGCGTCTGTGCGTGCTTAGGCTTGCTTGTTTAATTTAAATCGCTTAAGTCTAGTATAGCTTGATTGATTTCGGATCACATATCAAGTTCACAGCTAGTCAAACTTTCTTCACTTTAATCCAGGTGTCTAATTCATTGGCCTTCATTGAGTTGCGTGAGTAGCTCAGTCGTTAAAGCACTCACCTTTGGATTCCAAGGTCCTGCGGTCAATCTCAGACATCCTAAAAAGGCTAGTTCCATTCCTTGATTCTGATTGGCTGGTTTCCCTTTAATTGCTGTGGTATATGAGACTATAATCCACACCTTGAATCAGTTACTATCAAACCCAAGTGTGTTATTTCTTTCCACGGTGTTCCACAGTGCATCAATTATCTGTACCTGTGTTGTTGGCAAAAAAGCTGGGAACTACTTTCTTGCAGACCTTAAGTTGTAGTGAATTATTAGTGAAATAGAACAGTTTTAATTGGTACATGTCTATGATTTTTCATGTTGCCATATTGTAACCGTTTTAGAAAAGCAATAAGCCACGCGAGGCATGTGGTTACCTATATTTTATAACGGCTGAGAGGGTTGGAGAAACTCGGCTGTGCCTCGTGTCTCACCACGCCTCTCAGCCGTTATAAAATACCAGGTAACCACATGCCTCTTATGGCTTATTGCTTCATCAACAACTCAGTAGTAGTGTAGCATGGAGTGTAGAAGGCTAAGTAATGGGAGCTGATAGTACTGTAGGTGTTGCGCTCAACCTCAGCAATCCATCTCCCAGGGGTCTAGCACATTGAAAAGCTACTAGTGTTGATGCATGTTATTGTCTCTATGAATTGAATGAACTGAATACATAGGACCAACAAGGAAACAAAAACATATTCTTTTTTCAGCACCATTGTATAATCATACCACCTATTTACCTATAGTACTATTTGCAAACTGTTGATGAAGTATTCAATCAATCAATCAATAGAAACTCTCACAGTCAGTCGATGCCGACAATAACCTAGTCTCTGACCTGTTCATGGCCTTCAAGGAAATTTGATGTGAAGAGATGGGATGAAGAAATGAACTTATTCTAAAAGAAAACTGTTACTCATGTATCTCATCAACTAAGCCAGTGGTTCTGAACCTTTTCAGGCCGCGACCCCCAAAATAATCATATTTTAACTGGGGACCCCTCCACCATGACGAGCACTAAGAGTTGAGGAATTACATTTTGTATAACACGGCTCTATTGTGAAAAAAGCAGATCTACATGCTCACAACGCCTCGCAACGCCTATTTTCACAATTTCTGCCTCTAATATTTGACAATTTGGCCAATGTTTAATTTGTCATTTTAGAGGTATAAAAACCTGACCCAAAGGTTGAGAACTACTGGACTAAGAGGGGAAATGACACATACGGCCTCCATCCCTCCTGATCTATCCTGGGGCATACTGTAGATCTCATCTCACTTGTCATATATGGTGTCTCTTTCTTGATCTTTGTCGCTCACCTACAACCAGGGACGTGCTGGCCATTGGGAAAAGCGGGACAACCCCCGAACGGCCGTTTCATTCCTGGCCGGTCCAGGCCAGCCATTAGGAAAAATAAATAAAAATAAAATGTCTGCCTTCGTTCCATTTCTGGAGCTGGGCGGCCAACAAAGTAAGTCGTCACTGTCGGGCAGAAACCTTGTATCTCCAAGTTTCAAATGTATACATTTTTTCGCAAAGCAAAGCCCTGCTTCATCATACAAGGCTGTTGCACAAAAGTAGTGAAAACAGCAGATCTACAAGCACACAACGCCTCGCACCGTGCTTGTAGATCGGCTGTTTTCACTAGTTTAAATCATTTTTTAAATGATAAATACAAAACAAACGGTTTTGGACATACAAGGTTTCCACCCGACAACGACGAAATATAACTCATGTAATTGGCCCACTGGCTTGTCACTTGTCATGATCTGAAATGGCGAATCTTTGAGTAGCAGCAGCGCTATGGAGAGAGATCTCTCTCTATAGCGTGCAATGAGGGCCTCTCCAACTCTTTTTCCCGGGGCTGAATCATGGGCCCAGCACGTCCCTGCCTACAACCCACGCATCCCCTCCCACACTACAGCACACTTTCTTTGGACCTTCATACAGTAACACAGGCACAGAGTAATATCATCGTATAATGATGATTGTTAGTTATCTTACTGACTTTTTAAACGTTTAGCCAGCTGTACAGGGAGGATGCTGCGTGGCTGTAGTATACAGAAGGCGCCGGTTGACTTCACTAACTAATACAGTACGTCTCACTACTGTACTGTAGGACTCAGGCTTAGAGTACCTCTAGCAAAGAAGAGAAGGTTTACAAGATATCATTTGTGCCAACTGCAGTGGAGGTTTTAAATAAGAACACAGCCCTTGATCACTGTTGCACTGTTGCTATGTCATGGGATGCATTTTATATAGTTTCTAATGCATTGTGTATTCTATGTATGTTTTATTGTTGTATACTGACTGACTGACTGCCTGTGTGCCAAAGTCACATTTCCATTTTATGCCAAATTTGTACAATACAATTTTCTCATCTTATCTTAAACACCTCAACTTCTTTGCCGTTTTGGAAAACATTCTTAAATACTTAAAATGGCCGATCTACATCGACACGTTGTGAGCTTGTAGATCAGCTATTTGAACTATTTAACAATGTTTTTTTCAAAATATTAAAAAAAAGCAAAAAAGTTTAGGGGTTTTTAGCTTGGTGAAAATAGGGCCCTATAGGTCTCTGATCACACACCAGATCACCAGCTAGTCATGGCATGCACAAGGTTAGTAATGCGCACACACACACACACACACACACACACACACACACACACACACACACACACACACACACACACACACACACACACAAATAAGCCAGCAGTATTTCATGACAAGGCAGAATAAAATGGAATCACATATATTTCATAATGTGTCCTTGTGTTGTGTGCGTGTGTTTGCGTTCGTTCACATGCACATCTCTCTCTGTGAGTGCGACTGTGCGTGTGTGTGTGTGTGCGCACGTGTGTGTGTGTGTGTGTGTGTGTGTGTGTGTGCGTGCGTGCGTGCGTGCGTGCGTGCGTGCGTGCGTGCGTGCGTGCGTGCGTGTGTGTGTGCGTCTGCTTTTCAAAGAGCCTGTTGAATGAGAGGCTGCTCGCCCTGCCATCCAAACAGTGGAAACAATGTGTGTGACCACAGCCCTCCACCCACTGTGTGCCATTAATGTCTCCTCCCTCCAGCCTCAACTGCAGCAGCAGCCGTGCGTCTATAGCTGACCAACTCCTCTTTAGCACCAGCTAAACTTTATACCACGGCATGGTGGCGCGGCCGGCGGAAATAGCATATCTACAAGGTCACTACGCGTCGCAACGCGTGACCCCTCCGTCACTGTCGGGCAGAAACCTTGTATCTCCATGTTACAAGTTTGTACGTTTTTTTGCAAAGTAAAGCCCTGCTTCATCGTACAAAGGCTGTTGCACAAAAGTAGTGAAAACAGCAGATCTACAAGCACACAACGCCTCGCACCAAAATCTTTTTTTAAATGATAAATACTAATTCAAAAGACTCTTATTAACTACAACCAAATTTATCGAACAAATACAAAATGAAGGTTTCCACCCGACAACGACACCTTGTGACTTCGTGGATGTGCTATTTCCGCCGCCCGCCACCGGTGTACGATAGACGACAGATTCAGCGGTTCCGCGCTGGCCGCTCGCTGCTCTTTCCAGTGTCCGGCTCTCTCTCTGACAGCTGTTTCCTTTTCATGTAGGTTTTTGTATCATTAAATAAAAAAAACGCCCTCTGTGAATACAAACCTCATGCAGGGCCCATTGACCATATTCACACGGTGGCCATTTTGCTGTTTCGTCATACGAACGGGGGAGTGGGAAGCCCTACCCATGCAGGGAGGTTGCCAGAGTGTTCATTTCTTTCTTTCTTTCTTTCTTTCTTTCTTTCTTTCTTTCTTTTTTTCGTTCCTTTACTCTTCCTCTACTCTCAGTTCTTTGCTTCATTTCTGTATTTCTCCAAATCTTTCTCTGTCTCTCTCTCCCTCTCTTGAGACTCTCTCCAGCTTCACTCCCCCATCTCTCCCCCCCTCCCCCATCTCCCCCTCCCTCCCTTCTCTCTCTCTCTCTCTGTCAGTAATGCTGACCTGTCTCTCTTGGGATTCTGGCTTTGATTTCCAGCTCAGGTTGGGGCTCAGAAACCGTAGCTAAAGCAAACACACACACGGCCCCGGCCACCGCCGAACACAGCCAGTAACTACTACTGCACATGCACGCAATCAGACGTGAGCATGTGCATTGGGCACGCACGCATGCTCGCCTCCCGCACGTGCACACACACACACACACACACACACACACACACACACACACACACACACACACACACACACACACACACACACACACACACACATCAATACACACATCAATACACACAAACACACTCTATACTTGCTATGCAGTATAACTGGATGTTAGGTACAAGATCGCTAAAAGGTTAAGTCAGAAAGAAACTTTTTTAAATATGTATTTTCCGGTCATACACACGCATTGTGACACACGCACGCACAACACACACACACACACACACACACACACACACACACACACACACACACACACACACACACACACACACAAATTCACGAAAGTTGTTTGCAATTCTTTGCACAACGCCAGCTTCATTCTGTTTCTGATTTGCAAGTAGTGTGTTCTCCTCCCCACCAACACCAGCAACCAATGTGTGTGTGTGTGTGTGTGTGTGTTTGTGTGTGTGTGTGTGTGTGTGTGTGTGTGTGTGTGTGTGTGTGTGTGTGTGTGTGTGTGTGTGTGCGTGCGTGCGTGCGTGCGTGCGTGCGTGCGTGCGTGCGTGCGTGCGTGTGTGTGTGTGTGAGAGAGAGAGAGAGAGAGAGTAAGGCTGCAGAGCTGCATAAAGGGCTCTTTATTCGAGCTGGACAGCAAGAGGAAATCAGCTTTAAAAGTAAAAACAGAGGGAGCGAGAGGGTGAAAAAAGAGGGAGGGAAGGAGAAAAAAGAAAGAAAAGAAAAGAAAAAGAAAGAAGTAAGGAAAGAAAGGGCAAAGGAGAAGGGAGAGAGAGAGAGAGAGAGAGAGAGAGATAGAGAGAGAGAGAGAGAGAGAGAGAGAGAGCGCTGCACATCTGGAGTTATTACAAGGTTTCTTCCTCTTGGCCAAGAAAATGCCGACATTCCTGCCCTGGCTACAAAGACCATGGAGCCTCTAACTTTCATACACACACACACACACACACACACACACACACACACACACACACACACACACACACACACACACACACACACACACACACACACACACACACACACTGTATGTATATAGTCACTCCTACTTGCATAGGCCCACATGCACAATGATGATGGGGAAAGTAAAGTGCTATAACATTAATTATAGTATTCTATACGTATGCCTACAGTACACTAGTGAAAGTACACAAGCACAGTATATACTGTACCGTATGCGTGATGTGCGAGTATGAGATGTAGCCACAGTCATTCTAGCCACATTCTAGCTGGCCACAAACTCTCTGTACAGTCGTAGAATTAATCACTTACAACCTGGCATCCCTATTTTGGGCATCTCATTGTAGGCAAAAATGTTAATGTTCAAGAATAAGAGATCTGCAATCTCACATGCGTTGTGAACTTGTACATCTGCTAAATTTGCACAATTTGTCGTACGGCAAAGTCTAATAGGATGGTTAAGTGGTTAAACTCTGAACTTTACAATCCCAGAATTAAATGAACATTGGTGATTTTACTGTACGGGAAAGGCCTCTTTTTTGAGCGGTGGTCACAACACTCCTATACGTGGCCGTGTGTGTGGGTCTGTATGCGTCCGTGTCTGTAGCCTGCAGTAACCTTTTCTGACCACACATGTTAAGGGAGGGGCGCTGTTGTTCAGACTCACATTCACACACACGCACGCACGCACGCACGCACGCACGCACGCACGCACGCACGCACGCACGCACGCACACACACACACACACACACACAGCCTCCACCACCACCACAGTTCACACGAGTGTGATTTTTGTATTCTGCAGCAATGAGATGGAATGGTTTGCCTACAGTCACGAAATTGATTGGGTCTAATTTTAGTTTCAAGACCTCCCCGAAGAGTTTTCTAAATACTACTACATGGATCTGATTTTAAAAAAATGTATGTATTTTATTGTTTTGTTTTCACTGTATTCATGGGACAACAATGGAAATAAGCCTCTGGGCTTTCTTGTGACATCCTTTTTGACTGTTTTGATGTGCAAGGCCGTCACACAAAAGTAGTGAAAACAGCCGATCTACAAGCACACAACGCCTCGCACCGCGAGGCGTTGTGTGCTTGTAGATCGGCTGTTTTCACTAGTTTAAATCATTTTTAAAAGGATAAATACAAAACAAACGGTTTTGGACATACAAGGTTTCCACCCGACAACGACGATATGCTCGTTGTCAATAAAGAAATAAATCAACTACTGTGCGCGGGTCCTGAAAAGGCTCACTCACTGCTAGACAACCAATCCTTCTCTTCCATTCCCGCTGTCCAGCCAGCCCTTCACTACAACACACAGGGACGTCACAAGGGGTAGGAAAGTGGGACTGAGTTACCAGGGCCCAAGGTGGAGGGGCCCTAGTAACTTTAGCTATTGAAAAATAGCAGATATACAAGCTCACAGCGCGGCACCGAGTGCCGCGCTGCGAGCTTGTAGATCTACTATTTTTGAAAAGTCGTGAAAATGTGCGCAAATCTTTGAATATATGTATTTTTTAAGTGAACATTTGTAACTCAAATTTTGCTTCTGGGGGGTCCCTGGAACTAAATATTTTGAGATGGGGGGTCCTTCACATAAAAAAGTTTGAGCATCACTGACGTGAAAACATAGGTTTCTTGGCACACATTTTCACGATTTTTCAAAATAGCAGATCTACAAGCTCGCAGCGCGGCACTCGGTGCCGCGCTGTGAGCTTGTATTTCTGCTATTTTTCAATAGTTAACATTCATGGGGGGCCCGCAGTGAATCCTTGTACCCAGGGCCCAGAATTTGGTGTGACACCCCTCACAACACACACACACACACACACACCAAATAAAAAGCGTCTCACTTCCTGTTCACCTTTGACCTTCCACTTCCTCCCCCAAAAGCCAGAGGGGGGAAAAAATAGACAGCCAGACAGAGAGAGAGAGGGAGAGCAGAGGAAGAGGAGAGGAGGAAAACGGGGAGCCGACTATTATAGCTCCTCCTCTCTCTAGCTCCGTGTTCCTCAATCTCTCCCCCCTCTCTCTCTCTCTCATTCCTCTTTCTAGCTTTGTCTCTGGCTGGAGAGCGTTGGTGACCACCAGTCCTCTGCCACGTCGAGCCTCCAGCGCTCCCGGGACCTGCTGGCCACACAGCAGAGCAGCAGAGGGCCGGTCCCTTTTCCTGAGGGGGCGCCGTCCCTCCCGCCTGAGCAACAACGCACGCACGAGGCGAATTAACCTCCGCACCACGTCGGCTCGGCCTCATGGCTCCAAACGCTGTCCCTACGGCGCTGAATGGAAGTCCAGCAAGGACAGTGGGAGAGGTTCAGCTTCGCTTGGCCAATGAAAAGAGGAGAGCCACCAGCGCAGACGCTGGCCAACCCGAATAACAGCCCGGCGAAGAAAGCTCATTTCGGACGTCGGGACGTGGGGAGGAGAGGAGGTGAAGAGGAGAGAGAGAGAGAGAGAGAGAGAGAGAGAGAGAGAAGGGAGAAGGAGGGGAGATGGACAGACTGAATCTGTGTAGCTACGTTGTCCAGCATAGGTATATGTTTTCTTCCAATAGGACTTTCTGTCTGACGCGGGGGTTGAAGATGAAGATGCGGTGGGTACATGCGGTAATGTTTGTAACGAGGTCTTGAGTCGTGTAGGTTCGGGGTCTGCGATTTGTGGGGTAAAACCTTGAGTTGTTGCATGAACATGGCATGAATGATTTACGTTGACCTACACTATGTTCATGTGTAGGTGAGTGGGTCAGGAAGTGTTACAAAGCCAAAGGGCATCATTTTGGTTGTTTCTGACGTGATTCATAGCATGGGGACCGTGATAATAACCTGGTTTTGATGTTGAAAGCTGCGATCCGCCATATCGTTGCTGTCGGACAGATATATCATATCTCCAAGTTTCATATTTGTACTTTTATTTCGTAAAGTAAAGCCCTGCTTCATCATACAAGACTGTCGCACAAGACTAGTGAAAATAGCAGTTCTACAAGCACACAACACCTCGCACCACGAGGCGTTGTGTGCTTGTAGATCGGCTATTTTCACTATTTCAAATAGTTTTTAAAATAACAAAAAAGGAAGGTTTTGGACATACAAGGTTTCCACCCGGCAACGGCGATATCCTATCTAATCTGGGATTCAAACGTAGGTCTCCCGACTGCTGCGTTAACGCTTGTGAGCTTCAGGTAGTACCACTTCTCAACCAGCAGGTTTCCTATACCAAAGACCAGGGTCTAGAGATTTCTCAATGGAATAGTAGAGGGAGAACACCTCCAACCACTGCAGATGAACTAGTTATATTGTATTAGCAATAGCATTACTCTACAATACAGATTGGTTCAAATGATGTTTTAATTCATTCAAATAAGTTCCGGATTGCAGCTTTAACATCTGGTGAAATATATTTTATTCTTTGCATCTCTTATCTGGCCATGAGGTTCGACAGGGGCAACATCATCCAAAGCTATACACATTTCAGCGTGTGCATACTGTATGTGTGTGTGTGTGTGTGTGTGTGTGTGTGTGTGTGTGTGTGTGTGTGTGTGTGTGTGTGTGTGCGTGCGCACGTGCGCGCATGTGCGTGCGCACGTGTGTGTGTGCGTGTGTGCAAATGTGTTTCACTTTTCCCCCTGAAGTAATTCGTAGTTTCACTCGACTAGTATAATGTCAGCCCATAATTCACGTATAATTATGCCATCGTTGTTGCAAATGATAAGTTGCATACGTTCATTCATAGAAGATTACATTATTGTGATGCTATAAGCGGAGTAAAATGTGCCAATGTGCAGGCTGGAATATTACATCGTTGTCGGGTGGAAACCTTGAATGTCCAAAACCGTTCGTTTTGTATTTATCCTTTTAAAAAAGATCTTTTTTCACTAGTATTGTCTTGTGTGATGAATCAGGGCTTTACTTTTTACGAAAAAAGGTACAAATTTGAACCTTGGAGATACAAGGTTTCTGCCCGACAGTGACGATTACTGAGTCTCCCAATCAGCACCTATCACCTCTATCTAACCCAGAGGTTCCCAAACACTGGGTCGGGACCCCGTGTTGGAGTCACGAACACCATGTTCATGGGTCGTCGTGAGTAAATATCCCCTTTTTAAATTCTTATTAAAGATTTGTGTTTAATTATTATTATTATTATTATTATTACATTTTTTTTTCTCAAAAGAAATTCATCAAATCAAAGGGATTCCATAAATAGAAGTAGCGAATATAGCAGATCTACAATCTCACAACGCGTCGCACAATTCCGGTCCCGGGGAGACCGCTCGAGCTAAAAAGTTTGGAACCCACTGATCTTTAAACTCTCCTCTGCATCCATCCCCCCCCTCTCTGTCTGTCTGTCTGTCTGTCTGTCTGTCTGTCTGTCTGTCTGTCTATGTCTCTCCAGTGACTCTCAATTCAATTCAAATGTGCTTCATTGGCATGACAAGCATTATAATATTGCCAAAGCATTGCATACAGTATGATACAAAATGATAATACATATTCAGAATCTCTCGCTCTCTCTCACTCACTGTCTGTCTCTCTTTTTCTATCTCACTCCTTTATCTTTCTCTCTGTCTCTCTGTCTCTCTATCTCTCCCTCTCTCTCTCTCTCTCTCTCTCTCTCTCTCTCTCTCTCTCTCTCTCTCTCTCTCTCTCTCTCTCTCTCTCTCTCTAAGAAGGCAGATTCCTAACAAGAGTGGATCAGGATGTAATCAAAAGATGTCGGTATCGAAGGGTTACATGCGAGTACCGTGTACAATACGTGTTAACTTTGCATGTTGTGTGTGTGTGTGTGTGACAGTGTGTAATATTGCGTGTACGGGACCCTGTCCTCGTGCCCACACACCCCTCTCTCTCTCTCTCTCTCCGCCAGTGTCTTTCAGCCCGGCCCGCCCGCCCAGTGTTCAGACTACCTGTTCAGGAAGTAGCGTTTGTACAGTAGTCTGCACATTGGTTAGGCTGGCCGGGGAAGCTCCAGACCACACTGTGTGACGCTGCCCTGGACTCCACACACACACACACACACACACACACTCAGAGGAACAGAGGGTACTCCAGAGGGGGCCGTTCGGCACGCAGCGGCTGGCTGGTGAGAAGCAGAGAAATCACCCATTGCATAGACCAGTGTTTCTCAAATGGGGGTACGTGTACCCCTAGGGGTACGCAGAGGTACTACAGGGGGTACTTGAGAGAAAATTACATTTATTTTACTGTTATGTTTAATGATAAAACATTGACAAATGTATGTGAACGGGCTGTTCCATAAGGTTTTAAACCAAATTAAGTATTTTGACTAGCACAATTGTTACACAAGTAGCCTGTTAGAAAACAGGCTACTTACTTTTATTTTCAACATATTGAAATGAAGACTGGACTTTTGATGTCAGTATTTTCGAATCAAAATGTAGTGGTCGATTTCAGGGGTTCTCGTATTCAGCAATCAGGAAAAGGGGGTACTGAAGACCAAAAAGTTTGAGAACCACTGGCCTAGACCACTGGTTTCCAAATACCGCGTCAGGACCCTTTTGTGGGTCGCGGATACATTTTTATGGGTCCCTTAAAATTTTTGGTTTCCTACATTTAGTTTTTAATTATTATTATTATATCATTCCGAGATTTTCATGAATAAAAAAATGCAATCATTTCTCTAAGTAATATATAAAAGAAAAATCCAAGAAATTCCATACATTTGAAAAATAATGTTTAAAGGAGTAGTTCACCCTGAAAATGACTTTTTTTCTATTGATTACTCATGCCATGGAGACTTGAGTTCAATAATATTTTTTTGTATTTGTCGCATTCCTAAGACAAAAAATGGATTATAGTAAATTTACCCCCATTATTTCCGGATGGGGACCCGAATGCATTTGGGTGCCCATCCGGAATCAATGGGGGTCAATTTATTGTAATACAATTATTGTCTTAGGAATGTGACAAATACAGAAAGATATCATTGAACCCAAGTCTCCATGGCATGAGTAATCAAAAATCCACTTGAAGTCTTGGAGGAGCAGGGTTTCTCAAAGTGGGTGCCGCGGGCACCCTAGGGTGCCTTGACGCCCAGGGGTGCCTCAGGATACCTTAATAATGTTTGGAATTCATCGATGTCACTTCAGCTTAACGACTTAGTAAACTTAGAATACGTGGTAAAAACAGACCTGAGTTGCACTGTACTTGAGTTATTTTTCCATCATCAACCACCAAATCTCTTCACCAAAAAAGCTTGTAGATTGGCAATTTTTGGTGAATGTTCCCCCCATAATAGGGATTTAAGTGGTTTAAGTGGTTAAACGCCAAATGGAAACAGATATTCTCAAGTTTTCCTCGTGACTGTACTGTAACTTAGGGGGAAAGATTGACATAATATTTGACATAAACGTAAGGTTCTATAAAGTAACTGTGTAATTCAGGGGTGCCGAGGATGAAAAAGATATTTACGGGGGTGACCTGAGACAAAGAAGTTTGAGAACCACTGTCTTAGAGAACCAGACTTGTTACAACTAGGGGTGTAAAAATATTGTAACTGAATCGAAAAATCGATTTATATTTGCAATGATCTACTATATCGATATGCAAAAGCATATATCGTACTGTTTTGGTTTTTCATCATATCGGTATCGAATAGTTTTGCAGTGCAAATAATTAATTGTATGGAAACTAAGTATTTGTGCCTTGTGTTTAGCAATTTTAAGAAGGAAAAAGAAAAAGAGGGGTTTCATTACTTTTCCATTCCATATACAGTAGCTACTCTTGGTCTATCGATAAATGTGTGTAGTCTCTGTGTTCATGTCAAGGTGCAGGTTTTGAAATATAATGTCCATGTATTTGCCTCGAGAATCACAGATTTTACTTATTTATATCCATAATAATAGATCTTTCCCGTTTCACACAGATTTAATTTCTTTGCAAAATAGTTAATATATCGATTTTAAATCATTGAATCGAATCGTATCGTATCGCCATGAATTAACCAATATCGTCCATGTATCGTATCGTCAACCATGTATCGATTCGTGATGCGTATCGTATCGTAGTTAAAATGTATCGCTACACCCCTAGTTACAACCGTACCCTGAACGACCCTGAATCTCTCTGCAAAAGTATTGCCGTGAGCTTGTACATCGGCTATTTTTGGCAAATGTTCCCCACAGAACAGGGTAAAACTGGGGATGAAGTGGTTAATACTACTATGGCCACAGGCATTTGTATACAGTATATCAATATGATCAGATAGATGCTCATTCAATCCTACAGAAAATGAATGTGACTTTGGCTTAATGAACATCATGTAATATTTACTGTTGTTAATTCAATTTGAGCTGATCAACTTGTATGAATTGGTTTAAATAAAACCTGTTGGATATTCATTTGTCATGTTTTTCTTTGTGCTTTATTACTTTAACCATTATTGTATGCTTTTACTATAAAAAAAAATAGCAGATATACAAGCTCACAGTGCAGCACCGAGTGCCGCGTCGTGACCTTGTAGATGTGCTATTTTTTGGAAAATCATGAAAGTTTTTGCAAATCTTTGAATATATATATATTTTTAAAGTGAATATTTGTAACTCAGATATTTGCTTCTGGGGGTCCCTGATACATAATATTTCGAGATGCGGGTCCACGGCCAAATACATATAATTCTAGGGGTCCTTGACATGAAAAGATTTGAGAACCACTGACGTTGTGTTATTCAAAAACCTTAGAAGGATTTAGAAGACGATTATAGAACCGGGAAAAAAGACTTGCACCGATTTTTTTAAAATAGCAGATCTACAAGCTTGCGTTATACGAACAAAAAACAACACACCCTCTACTGTAGACTTCATCAAATGCTGAATCGTGGAAATAGCCCATCCAATACAAGCTCAGACACGTTGTGAGCTTGAAGATCTGCTGTTTTGGCTATTTTTGAAAATGTAGAATATCTTTGAATTATATAATGATATGCTCAAAATACTAGGGACGCCTGGTTGAAAATGGTTAAAGACAAAAAAACGTTCCAATGAAAATAAATCCAGGTGAAGTGGAGTAAGGGTGTGAATTTCACAACAATAAAGATACTGTAAAAGTAGTGTTCTTTTGGGTTTCTTACACACACACACACACACACACACACACACACACACACACACGCACACACACGTGTGCACACACACACACACACACACACACACACACACACACACACACACACACACACACACACACACAAGGAGACCGAAGATTTGATGAAACCGCACAGAAAAATGAAGACAAAAAGATTACACGCGGAGCCTCACAGCTAACCCTACGCTCTCAACCCAAAATGTACAATTAAGCCTCTCCCTTTGCTGCATGGACCCGTGGCTGCCTCACCTCAAAATGACCATGCAACGTGCAAAAAAAATAGATGTTATTGAAAGAAAAGCGACTCTGTCATTGTCTATTGTTTACTCACAGGTTTCTGTATCGTGTTGTCCCAAAATAGCACTAAAAACATGCCATAAGAAACTTAAACCCTGCACGTGATCGTTTTAGAAACTTGAACCCTGCATTTGACGTTTTTCTTTTTTTCTTCTTTTTTTATAACAGCAGTGATGTAAAGTAACTAAGTACATTAACTTAAGTACTGTACTTAAGTACAGTTTTGAGGTATTTGTACTTTACTTGAGTATTTCCAGTTTTCAGTACTTTTACTTCTATTCCACTACATCTCAGATCCAAATATTGTACTTTTACTCCACTACATTTATTTGAAAACTTTAGTTACTAGTTACTTTGCAGATATAAATGATTATATTATAAAACATACATGAATGCACTTTGGCCCTATTCTATACCTTGGCTATTTGAAAATAGACGATCTACAAGCTCACAATCTGCTATTTTCAAATATTTTGTACTTTTACTTTTGGTACTTTAAGTACATTTTGATGACAATACTTTCGTACTTTTGCTCAAGTACATTTTTAATTCTGGACTTTTACTTGTAAGGGTGCCCACACACCAAAATACCTATGAGAGTGGAATCCGCGTTCCGCCAATGCATTTCAATGAGAATGGAGCGTTTTTTCAGAAATCCTCTTCAACAGGGGGTCCGCGACCCCTAGGGGGTCCGCGGAGGTACTGCAGGGGGTCCGCGAAATTATTGCTTGATAAAAAACAAAATTCTTTTTTTTTTTTGCCATTTTCCACATTTATGTTAGAAAATAAATCATGATTCTATCCATTTTGAATAGCTTGAATACATGATTACTATGCAATTGACAGATTGTTGATATTATTGACATTTGTTCTCAGTTAATAAGTAGTAGACCCATGTTTAGAAATGGTAGTGGTACGGCCCACCCTGCTCGCTGTAACTTGTTTAAAATAAAAAATATGTCGTAGCCCCGACCCCCCCACCCTACGAGGTGGTAGGGGGTCCCTGCTCCATCTCCCCATCAGTTTGGGGGTCCCCGGCCTGAAAACGTTGAAGACCCCTGCTCTATAGTGGCATGAAACCGCTCCATTCTCAGTGAAATGCATTGGCGGAACGCGGATTCCCCTCTCATAGGTATTTTGGGGTGTGTGGGTGGGCACCATAACGGAGTATTTCTACATTGCAGTATTGATACTTTCACTCAAGTAAAAGATTTTAGTACTTGTTCCACCACTGTATAACAGCAATAACTTTCTCCTTTTCTCCTCATGCCTCATGTTCCGTCGTGTCTTTTCCTTGGGTCCACGGCGGCGTGTTTTCTCTTTCATAAAAGCAGCCACCATGTTCTTCTCTTTTCAACGGTCTCCCACACGCACGGTCTCCATTCACACAAACAGAGCCCAGGGCAGACTGATTCACACAGTATTTCATCTCTTGGAATGAAAACCGCAGACCAACCTGTTTCCAGTTATATGTGTTCTGCGCTGTAAAAAGAATCCTCCAGCAGTGGTAAAGCAGCAATCCGTAACTTCTACAGTATGTCCTGGATGTGAACTCCCCCGAACCCCCCCCCCCCCCCCCCCCCCCTCCCTCCCGCACACACACACACACACACACACACACACACACACACACACACACACACACACACACACACACACACACACACACACACACACAATCCCATCTTGGCCTGGGGAGATATCTGGTTCTATTTTCATCCATGTCTTACCCATTATCCCTAAATTCTTTACCCATTTTTTACTATTTTGAAAAACATTTAAAAAAGCAGATCTACAAGCTCAAAGTGTGTGACAACGTCACGCGTTTTGAGCTTGTAGATCTGCTTTTTTAAATGTTTTTGATTGGCTGTTTTTGTTTTGATTGGCTATTTTTGGGTGAATGTTCCTCCCAGAATAGGGATGCGAGGGTTTAAGTGGTTAAACGCCAAATGGAAACAGTTTTCCTGGTGACTGTGCTGTAACTTAGGGGAAAGATTTAAATAATATTTGACATAAACCATACAGATTGTAAAAAAAAAAAAAAGAGAGAGAACACCACATTTTATTCCGTAAGACAAGTTGCGGATTGCAGCTTTAACTTAACTCTGCAAGTGCACAAATGTAGCCAAATCATGGACCCGTAAATTGGACCCATCCATTTGGCTACGTTTGTACACTCTCGAGTTACAAATGGCTGAATTAACACAGAGGTACTGTGTACCACAGACTCTATGTGCAGAAGTTCTGCATTACTTATTATTTATGTATTGTCATGCTACAGAGCAGACACACAAGCAGACACCAGTAAGACTCCCTAATCGGGAGATAAGCGACCGTCACGTCGCATACACAAACTTTAGAAGGCAATCGTAGCCAATCAGGAGGGAATATGGGAAATGGTACAGATGTTGATGACATGACTTTAGAGAGACTGTGTACCACTTTGTGTGATTTTAGGCCAAAATCTGTAGGAGCAGTGTCCAAAAATTTGTTTTTGAAAAATCGGCCTGATGGTGGCGCTAGAAGAGGGCCATGTGAGAAATCAGGGGCGGAGCATGTGATTTGCCATCCAAGGAGTATGTGTGCAAAGTTTGGCCTGGATAGGGCCAACTGTGCCAGAGATAAGAGTAGGGGCAAAAGTGTGACATGACGTGATGGACAGACGGACGGACAGACAGACAGCCGGTGGAGCTTTTCATGCTGTTGGAACAACAAAAGTTCAGGAGCATATAGACCACACCGGAGAACTATCTCCCCACTATGTTATTGCCTTCAATCTGGCTGACTTCCACTCCTCCCAAGCTCACCTGCTTGTGATCCCACTGATTACAACTCCTCCCCTATCTCCTCCCTCAAACCAACCAAGAGTTGTATTTATACACGACCACCTCCACCTACTACCCTCCGATCCGTTCTCGCATGGACACACACAAGCTCAGGCTCACCAACGCGTCCCTGGGTCAACCGAACCGATTAAATAATATTAACAAACAAACTTAGGCCTACAATTCCTCCTCCTACAACCCACAACAGATGCCAGCTCGTACTACTACAGCGATGCCATCACTTCTATCCAGCACCAGCTAGCGAGATCAAACACCAACCTCACAGTCCTGTTTTCATTCCGTGGCCACTAACTTTAACATGTTTCGCCAGCGGCCCGGTTCCACACGCCGTCTCGAGGCAGTCCCGGTTCGGCACATCACAACACCACACCAGTCCTATCCTCACACAACCAGTCAGTCCAGTCCCGACCGCCACGGTGTTCAAGACACCTCCGCGGCTAGCGAAATAGCCTATTTCTCCCACGCCGCCATTCAAAGCCGGCTCGCTCCACGGGACGCGAGTTTCTAAATTCTAGGAGAGCTAAGGCAAGGAGCGCTCGTTTTCAACCACGGGACCTCCGCTACAACTCACAGCGATGACGTCACTCCCAGATCCAGAGTTGCTCAGCCCTGCCTATGATTTTCTGTCCAACACTCAAAGCTAAGTATCTTTCCACACACCCGACTCCCATACCCACAGCATATCCTCACCTACCCATTCGTCAACCTCCAACATTCTACATTGATTCACCGAATACTATCAGTCCCAACAACAATACAGGCTAGAGCAATGGTACTTTACAATGATCATTTCTACCAGAGCTAGATCATTTCCTTGCAGCCCTACATTCACTGTAATCCAACAAAGCGGCTGAACCATATTCATCCATTCATCTATCTGTCCATAGTCACCACTCCTCCCCCATCGTCCTCACCAGCCCACCATCTTGTTCTACATCTAAACGGTGCTTAAAAGCTAACACCGTATGATCCTAAACAGCCTACCTAATCATCCGTACATCCACCCATCCCTTCGGGTTATTAACCACTTTCCACACTATGCTCCCATCAGCGTCCCATTGCTCTATTGATTAAAACGTGACGTTTTACCTCAAGGCATGGAACATCATCCATTTGCAAAGCAACCCTCACCTCCCCACATTCTCCACCACCTAACCTTCATGCATCCATTTTTATGCATGGCTCTGCCACCTCCACGTGTTAATTGTCTTGCAAACGTAGGTCACAGTTAACTATGAAAACTGTCACACCTTGTCCACATGCATGTCTGAGTGAGTAATGCCTCAATGTCTATAGCTGATAACCCGTCATGACATCCATTGTCGTGACATCTCATTGTGACACCATATTCTGCCTGTGTCCCTTGCATGCCCTTGTATGCTATACCGCATGTCTAGAGCTGACCCATGACATCACATTGTTGCGACATCACACCATTGTGGAATTATTCTGCTAATGTCCCTCGTATGCCCATTGAATGCTATGCCGCATGTCTATAGCTGACCCATGACAACACATTGTTGTGACATCTCATTGTGACATCACATTCTGCCTGCGTCCCTCGTATGCCCTCGTATGCTATTAGAGGTTCGCGGCCCTTCGGGCCGCTCACATCTAGAGATCGCGCCGGCGATCCACATCCATCCATCCACATCCATCCATCCATCCCAACACATTGTCGCGACATCACATCGTCGCATTACATTCTGTCCCTATCCTCGTATGTCCAGGCAGAATTCCACAGTAACCATTGCACCATTTAAGGCAAGCTCAGCATTTATTCCAAACTACATCTACCAACATTGCATCCATAGCTGGTCTAGGCCTCTAGCCACAGCCAGCGATTGCCCGCCTGGCTTCCAGTGCTAACCATTACAACATCCCCCTCTAGCCATTCCTCCACGTCTGCTTCAGCCCAGTAACCATAGCCAGCGACTGCCTACTTGGCTTCGAGTGCTAAACCATTATAACTAGTCACTTACCATTCACTCCAGTATTCACTCCCGTATCCATTCCATAATTCACTCCAGTATTCATTCATTCCAGTATTCATTCATCCGTTAATCACGGCTCTTTTGGGGTCTCGGTCCAGGCCCAGCCAATCGAGGGCCAGAGCCACACAACCCAGGGCTCATGCCCCGAGCACCCTGCCTCCCCCCCCTCCTCCCCGCTCTGTGCAGCACCGCCCTCCCAGACCCTCCAGGGCCCGTGCGCCAGGCACCCCACTCCCCCCCCCCCCCCCCCCGCTCCATTCACTGCCGCCCCCCTACTCCCCGCCATATACCGGCACTAATGTCCCTCCGGTTCCCTTACCCTCCTCCCACGTCACGCCCTCCCACGCCACACCGACGCCGCCGTCGTGGCTCCCGCCGTCCCCACCCTTACCTGCCACCCCACCTGTCATCCATCTCCATCCCCGTACGGCCTCCATCCTACTACACCTCCCACCCAACGTCCGTCCCCGTCGTCCCCGTTAAACTCCCCCATCACTAACATTTTCTCCCCCTGCTAACCAAGCCAGTCACTTACCATTCACTCCAGTATTCACTCCCGCATCCATTCCATAATTCACTCCAGTATTCATTCACTCCAGTATTCACCCCTACTCCCACTTCAGTCCTCATTCCATTATTCACTTCACTATCCATCCGCCTCCTAAGGCACAGCCTTCAGTCACCAAGGCACTGCCCCCTCTCCCAATGCATTCCATGCCACAACGTTTTCTCTGCCACAACGTTCAATAAATGCAACTGCTATACCACTACAACATCCCCTCCTAGCCTTTACTATCACGGCTGCCTTTAAGCCTAGCAGCCATAGCCTGCAACTGCCTACCTGGCTTCCAGTGCTAAACCATTACAACATCCCCTCCCACCCACAGCTGCCTTCAGTCCAGCAGCGATACAGCCAGTGACAGCTACTCGGCTTCCAGTGCTAACCACATTCACAACTGTTCCCTTGTTTGTTTTGTCATACAATTTCCAGGTATGAAGTGCCTCCTCCTCCATCCGACCGGCACAGCGTGCCTCCCCCAACCGGCACAGCGTGCCTCCTCCAACCGGCACAGCGTGCCTCCTCCTCCCTCCGACCAGTCCTCCCTCCGACCAGCACAGCGTGCCTCCTCCTCCCTCTGACCGGCACAGCGTGCCTCCTCCTCCCTCCGACCGGCACAGCGTGCCTCCTCCAACCGGCACAGCGTGCCCTCCTCCAACCGGCACAGCGTGCCTCCTCCAACCGGCACAGCGTGCCCTCCTCCAACCGGCACAGCGTGCCTCCTCCTCCCTCCGACCAGTCCTCCTCTGACCGGCACAGCGTGCCTCCTCCAACCGGCACAGCGTGCCTCCTCCAACCGGCACAGCGTGCCTCCTCCAACCGGCACAGCCAACCGGCACAGCGTGCCCTCCTCCAACCGGCACAGCATGCCTCCTCCTCCCTCCGACTAGTCCTCCTCTGACCGGCACAGCGTGCCTCCTCCTCCCTCCGACCGGCACAGCGTGCCTCCCCCAACCGGCACAGCGTGCCTCCTCCAACCGGCACAGCGTGCCTCCTCTAACCGGCACAGCGTGCCTCCTCCCCCCTCCTCCCTCACCAGCACGCTGGCAGGTGTGGCAAGAACACCCCGCCCAACCCCGCACACCCTCAGCAACCAGCTCGCTGCCACCCTCCCGTCTCATCTCCCCTCAGGTCGCCACGTAGGCGAATGTCCCCCTGCTCCTCATCCTCATCCCCTTCGCCTCAGCGCCAAGTACGGCGCAGGGTCCGTGACGCCCCTCCCCCGACTGCTCAGGCAGCTTCGTCCCAGCGACGCACACGTCGCCGGGACCACAACATTTCCCCCTCCCCTTTACCCTGCTTGTGCAGTATCTCCCCGGCGCCAAGCGCAGCACAGGGACCACCACGTCCCTCCTCCTTCCCCACCACCTGCTCCAGCAGGTCCCCTCCAGCCACCGGCACACCGCTGCCCGCCCCCCCCCCCCCCCAGTCTCCATCATCCTCCAAGTCGCCTCGTCGGCGCTCGCCCCCTTCTCATCCTCGACCACCTGCTCTAGCAGGTCCCCCCCCAGCGACCGTTACGTCGCTGCCCACCCCCTCAGTCTCCATCACCCTCCAAGTCGCCTCGTCGGCACTAGCCCCCCAACCCCTCGTCTCCTTCCCCCGCCCGCCGCCAAGCTCGGCACAGGGACCATCGCACTCCTCCCCCACCCCCACCACCTGCTCACGCAGTTCCGTCCCCGCTAACCGCCCGTCCCCGTCAACCGCCCCCATTTCTAACCTACATTCCCCCCGTCAACCCACGCCGGTTAACTCCAGCATTCACTCCAGCATTCACTCCAGCATTCACTCCAGTATTCACTCCAGTATTCACTCCAGTATTCACTCCAGTATTCATTCCAACACCTGGTCCGTCGCACCCGTGCCATCCGAGATCCACCAGATCTCGTCGCGGCTTCTTTTGGGCCCCTGTACCGTCCAGCCGCTACTTCCTCATACACCCGTACAACCAAGAGAGAGATGAAGATTTGGAGTTCTTGCCCATACAAGCAACCCCAGTACAGAACTCCACCCACGTGCCTGTTCGCCACGACGACTCCACCCACGTGCCTGTTCGCCACGACGACTCCACCTGCGTGACAGTTCGCCACGACGACTCCACCTACGTGCCTGTTCGCCACGACGACTCCACCTGCGTGACAGTTCGCCACGACGACTCCACCTACGTGCCTGTTCGCCACGACGACTCCACCTGCGTGGCAGTTCGCCACGACGACTCCACCTACGTGCCTGTTCGCCACGACGACTCCACCCACGTGCCTGTTCGCCACGACGACTCCACCCACGTGCCAGCTCGCCACGACGACTCCACCTACGTGCCTGTTCGCCACGACGACTCCACCTACGTGCCTGTTCACCACGACGACTCCACCTACGTGCCCGTTCGCCACGACGACTCCACCCACGTGCCTGTTCGCCACGACGACTCCACCTACGTGACAGTTCGCCACGACGACTCCACCTGCGTGACAGTTCGCCACGACGACTCCACCCACGTGCCTGTTCGCCACGACGACTCCACCTGCGTGACAGTTCGCCACGACGACTCCACCTACGTGCCGGCTCGCCACGACGACTCCACCTACGTGCCAGCTCGCCACTGGGACACCACCTGCCTGCCTGCTCTCCACGGGGACACCACCTACCCGCCTGCTCTCCACGGGGACACCACCTACCCGCCTGCTCTCCACTGGGACACCACCTACCCGCCTGCTCTCCACGGGGACACCACCTACCCGCCTGCTCTCCACGGGGACTCCACCTACCCGCCTGCTCTCCACGGGGACTCCACCTACCCGCCTGCTCTCCACGGGGACACCACCTACCCGCCTGCTCTCCACTGGGACACCACCTACCCGCCTGCTCTCCACGGGGACACCACCTACCCGCCTGCTCTCCACGGGGACACCACCTACCCGCCTGCTCTCCACGGGGACACCACCTACCCGCCTGCTCTCCACTGGGACACCACCTACCCGCCTGCTCTCCACGGGGACTCCACCTACCCGCCTGCTCTCCACGGGGACACCACCTACCCGCCTGCTCTCCACGGGGACACCACCTACCCGCCTGCTCTCCACGGGGACTCCACCTACCCGCCTGCTCTCCACGGGGACACCACCTACCCGCCTGCTCTCCACGGGGACACCACCTACCCGCCTGCTCTCCACGGGGACACCACCTACCCGCCTGCTCTCCACGGGGACACCACCTACCCGCCTGCTCTCCACGGGGACACCACCTACCCGCCTGCTCTCCACGGGGACACCACCTACCCGCCTGCTCTCCACGGGGACTCCACCTACCCGCCTGCTCTCCACGGGGACACCACCTACCCGCCTGCTCTCCACGGGGACACCACCTGCCTGCCTGCTCTCCACTGGGACTCCACCTACCTGCCTGCTCTCCACGGGGACACCACCTACCCGCCTGCTCTCCACGGGGACACCACCTACCCGCCTGCTCTCCACGGGGACACCACCTGCCTGCCTGCTCTCCACGGGGACATCACACACAAACCTGTTCAGCGTGATGACGTCACCCATCAGCAAAGTCACCAGGACCACATCCGTTCCATTGGTCCAACCCTGCCCATGCCATGTGTTCGTGACAAAGCAAGCACCACTTTTGGGGCCTTAAAGCGGAAATCGGCACCACTCCAGATCCATGGACCTCGGTGCCACTCCAGGTCCATGGACCACGGCGCCACTCCAGATCCGAGGACCCCAAAGCCAAACACCCAGGGTTCATCGCCCCCTGGAACCACTAACTGCTACCTGCTAGCACTCAGATCAACAAGCACCCATGCCTCTTCAACCCATCTACACCACACAACTCATCTACACCACACCATCCTCAGTACATCCCTCAATCAGTCTTCATCCATACACACCGTATCCATTCAATAAATACAACTCAACTGGTTATCTGTTTGATGGTGTGGTCTTTGCTAGTGAAATGCTGTTGGAACAACAAAAGTTCAGGAGCATATAGACCACACCGGAGAACTATCTCCCCACTATGTTATTGCCTTCAATCTGGCTGACTTCCACTCCTCCCAAGCTCACCTGCTTGTGATCCCACTGATTACAACTCCTCCCCTATCTCCTCCCTCAAACCAACCAAGAGTTGTATTTATACACGACCACCTCCACCTACTACCCTCCGATCCGTTCTCGCATCCCTCCACCACCCCAATCTCCACACTTTTCTCATGCGCTCCACTAACATTTCCTCATCCTTTCCTTCAGGTTCCAGGGGGGGCCTTAAAGCGGAAATCGGCACCACTCCAGATCCATGGACCTCGGTGCCACTCCAGGTCCATGGACCACGGCGCCACTCCAGATCCGAGGACCCCAAAGCCAAACACCCAGGGTTCATCGCCCCCTGGAACCACTAACTGCTACCTGCTAGCACTCAGATCAACAAGCACCCATGCCTCTTCAACCCATCTACACCACACAACTCATCTACACCACACCATCCTCAGTACATCCCTCAATCAGTCTTCATCCATACACACCGTATCCATTCAATAAATACAACTCAACTGGTTATCTGTTTGATGGTGTGGTCTTTGCTAGTGAAATAATAACTTGCGACCTGGCGGTCCAGCCCTATCTAATACCCCCCCACCCCCTCCTTCCACATGCCCGCTATACCCCCAGGATATTTACAACCTGGGACAACCACGATGGTTTGCTTTACAGACACGGCAGAGTGGGCTACAGGGAGACCCCGGGTCTATTTCCCACTCACACTCACAGACAGTGGTGGAAGAAGTACTCAAGTAAAATGTTCTGTATTCAAAACTGTACTTAAACGTGTAACAGTATTGGCATCAATAATGATAAAAATATACTTAATGTACCAAACCGTACCACTTTCTCCTGTTTCTGGTCAATATGTAGACACCAGTGTCTCTTTCTTGTCATGTAGACACCATCGTTGAGATTCTGAATCCCCTAAGGCCAATCCAGTGACTTTGTTTGGTACAGGGCTGAGCATAGATCAGATTGCAAACACCATTATTATTTACTGCAGATAGTCTACATATTGAAGACTGCACTCTGTTGAAGTGCCAACTTGCGCCTTGTATCAGGTTGCACTTGTTGGTTGGTGGTGACGTCACAGAGAACGCTGCTCCCTCATTGGCTAAAGGCCTAACCAACAAGATACTGTATGACCACATACATACATACACCACAGACAGCAATCATCACCCTACTTGCGTGCTCTGCTGGCGCAAGTAATTAAAAATGATTTGAGACCCTTAAATGATATTAATTCTTTCAATGGACTAAAATCTTTTATTTATTTCCAGGCCTTCCTGCCCTGGCATTTGGTCTTTGTGTCCTAAAATGGAGAACACCAAAGGCCAAGTGGCCTTGCCCCTAAAATGAGGAAGTTCCAGGCCTGGTCACCACCCTGATTATTGTTAACCCTGGTCACCTGTGTCCTGTTGGTCCCCTAGCCTATCCCTGTGTTGATTGTCCCTGTGTGTTCAAGTTTCTTGCTAGTTCTGTGTTCAGTAATTTGTCCAAGTGACATTCTTTGTCTTCCTCCCGATTTCCAAGTG